>NC_141608.1:54337837-54642004 GCF_047967505.1 Dipteris shenzhenensis
CAATTATGGTCCATATCCCATCATTCCCGTATCTAAATCTGGAAAGGTCGAAGATGAAGTCCATAGCAATACTATCCCATGGTCCTTGTGGTATGGGCAGTGGCGGCAGAAGAAGTCCTGTGCCGACCATACTTCACCTTTTGGCACATGAAACATTCTGTCACAAACTTAGCCAAAAGAAATATCTTTCAATGGCTCTGATACCATTGAAACCGCAAACACAAAGGATTGTTGTGTAGAGACTCTTCATATCGCTGCTACCAAGGGAAGCAGCAAAACCATGCTTTGATACTATTGAAACCAACCCAAACACAAAATCACAACAGCCAGAAGCTCGCATAAGGTATTCACAATCCGTACTGATAGCTTGGGATCAAATCACAACAAAAACGAGCCTTTTGGAGTAGATCGCAATCAGATTGTGGTTTGCTTGTACAAATCACAACAGTTTTGGAGCCCTCGGGAAGGCTGGAATATTAATCGCAACATGATCTCTCTTCCTCTGGATAGCTCACGCGCACGGCCGATTGAAGATTCTCAAGCTGTAATCACTCACATGAAAGAGAGAGAGAAAGAAAGAAAGAAAGAAAGTTTATTAAAGTCTTCGAGAGACTGTGAAGGTCTATGAGTCTAAAGATAACTGATACAATGAGCATAACGGTGGCAGTCTCAAAACGGGCCAGCCAACCGTTTCTACAAAAAAGAGGTTATGAAGGACGGTGTGTCTAGTCCTGTACAAAAATATGTGTCTACCTCCAGATGATACAAAAAAGAAGGGGGGGGCACCAAAAATGGGACAGAGGGGCAAATGGGCGGCCGGGAAAAACCATGCGATAGATGATTGGCCTCTGACGTCACGCGGCCTAGTCGAGCTCGGTCGTCGGGGGCGGCGGGTGGCCCTGTGGATGAGGGCAACAGTAACCCCGGTGGGGCGGGCAGAGAGTAGAGACGAGATGTCATGGACCCGGATGTGTGAGTCTGTCCGCTGGCATAGCTTTCGTGGCTCTGGCTCTCGCTCACGTCCGCGTCGTCGGCTAGACTGAGGAGAGGTATCCTGTGACTAGAAGAAATCAGTGATGGGCCGCTGGGTGTCCTCACGCTGTGTGTGCTGCGCGTGTCACCGTGCTCGGAGAGAGGTATCTCGGTGGCGAGTCATCTCATGTAAGAAAGCGGCTAGGCATCGCTGAACCGGGAACTGTAGCACGTGTGGGAGGGTGCTGAATCCGTCGCGGAAACCAATAAGAATCCTAGACCGAGGAACAATGCAAGTATGCAATCGGAAGATACCCACGGTGTTGGTTGCATGGCATGGTTAACCTTTTTATGAGGCGACTTGGGAATCCATGTACAAAATGTAGAGAGTATTGGCAGATTTCATCATCGAGGACACTCATGCTTGAAGAGGGAAGGAACATTATGCTCAAGCTGAGATGACCTTTGAAGGGTCAGCCGGCATTTTACCTTTAGAGGACCAACAATTGTAAATAATTTGCATTGCGCTTTATGTATATGGTTAAAGGGATTCAATGTCAAGGTCATCAGCGAGGGTGATTTGCGTGACTAGGTGGGTCTAAAGGCCTGGGCCTAGGTGTTCCTGGTTATGAATTGTGCCTAGGGCAAATGGTTTAAGGAATCCCAAGAAGGGGTAAAAAGAAGATCTAAGCGTGGCCTTACAAAATAGGCATGTGGCAATCTAGGCCCATCTAGGGAGATTGGGGCTTTATTGATACACACGTGAGTTGGAACGAAGAATAAGATGATTCGAAACCATGAATTTGTGCCTCAAAACGTGGCTGGGTGGAAAATCCTGCAAATCACCCGTGATTCCCCTGTTTGTTTTTTAGAAAACGTTTTGGCCCTATCATGAAGGATATCGAAATTGAGGGAGAGTGTTGATGCTCCATGTCATTTTTGGACTAACTAGTGGTCTTTTTCAAAATCTGACATCAATTGAGCTTAACTAGGGCAGCTTATGATCACAATGGACTGATAAAAAAATTGGCATGTTGTGTAGCATTGCCACATAATCACACCATCAAAGCTTAACTACATAGGTTTGAGTTGAATTCTCCACTTAAGCACACTCACATACATTTTGTATGCTTTCCCTCTCTAGTTGTGAGTTCAATCAAGCTGTTTTTGTAATTTCACTTGCTTCTTGCTTTCCGATAAAATTTTTAACTCTATGGCTTTAGTAGTTCTTGCCCCAAACAACAATCCATCATTGTCGGATCTCTTTGAGTTGTTTTAATTTTGGTTTTGATGAGATTGCTTGCATGAAGTAATCTTTTTTGAAACTAATGTATCTACCTTTCTTCGAAAGAAAGGATGTACAATCAAGATTCAAGACGCATTCAGAAATATGATGCATACATATTGCTATCGAACATAGCATACAGTATTGCAATGATGATGTGATAAGTCACAAAATATGGTCAAGAAAATTAATTTACCAATTCATCCACATGCTGATCACGGACTCCTCTCTCGACCGCATCTGCAAACGCATTTATTAACTGCAAATATACACTTCTGATGATTAGATATACATTCTTACTTGATGCAAATTACAAACTACATCAATTGCCGATGAATGTCATTGCAAGCACACAAAACCTGTAATAAACGAAATTGCTCATAAAAGTTGTTGCAAGCACTAGCGAAAAAATAAACTATAATAAACGAAATTGCTCATAAAAGTTGTTGCAGGCACTAGCTACCGAATCGAGCCCAAAACATGAAAACAAAATTCATTTGTGGTGAGCACTTTATAATAGCCATTGATTGGAAAAACTAGTCATAAAATAGATTGATTTTTTCCAAATTTGTTCGAGGAAATAGGTTCGCACCTTAGTTTAAAAAATACACTGATAGAAAGCTAATCCCCCATGTGTTGCCAATTGTTAACGGGAGAAACGCCTCCATTAACCAAGAGTTGGGCACTGAGGGCTGCCCCCAACATAGTGCTGCTGAAAAACTACATCATGCACAAAACGGAAGAGAAAGAAGGCCAAAGCGAGAGGTTGCCAAAAGGCTGATCATACATAAAGACCGCCCAAAACGGGGCATGTGGAATTGTCATGAAAATGCTTCAAACAAAGATATCGGTGGCCAAGCATCCAATGTTCTCCTTAATGTTCACTTGCCCCTTCATAAATATGAAGATAACTTCACTATACGCCTAGCCTTATGCTAACTCTATGCCTAACCGTGGTCGGCACTTAATCGTGCATACGGACCTTGTTAACATTGGCACTAACGGCGAATGGATGAAAATCCATCAAACCTTCACAAGGCCTGCTAAGAAGTCAGATGCCTTATCAAAAAAAGAAGTCTAAGTTTTACACCATTTTAGGACTTATCGCCAAGGCTAAGGACCTATTGTGAAATTCATAAAAACATCATTGGATGTGTAAATCCACCCCATTGGTATATGTCGATGAAGATCCACCACTCGTAGAGTCAGAGAATGACTACACGTCGTGAAGAACTTGGTGTATGGAGAACACCATCACTGAGAACCGTAGGTCCTTTCTTGGGTTCTTCCTGCATCACATCAGAGAAATCCATGCATCGTCGCCCAATGTCGTTATTTATAAGCAGCTCCATGATGTCGCAAGGATTTATTGCAAGCTCTAGACTAAATGAAGTGGTGTAAAAATAATATGTGCATCACTGCACATCTGAAAGAAGCATCTGCGGATTTACAGGCAGCTCCAAACTATTCATGGATTTATAGGCAGCTTCATACGCATTCATAAGCGAACCCAAACAAAGAAAAGATGAAACTCCGGTTGTTGTGGATAAAAACCAAAGAGCCAAAAAAAATTCCCGAAAAAAAGAGTCAGGAATCTTGCTCGGAGCCTCTGTCGAAGAGAATTCAAAAACTGCCAAGAAGACGGGCAATGCCAAAATAAATAAGATACAATCTCCTGAGAAATCAGACACCGATGACATAAAGCAGGAGCAACGTGCCTACGGCGAGTAGCAGCTATCTAGATGGAAAAATTCCCAGAAGCACTCGCAATAAAAAAACCTGTTGCCGAAGTGGAACCTTGTATCCCCAAAGTTGCCGCAGTCTTTTCCTCCACCACTTAGCTGACTGATGCATTTGCCAAAGAGAATTACCCCTTTCTGAAACCCACTGTTGAGGCAAAAGGATTTTGTATAATACAGACACAGTAATCTGAGATAGCCTCAAAGGACGAGAGGAGGACCCAAGGGAAGTCAATGTCCAATCCTCTAATCGATCCTGGAGTTCCAAGGGGGAATCGGAATTGAAGGCAAAAGCATACAAGTGATTTACTGCTACAAAGTACGATAATGAGAACCCAAACCATACTGTGTGGCTGGCAGAGAAAAGGGAAGCATAGAGCCATCATCATGAATAACATCAACGATAGTATTGATTCCTTTAAAAGAAATAAAGTAAGAACGATGAGGTTCCTATAAAGCAAGCGGAGGCTGAAAAACTTTGGACCAGTGAATGCTTTCAACTCGCAAAGAATTACCCATCAGAGGCTGTCGACCATGCCATTCCAGGTGAGACAGAATATGCTTCCAGTCAAGAAGCAAGTTGGAGACCATAGGGCAGCCATGCAAAGTGCCATCAATGCACCCAAACAAGAAATCCCACTGAGTGGATTGCCAATCACCAAAAGCAGGAGTACTAATATGTGTGACCAGAGATTGAATCATGAGAGCCCAGGGCTGATTACTTTTCAAAAATTGCGGCAACGTTTTTCCCCTGTGAGCAAGGATGTGCACCTAGATATTAGTGATATTCAAACCTCCATGCATCTTAGGGGAACAAATTCGATGCACCGAAAGTAGTCTGAGACTTTTTCTGCCATGTTTGGAACGCCAAAAGATCTCCATAATGACAGACATAAAGGATCAAGATCTGCCTTGGTGAACATGATTAAAAGCAAATAAAATTGAACGTATGCCACAAGTATGGACTGCACTATTCGGAGGCAAACATGTAAAGGCCAAGTTGGCAATTTTCAATATTCAAGCTTTTTCCGAAGCTTGATTAGAACCCAATCAATTTGCTGTCGACGAGTAAGTCCCCAGCCCAAAGGATAACCAAGGTGTTGAACTAACTGAGTGGGTGGTATGATCTCCCCTGGCCATAAGAGACTGTGCCAGTCTTTAAGATGCAACGCGAGCAGCTTAGACTTTTGAAAGTTAACATGAAGGCCAGCTACCAAACTATAAACTGAAAGGGCTTGCATCAAAGCAGAAAGATCAGCCGGAGTATTCTTTGGAGTAAAGAAAGAATCATCAGCATAGGCCTGAGCAACCATGCTACGATTTTCATCCAGTTCCAAACCATGGAGAGAATCTGTAGCTACTAGATGATCAATGTATTGCAGCATAGGATGAGTAGCAAAAGCATACAGTAAGGCACTAAGGGGACAGCCCTGACGAACTGAACAACGAAGAGTCCATTCTTCAGAGTTGTCTCCAAAAAGAATACAAGCAGCATTGCTATCCTTGTAGAGCTAATAAATAACCTGCTGCATTTTTATTCAAAACCCCAAGGCTCGCATTGTTTGCGAGATGAACTCCCATTGAACTGTGTCACAAGCTTTGGCAACGTCAATCTGTAAGAGCAAAACATCCTGCTACGTGTACTTGGCATATTCAATCCCAGCATAAGCATTTGCCTACGAGGAACAAAGCCATATTGAGAAGGATGCAGTCCATCATGCAGATAGCCTTTGATACGGTCAACAAGCATTTTAGCTATGATCTTGTAAATGAGTGGCATGAGCGTAATTGGTCTACAGTCAGTGATAAGGAGCTTTACCAGTCCCTTTTTCCATGACAGGGGCATTTGCTGATTTTCCCAAGCTGAATTAGCCATTTGCAGCAGAGGGGATTTGAGGCTATCCCAGAAAGCAAGAAAGAACTCAACAGTGAGGCCATCCCATCCTGGAGATTTCCATCTACCACAGGATTTAACTGCATCTGACAATTCCCTTTCAGTGAAGGGAAGTTCCAACTCCAAAGCCTGAGCTTGAGAAAGAATTGGAAGGACACGCTGTAAAAGAAGCTGGCATGCAGACAAAATCTTAGGAGAAGGAAAGTCCACATGCCCAAAATGGGAGAAGTGCTGCACACAAAAATCAGCAAGTTCAGAGCGAGATGAAGACCAAGAACCATGAGGCATCCGGACCCGACATATATTTCTAGCATGTCATTTGTAATGCAAACTTTTAAAAAATTGCTTCGAAAAGCAGCCTTTATCCAAAAAAGCCCTTTGTCGAGATCGGGTTTCCCATTTGGAAAGCTTTCTTCGATCATTTGATTGGGGACATAATTTGTCCTGACATAAGTACATGCTTTCATAAGAAGACAAAGGCTGAAGGTAACTAAGCTCACTCAGACTCTGGCAAATGAGTTTAGCATGCACAACAGTCTCCCGTGTGGCTCGCATAAATGATTTACCATAATCCCGAATCACAGCTTGCATTGGAGCAACAAAAGCCTGCCATGCATAATCTATATAAAAAAGCATCTGTTAAGAGAGAGGCTGAATGGCATCAGAGACCATAGCTTGAAAATCAGCATGTTCCAGATAATTGTTATTCACCAACAAAAGCCTTCTGCAAGGCAATCTGTCATCAGGAAAGTCATGCATGGAGAGCCTCAACCAAAGAGGTGCATGATCAGAATGCGTGAAGGCATGATCGACCCAAACTTGTAAAAAGCACTACCCATGGAAACATTATTGATAGTAACCGAATAAGAAGCCGGGGTGGGATTATTTGTGTCCCACAAAATGCAAAAGCAATTCGAATTGTTGTTTGGTCTCGGTGGACAAAACACCTTGCCAAGAGAAGCTGCAATTTTTTCCAATAGAGAAGCCATGCACTGAGGAAAATCCACAACCTCTACCCATACAGGGTAGCGGTGTCAAATCAATGCTTGATAATCCCTGGTTGGAGACCAGGGCAAGACATGGACCATCTGCTAGCCATAGAAGAGCGGAGAGTGCTCCAGCAAAACATGTATGTGCTCTTCATCAACCATGATGATCTCAAAAAAATCCCTCGCTGCATAGTGGACTTTTTTGACACGACACCCACCCAAGGTTCTAGTCAACCAATTGCCCACATCCGCAGCAGCAGGCATACATCCATGAAAGAAAATAATAATGGCATGCTTGCCATATTCCTTGACAGGATCAAAGATGTCATCCACCTCTACCATGATACCTGCCATGGGAAGTGGATCTTTCCAACGCTTTTGAGTATCCTCAAAACCTTCACACATCACGACGTGGACGAGCTGAGCCTCTGCAAAGGCATGAAGGGGTCATCCTGACCCATCACTTGCTTTTGTTTTTCATTCGGAACGAACCTGTCCTTTTGAAATGTCTTCTCATAGGGACAATCTGCCACTGTAGCTGAAGAAGTGGAGAAGCAAGGAACTGAAAAAGGAAGGGGCAAAGAAGGAGAAGATGGAAAAGAGCTGCACAAGAGAAAGGGATATCTGCAAGGAAATACTTTGGCAAAGGCTAGAAAGGAGGTTACACTAGGCTAACCGGAAGGGGAAAAGGAAACAAAGAAAGAGGAGAAGAGGAGGGATCAACGGGGAGCAGTAGCAGCGCACGAGGGAACACCACCCAGCCTGCACAGGAAAATGCAACAGCCTGTATGGATCACCAAAACTGTACGGACATGTTGAGCAGGTATGGAGACCAATCAACGCTTGTACGGGTAGTACTGTCTGTACGGAAACTGGCAGCCTGCACAGATGTGAAACAGTAGCTGTACGGTCTGTCCGGAAGTGCAGCGACCGTACGGAAGCGATAGGAGCGTATGGCAGACCCAACCGAGGGCACACGAACTGTACGGGGTGCAGCGGCAGCCTGTACGGAATAGAGACCAGCAGGGAAGGCCACCTAGGCCATACGGTTGCAGCAAGAAGGCCGTACAGACGCCGTACAAAGGCTGGCAGCAAAGGACGGGGGCTGGGTGGAAGACGATGCAGAGGCTGGCTGTACGACAGGAGCTCTCCTCTCTCTCGCACACACACACCTACTCTCTCTCTCTCTCTCTCTCACACACACACACACACACACACAGAGCATGAAATATAAAGCACACCTTTACTGAAAAGGCTCAAGCCAAAAGCACTCAACTCACACATCAACATATGCGCATTCCTACGGGGCTTGTTGCATCTATTTACAAGAAATCCTATCACACTAGCCACAAAGGCTGATTATAAGAGAATCCCTTGCTCCAAACACTCGGAGCACATATCACGTACCACACACACAAACTACTTTGAAATAGGCTGAACATATAGAGGTCACATGAGAGAACCACACAAAGTTGGGAAGAGGCAAAAGAGTTGCGCCAACAGCCTATAGCCAATCCCATGTCACAAAGCTCCTTCCATACATCGCCCCTACCTGCTCACGAAGAACAAGAGCTCCAACTCTCATGGGGGAGTCATAGCTTAGAGTCTATCAACCATTAAAGCGCCTCTCAAAGGTGGTAGAAGCCTCCTTATTGGAACCACCTAGAATATTGCATGGAATTGTGCTACATGGCACTTGCATTTTCACCCCTCCATTAACCTTAGCATTTCTCACCACTCCTTGGAGGTTCACCACACTAATCAACACTAACAAATGCTAACATGACTGACAGATGACTAACCGACGTCCAAACGAATTGAAAGAGGGGACAAGAGAATCTGTGGAAAACCCAATGTAGGAAAAGTCTGCGTCCGCGCGCATTGTCGAAGAGATAATGTGCATTATCCGCACAAGGAGAAAATATGTGCATCACCGCACACCAAAGAGGAGAATGCATCGTTGGATTTACAAGCAGCTCCATACCCTCATCAGGATTTACAGGCAACTCTAGATCAAATGCGCTTGTGCATTGTCTGCACATTAGAAAGAGAATATATGTGCATCATCACACATCATATAGAGGAGAGATTTGAGCATTGGCAGCTCAATGAGAAAATATGTGTGCTTTGCTGCACACCACGATAGAAATGTAACCATCAACTGCTCATCTTTGTGTCAATGGATAGAAGAAAATCGTGGCTCACTGCACGTGTTGTCGGATCAATTCGGAATCACAAGAAGGTTGAAAACTAGCAAAACACCAGACAATATCGGACACGGGTGGAAAGACCGATCTTGTCAGAATATCCTTCGAAGATGCCTTCTCTTGCAGTCTTTTATTGGGAGGAAAATGTTAGACACTACCCGAACTTTCGCCTTGTTAGGAAAGGCGGATCATCACCAATCCAAAGATTGTCTATTTGTTTCTTTTATAAGCAATCTGGATATGAAAGCTGGATTATTGGACCTCCAAATTGGACACTGCAATGTTGGAACTTATAGCTGGTTTTTTTGTAAATCTCTACCATCACTTAACAATGGTGATCGATTATGCACTGCTAGTAGTTTGATCATGCTGGAGAGGGTGAGGATGGCCCTGGAGGTCTTCTGTTCGACTGCTGGTGCGAAAATCAACTAGAACAAATCAGTTGGTTTTCTCACAGACCCCGGGGCGCGTTCTCAGTGGGGGAGGTTTTTGGGTTTTAGGTGGATCCCGTGGGGACAGACAGCTAGATACCTGGGTTTTCAGGTCGGCCTGGACATCACGCCAGCTCAGCAGTTTCTCCCGGTGCTAGATTCCATTCGACGGAAGCTGGCTTTCTGGAGCACTGCTAAGCTTTCCCTTGCAGGTCGTGCCTTGGTAGTCAACCAAGTCCTCCTGGCCACGGCTTGGTATGTGGCTTCCTGTTGGTGTTTCTCGAGATCCAGCGTGGCACAGCTTAGGAGGCTGGTTCGGAACTTCCTTTGGTCCGGGGAGGATGGCCTCAGAGATACCAGAGCCACGGTTGCTTGGCAGACAGTCATTCTTCCGTAGGCTGAGGGAGGCCTGGGGGTCATCGATCCAGAGCTTCAGAGTCAGGCCTTGTTAGGCAAGTTAGTCATCCGCGGTTTGACCCCGGGGGGGCAGACGTGGAAGATGCTACTTCAGCAGGGGGTCGGTTCTTGTGTCCCGCGCCGAGGTGGAGAGTGGCTCCCGTCCCTCAGGTGGATCTTCACTTCCGCCCCGCTCACTCAGCCCTGTTCCCCACTCGTTCGTAGCCTCCTCATGGTTTGGAGGCGGCTCCGCCTCAGTCTCATTCAGTCCCCTCCCCGCTGTCAGGAGGAGATCGATCGCCAGCCGCTTATCTGGAATGATCAGGTCAGAGATGCCGAGGGCCTTCAGTTGGGGGAGAGATCACATATCAGGTGGGATGGCTGGATGAGGGGGCCAGCCCGGTCCCTTCGAGTTTGGAGGGACACGTACAAACATTTGGAGACGGCTGATCTCGCAGACGCAGCTGGAGGTGCACGTGGAGCCCAGGCGAGACGCACGGAGATCGACGGCGTGATCCCAGCTGATTGGTTGGTTCCACCTGAGCCTCAGATCCTCATGCCTGGTGACGACCGTTGGCTGGGACAGTTCACCCCCCGTGGCATCCCACTGGTGGTCGCAGGACGTATGGACGACTCCTCTATTTCCTTCTTCGCGGTTATGGGGGATGGACGACTCAGGAGAGAGGATGCACTCATCGACCCCCTACTCCCATGGCAGAGGGTTCGGGTCATAGGCCTTTTGGGGAAGGTCTGGCGTACCGATCCTAGCATTGAGCAGGATCAGATGCAGCTTTGGCGACTCTGGCTCTGGGAGGGGCGGGCCTTGTCAGAGCTTGATTGGGACCCAGGAGAGTGGAGTTGGCCAGAGATTGTGACAGGACAGGGGCCGACCTCCTTCTTTGCCTACAGCACGACTTTGGGCAGGCGAGTTCTTGGGAGGATGCAGAGCCGCCCCCCCACCCAGCGGCCCAGCTGGTATGCACAGGGTATTTCCAGATTCTTTTTGCAGGACTTCTGGAAGGCCTTGTGGGAGAGCTGGCGGCCGCGGAAGATCTCCTACTTCCTATGGCTTCTCGCCCACAAAGGTCTTCCGGTGGGGAGCTGGTTGAGACAGATAGGCCAGGACGGACGCTGTCAGATCTGCCATGAGGTTGAGGAGTCACCAAAACACTGCCTGTGGAGCTGCACTCGCGCCCAGGAAGTGTGGAGGTGGACTTTCGGGATTCTCACTCGTGCAGCACCGGAGCTAGGTTTGATCACTTGGGGCGCGTTCTGTTGGTGCAGCACCGCACCTGGTCTACATCACTTATTCGAGGCATGCCAGCAGGACCCCACTTTCCTTATCACACAGGGAACATGGGGGCCGCTCGAGGGTATCCCGCAGCACCTAGCAGAGGCTGATACAGGAGTTCAGGAGAGGCAACCAGTCTGGGAGATTATTAGCAGCAAAGCAGGGTGGCACATTTGGACCTCGCGTTGCGCGCAGATCCTCGGTGGCACCTCCTTATCGACTGCCCAGATCATGACTGATATTTGGAGCGAGATTATTCATACCTCAGAGGCCAGTGGGACCAGATTCAGGGAGATTCCCGGTCCGGTCGGGAGAAGCGGAGACGCTTCCTCCGGGCATGGGACACACAGGGCCTCTTCTTCGAGCAGACCTCGCAGGGCCTTCGGTGGCGCTACTCACCACCCCGATGGCTGTTCATTCACACTCGCCTTATCCCGCCGTGAGAGAGTGATTTATTTTGTTACCTTTTAGGGCTGTGTCCGATTTGTGAACGCAGCCCATCAGCTACAAGCTGACCTTTTGTATCTTGTTCTCGAAGTAATATAATTAGCACTGTTTTTTCGGCAAAAAAAAGTAGTTTGATCATCCTCTACCCTTTCCAAGTGGTTCTTTGAAAGTTTGGTTCATTAATCACTTATGGCACCAATGAAAACTTGTAGCGGATAAAGAGAACCATAGATCATCAGGTCCTTGCACCAAGTTCCGGAATCCATGAATCTAGTAGAATATTGGTGAGGTCGGTCATGGCAAAGTACTCATCCTCCAGATCATAGAGGAGATCATCATCAACATGAGAAGAATCCTGTGGTGCTGCCACCTCATGTGACATGCACTCAGAAACATCAAGAATGACATCGACAAGCCCATGCCGAGAAACTGTGCCGCATCATGTTGACGTAGACCATTTGCAAATTATAGGATAATGCGAGACTACGGGCACCCAAGGACATATCATGGCTCTGTCGGCCGCTATGCTCCTCCCATGCTCGGTCAACCTCCTTCATATTGGAGCCGTGATCATGGCAATGCATCCATGGTTGGTGGTCAAAGCCCTTATCACTCGTATGGAGTCTGCTTGTGCCAGTGGTGTTCAAGCTTGCTTTGCCTAATTGGGCCGGCAATGGCCTCTTCTACTGTGGTGAGCAACGCACCTCCATCGATGGTATTTGCCTTTGGCTCTTCTGCAAACGCAAGAAGGCTCAATCCCTTCCTGGTGGCGCATGCAACTCGTCTCGTATGGTCTCAGTCTCCCAAAAGCTTTGTTCAGTCTCATCTAACAAGTCCTTGCATGATGTCCACTGATCTAAATTGAGGCTTTGGTTCGTTGCTTCCTTATAAAGCTCGTGGGGGTGATGAAACTCCTTCGCCACATAGAAAACCCAACACCACCCTCAAAGACTTGCTTGTAGAGTACATTTCCTTGTGAGCGTAATTTTGCGCACTTTAGCACAACCAGGTGACATATTCGGTCTTGATTTGTTGAGGACGACACATACACTCAATCTATACATGATCTCGACTGAGTATGGTCTCCATCAAGCTTGGCGTTGCTATTGATCTGGAGGATGTACTGCGACGCACTACCTACGCTCAAGGCTATCGGATTGGCCCTGGGCGAGTTAGCACTACGTTTCGGGCAAGTAACATTGCCCAACGAGATGTTGACAAGATGTTATCTTATGGCTGCAAGCCCACAGATCATGACTAAAAAGAGATTAAGCTTACGTGATGGCTTCCTTGAAGGTTGATCGCACGAGCGATCGTTGATCTTTGAATGGGTTGGCTCCCCTTTTGTCTATATGGACATTATGCTACTCACCCACGCCGCTAAAACTGCGAGTCTTGGAAGCTTGAAGACTACTCTGTCCTCCTATGCTTGCGTTTGGAAACCACAACCACATCAAAGATGAGTTGAACGTTGGTGGTGCCAAATGAATAGGTAGCATGATAGCATAAGCAACAACTCTTCTTCGTAGTGGCTCCTCCACTTCTGCACAACTTCCACACCACATTCTACTCCGACACACCTTTGCAAGGTCCTTTGCATGCGCTGCTAGTCTTCGTCATGAAAGGGAAGGTTTGCTAGAAACCATTGTGGTCACCAAGTGCTAACGGGAAAATCTCACAACAATAAAATTGAGGTGATTGCCAAGTGTTAATGAGGAAAACCACCCAATTAACCAAGAGTTGGGGGCTAAGGATATACCGTGCTACTAAAAAACTACATCATGTACAAAATGAAGAGAAAGAAGACCAAAGCGAGAGGCTGCCAGAAGGCTGAATATGCATAAAGAATGCTACAAACACGACATGCAGAACTGTCATGGAAAAACTTCATACAAAGATATAGGTGGCCAAGCCTCCAAGGTTCTCCTCAACGTTCGCTTGCCCCTTCATAAATGTGAAGATGCTTTATGCTAACTCTATGCCTAACCATGGTCGGCACTTAATCATGCATACGGACTAGGTTAACAAGGTGTAAAGTAAATGTTACCTACAAATCCTTCAAATATTATGGGTGGTACATCCACAACAAGTCAAAATTCTAAGAAAATAAGATAGTCCTATCCAATAGTAAAAAGAAAAATTACATTGGGACTAGCAACTAGCGATAGCTCCTGTGAGCTTCCCCTCCCTACCGCCGCTCGCTCTACCTCCCTTAGCTCCTCCCCCCGCCGCGACCACCTCCGCTCCCTTCCCTCCCCCTCCGCCCTCGCCCCCCGCCCCCCCTCCCCCTCACCCGCCGGCCACCTCGCTGCGCCCCTCCCCTCGCCTCGCCTCGCTCTCGCCCCCCCTCCTCGCTGTTCTCTCTCGCCCGCCGCTCCGCTCCAACCCGCCCCCCTCACTGTTCTCCCGCCCCGCCCCGCCGCGCCGCTCCATCTCCCCTCACCCCCGCCGCCCCCTCCCTTCGCCTCTACTCCCCCCTTCTCCCCCGCTCCTTCTCACCTCACCCTCGCCGCCCCCTCCTTACGCCTCCACCCCCCCCCTTCCCCTCGTCTCAGCCGCCCTCTCACCCCCCCTCCGCTCTCATCCACTCCGCCCCCCTCCGCCCCACCTCGCTTCACCCCTCCCCCCCCCTCGCTTCGCCTCACCCCCTCCCTCCCCCGCTCTGCCTCACCCGCCGTCCCCTCTCACCTCACCCGCCCCCCCGCCTCCATTCCGCTCTCCCCGCCCCCCGCTTTACCTCTCCGCCCCCGCCACCCCCCCGCCCTCCCGCGCCCCCCCGTTTTTCCCCGCACCCCGATCCCTTCACCCCGCCCTCCGCTCCAACCCCCCCCGCCCCCTCACCCCGCCTCGCCCGCCTCACCCCCAGGCTCCACCTCCCGCTTCGTCCCCCCTTTTTGGGGTGGCAGCCTGTTCATACTCCCCATCGGAAGCTTGCAGTTAGTCTTGGCGGTATGGCGGCCCCCTGCCCGGATCCGGAGGCCCAGTCGGACCCTCCCTCTCCAGATGCCTACCGCGTTATCCTGACAGAGCGACAGTCATCTCGTGTTCAGGAGGTTGCCATTGACTTTGCGCGTACCTCTGTTTACGGTAGAGTCATTGGTCACTCCCCCTCCAAGTTAGCCATCAGGGACTGGCTCCAGTCCACTCTCCTGCTAGAGGATGGCCATATTGAGGAGGTGGCCCTTATGGGAAGGGGCATCTTCTGGCTCAAACTCTCCACTGAGAAAGCTGCGAGCAACCTGATTGCCAGTTCCCCCACCTCGGTGGATGGGAAGATTATCATGATAGTCCCGTGGTACCGTGGATTCAGCGCAGCGGAGTTCGATGCTCGGTTCCGCATACCTCGACACCCAGTGACACTTGTTTTTCCAGGGCTTGCTGCAGAGTTGCGCCCGATTGTCAGGGACTTGGGCTCCCATTTTGGCTGGGTTATGCACGACACCTTTGCCGACGCGGTGACCACGGCAGGAGCCCCCCGAGTCCGAGTGGCGGTGGCGGATCCTGCGACTCTCCCTGCTGTGATCGAGATTGTGACAGGTGCCGGCAGTATCACCCAGAGCATGATAGTCACCGGACAGCCAGGTCAGTGCCTGCGGTGCCACGGCTTTGGGCACTTGGCGGCTGCTTGTCCACGTTTCGCCAGCTCGTCTCGACCTCCCCCGCCCCCGACCCCTCCGCCCCCACCCCCACCCCCTGGACAGCCACGTCAGGAGGAGCCGAGACAGCAGGAGTCGGGTCCAGAGGTAGTGGACGGTTGGACCGAGGTTAAAAGGAAAAGGGGAAAGAACAAGAAGACTTCGGATAAAGGCAAGGAGGCAGAGGTTACCCTTCCTGCAGCAGCACCCCAGAGACCTGTCAGGCAGCCGCCCCAGGGGTCTGGGAGAGCTTCTTCTTCGACGGCAGCCCGCCCTCCACAGCCTCAGTTCCCCCTCTCTCCCGTTCCCCCGCCCCTTTCCTCCCCGCCCCAGCCCCCTCCCCAGTCTCCCCCCCCCCCCCGTCGCCCGACCCGTAGTTTCAGCCCCCGCCTCCTCTTCCTCAGTCTTCTCTTCCTCCCTCTCAGCCCCAGCTCCAGCTGGTCCCCCTCGCCTCTCCCTCAGAGTTAGCTGCACCATCGGCTTCCCAGCCGTGTGCAGCCCCCGCTCCACCTCCTCCGCCAGTCGCCTCCGTGGAGTCAGAGCTGCCTATCCCTCAGCCTCCTCCCCCTCCCCCCTCGCTGGCAGGACACCCGGAGTCTACACCACCAGTGGAGCAGGCTTCCCTTCCCGCTAGCCCCTCAGTGGTAGACTCAGTTGGGTCTCAGCTCCATGAGAGAGAGCTTCCGCGAGACTTCTACAGATCTGGCCCCTGGGACTACCTGGATGTGGCCGACCTTGGGACCTTCCCGGCTTGTCTCGACATCAGTATTTTCCTGCTCCGCAAAGGGGCGGATGGGAGGATTGGTGCCTTGGCTCCCAGGGATGGCCCTAGCTTCGCTTTCACGTTCCTCAGTGATGGCACCGAGACCTGGACAGACGACTCGGTTTGGGAGGCTCTCAGAGAGCAGACGCACGCCCAGGTGTGTTCCTGGATAGGCCCGTCCGGTGGGCAGCTCCTCGAGACTCAGTGGTCCGAGGGCGACGTGCGCTTGCGGTGGCGTTGCGCCGCCAAACGCTTCCGACTGATAGTGATCCTCCGACCTCCCCTGTCATGGCCTCTCCCCCAGGATGTCAGAGCTTGGTCCCAGCAGAAACTCCGAACCTTCTACGGGATGACCTCTTCAGAGATCTCGAGCTGGCTCGAGAAAGCATTTGCTCATGGCACCAAAGGCCTCTCGCCTTTGCTGAAGGTGTTGAAGAACGGGCAGGACGACCCCGTCTCCCCCTCCAAACCTTCTCATAAGCGGCAGCGCCTCCATTCCGATACGTCTGGTTCTTCTTCGACTTCGGCCGCGAGCAGACAGTTGTTCGCAGCCCCCCTTCCCTCTCCATGAGCTTACACCTCGTATCCTGGAATGTGAACGGGTTTCACTCCTCTGGCACCCGTGGTCCCAGGAAGCTCATTTTGCGGCAGGAACTTCAGCCTGCAGTGATTGGTCGTTTGGATGTACTTCTGCTCCAGGAGCACAAGCTTTCTGTGGCTCATTCCCGTAGCTGCGGGAAGATTCTCCCTGGACGGTCCTACACTTATTGGGAGCCCTCGATCGGCGCTCAGGGGAGGAGTGGGGGTGTCTGTACTTCCGTGTGCGAGCAGTTAGCCCAGGGAGTTTTTGGTCACGGCACGTTGATTCCTGGCCGAGCCCTTTGGGTAGGCCTGGACTTGGAGGGATCCAAAATAGGCATCCTCAACATTTATGCCCCCACAGACCTCCGTTGCAGAGCCACCTTCTGGAGGACACTTACAGGGATTCTTCCAGACATGGATTCCTGGATTGTTGGAGGAGACTTCAACAACCTGGAGACCCTGGAGGACCAGCAGGGCAGAGGCCCGGAGTTCACAGGTATGGCCCAGGCAGAGCAGTCAGCTTGGGACTCTTTCATCTTCGAGACGGGAGGGAGGGACAGTTGGAGAGACCCGTCCTTCCGGCGTTGGCACGGGAGCCTGGACTTCTCTTGGGGCTTCCGCAGGGAAGGAGGCAGACTCCTGGAGAGGCTTGATAGATTTTATGTCAGTGACTGGGCCATCAGCAGAGGCGGCCAGGCGGGTATAGTTCCAGGGACGACACTCTCCGATCATGCGCCTGTGCTCCTTTCCTTAGATTCGGCAGCCCAGACCCTCCCCTCCCGATCATGCAGGATTCCCGACTCCATCTTCTCGAGGGTGGACGTGCGCAGCAGCATATGCAGTCTTTGGGACAGAGATTGGGGGGAGGGCGTGGATCTGGTAGACTCAGTCGCACAGGCTCTGCAGGAGTCTAGCCAGATCTGCCAGCTCGCAGCTTTACAGGTTCGACAGGATTGGTGGGGCAGAGAGAGAGCTCTTCGGAGGGACCTCGCCTCCATTCAGCGACTCCAGCAGGCTTCCCCGGGTTCGGAGGAGCTGCGGATCCAGGCCCTTCGAGCCAGAGCCCTCCTGGAGGAGACATTCCAGCGTCGTTCCGAGTTTTCCTTTCACGCCTCTCGCTCCTTTTGGGCCCGAAAGGGTGACCGGATGTGCAGGGAGTTCTTTAGGACGCATGGCCAGAGAGCTGCAGGTGATCAGCTTCGGAGTCTCAGGACAGCGGAGGGTCACATCGTTACGGATCCAGGGGAGGTCCTGGGGTTGGCCACGGACTTTTTCAGGACCCTCTTCCAGCAGGAGCCGCTTGCCCCTCGTGCCAGTCGTGCCCGTGAGGAGGTGTGGAGGCACATTCCATCCCTGGTCCAGCCTAGCATGCAGGCGACGTTGTTGGCGCCTTTCACCTCGGATGAGATGTTGGAGGCCTTGATGGCTATTGATGGTCAGAAGTGCCCAGGTGAGGATGGGCTATCCCGAGCTTTCTTCACCTCCTTCTGGGACCAGATCCATCAGCCCCTCCTTGCAGCTCTGCAGGGGATTTTCAGCAGCGGTCGGATGCCAGAGAGCCTCTCCTCGGGACTGATTTGCCTCATCCCGAAGGGAGGAGATAGACAGGAGATTCGCCAGTGGCGTCCGATCACTCTCCTTACCTCTGCCTACAAAATCCTCGCCAAGATGATCAGTGCCAGAGTTCGGCCTCTACTTTCAGACCTCGTCCATGACACTCAGACAGGCTTTGTCCAGGATCGCAGTATCCTGGATAACGTCTTCACCTTTTCAGAGGCGGCGGAGTGGGCTCAGCACAGCGGATCACACCTTGCCATTCTACTTCTCGATTTCGAGAAGGCCTACGATCGCGTGGATTGGTCCTTTTTGGAGGGGACTCTGGAGCGGCTAGGTTTCCCGGCAGGTTGGATTCAGGGTATCTCAGCTTTGTACAGGACAGCGTCTAGCAGAGTCATCGTTGGAGGCAGGTTGGGCGAGCGCTTTAGCTTGGAGAGATCAGTACGTCAGGGCTGCCCCCTGGCTCCTTACTTGTTTCTCTTCTTCGCCGAGGCCATGACTTACTACCTTCGGGCGAGGTCCACAGGGCTCAGGGGTATTCGCCTTCCACTCCGGGAGGACACGGAGCTCTTGGACTCGGAGTACGCAGATGATACAGCCCTTTATGTCCAGGACGACGAGCGGATGCTAGAGAGGGTGCGGATGGCCCTGGAGGTTTTCTGCTCGGCCGCTGGGGCGAAAATCAATTGGAACAAATCCGTTGGTTTTCTCACAGACCCTGGGGCGTGTTCTCAGTGGGGGCGATTTTTGGGCTTCAGATGGATTCCACGTGGACAGACAGCTAGATACTTGGCTTCCAGGTTGGCCTAGACATCACACCAGCTCAGCAGTTTCTCCCGGTGCTAGATTCCATCCGACGGAAGCTGGCTTTCTGGAGCACTGCTAAGCTCTCTCTTGCAGGTCGTGCCTTGGTAGTCAACCAGGTCCTCCTAGCCACGGCTTGGTATGTGGCTTCCTGCTGGTGCTTCTCGAGATCCAGCGTGGCACAGCTCAGGAGGTTGGTTCGGAACTTCCTTTGGTCTGGGGAGGATGGTCATAGAGATATCAGAGCCAGGGTTGCGTGGCAGACAGTCATTCTTCCGCAGGCTGAGGGTGGCCTGGGGGTCATTGATCCAGAGCTTCAGAGTCAGGCCTTGTTAGGCAAGCTTGTCATTCGTGGTTTGACCCCAGGGGGGCAGACGTGGAAGATGCTACTTCAGCAGGGAGTCGGCTCTTGTGTCCCGCGCCGAGGTGGAGATTGGCTACCGTCCTTCAGGTGGATCTTCACCTCCGCCCCGCTCACTCAGCCCCGTTCCCCTCTAGTTCGTAGCCTCCTCATGGTCTAGAGGCGGCTCCGTCTCAGTCTCATTCAGTCCCCTCCCAGCTGTCAGGAGGAGATCGATCGCCAGCCGCTTATCTGGAACAGTCAGGTCAGAGATGCCGAGGGCCTTTAGTTGGGGGAGAGATCACATATCAGGTGGGACGGTTGGATGAGGGGCCCAGCCCGATCCCTGCGTGTTTGGAGGGATACGTACAGACATCTAGAGATGACAGATCTTGCAGACGCAGCTGGAGGTGCACGTGGAGCCCAGGCGAGACGCATGGAGATCGACGGAGCGATCCCAGCGGCTTGGTTGGCCCCACCTGAGCCCCAGATCATCATGCCTGGTGACACCCGATGGCTGGGACAGTTCACCCCCCGTGGCATTCCACTGGTGGTCGCAGGACGTTTGGATGACTCTTCTATTTCCTTCTTCGCGGTTTCTGGGGAGGGACGACTCAGGACAGAGGGTGCGCTCATCGACCCCCTACTCCCGTGGCAGAGGGTTCGGGCCGTAGGCCTCTTGGGGAAGGTCTGGCATACCGACCCTAGCATCGAGCAGGACCAGGTGCAGCTCTGGCGTCTTTGGCTTTGGGAGGGGCGGGCCTTGGCAGAGCTTGATTGGGATCCAGGAGAGTGGTGGTGGCCAGAGATTGTGACAGGTCAAGGGCCGACCTCTTTCTTCGCCTACAGTACGACTTTGGGCAGGCGAGTTCTCGGGAGGATGCAGAGCCGCCCCCCCACCCAGCGACCCAGCTGGTACGCACAGGGTCTTTCCAGGTTCTTTTTACAGGCATTCTGGAAGGCCTTGTGGGAGAGTTGGCGGCCACGGAAGATCTCATACTTCCTGTGGCTTCTTGCCCACAAAGGTCTTCCAGTGGGGAGCTGGCTGAGGCAAATAGGCCAGGACGGATGTTGCCAGATTTGCCATGCGGATGAGGAGACACCAAAGCACTGCCTGTGGAGCTGCACTCGCGCCCAGGAAGTGTGGAGGTGGACTTTTGGGATTCTTACTCGCGCAGCACCAGAGCTAGGATTGATCACTTGGGGCGCGTTCTGTTGGTGCAGCACCGCACCTGGTCTTCATCACTTTTTTGAGGCATGTCAGCAGGACCCCACTTTCCTTGTCACACAGGGCACGTGGGGACCGCTCGAGGGTATCCCACAGCACCTAGCAGAGGCTGACACAGGAGTCCGGGAGAGGCAGCCAGTATGGGAGATTATTAGCAGCATTACAGGGTGGCACATCTGGACCTCGCGCTGCGCGCAGATCCTCGGTGGCACCTCCTTATCGACTGCCCAGATCATGGCGGAGATTTGGAGTGAGATTATCCATACCCTCAGAGGCCAGTGGGACCAGATTCAGGGAGACTCCCAGGCCGGTCAGGAGAAGCGGAGACGCTTCCTCCGGACTTGGGACACACAGGGCCTCTTCTTCGAGCAGACTACGCAGGGCCTTCGGTGGCACTACTCACCACCCCGATGGCTGTTCGTTCATACTCGTTTTCTCCCTCCGTGAGAGGATGGTTTTCTATTTTGCTACCTTTTAGGGCTGTGTCCGATTTGTGACCGCAGCCGTCAGCTATAAGCTGACCCCTTGTATCTTGTTCTCAAAGTAATATAATTAGCACTGTTTTTTCGGAAAAAAAAAATAGTAAAAAGAAGAAGAAAAATGCTTTTTCTCTACACTTTCCTTCGCAATATGCACAAATCAAATTTCTTACAATCCTTATTCATTATTATTATTATTACTAATTAAGTTGCACATCCCATACAATGGTCCTTGCCTGCTACTTCAAAACTCCATTACGTTCAAAACACCATGATTTTGTTGTAGCAACATGAAGTTGGGCTGCCTCATGGAGTATGTCTGAGATCAAACTTTGAATCCAATGACAAACGTGGAATTCTCTGAGACGAAATGCTCCAACTATGATGATCTAGACCTAGGACCAGTTTGGAAAGCACTATAGAGAGCACCATCTTAGCCCTCACACCCAATAGATGAATGGTGAATACAAGTGAAGAAATCCAATGGATTGAAACAGTCAAATGTGGCTATATGTAACAAGAAAATACCATTCTTACTAAGGTAATACAATAGAATAAGGGAATCCCACACTAAGGGCCAAGGGACAAATAATTTACTCCTAATCATTGTAACGTAAGTTCTCATTGATACCTAATACATCCACTTTGGCTCATTGCAATAGCTTAGATGGCCTATGAAGATTATTCGGTGCAAATTTCAAACAGCTCATGAATTAATGCTATAAACATGCCCAAATCTCATCAAGTAAATGGGAAACATGAAAGTAACCATTAGGTTGCAAATCATTAGGTCCAACATTGTAAGCGGAGATCATTCTCAGTAAAGGTTATACTACTATGACATCCCCATCAACTTCATATTTGCAAATTTGTAGGCGTAGATCATTGTCCTACAAATAAAGACTTAGCATACAACTTCACGAAAGTGACTCAAAAGGTTGCCAAACATCAACTCCAACATTCATAGCAAGGACTTGCTACTATGATGTCTTTATAAATTTCATTTGGGCCCAACCATAGATGTTTTATCCTTGAAGCAACATGTCCTCTCAAAATGCAAATATATACAACAAAAGATATGTGAGCATACATCTATAAAAAAGGTACTCATGGCATAATCCTATCAATGCTTTGAAAGTGAAGGTCCAACTCCATCATGATGAAGGCCACAACTTAGGGAGAACATTAATCATGAACCAACTCTTTTCATCCCACAAAACAAGTGCTTGTACAGAAAATACATTAATACAACTAGAAGACCTTGATATACGTCCAACAAGCACATAAAAGCAAACAAATACTCCAATTTCCATTGATAGTCACTCCACAATATGAAAAACCATCACCTCCATCAGCTAGCCTTTACAAAAGAAAATAACATTCTCTCTTTTTGTCTTTGTTCTTCACATTGTAAGGTCATGACAAAGAAGACAATGGCAGTCTTCTTGTTCACACGACCATGGTGCAAGAAACGTCCAAATTGGAGTTCAAGAGCAAAAGGTATGGCCAGCAAATGTGTCTCAAGGTAACAGCATTGCAACGGGTCCACATTATGACAACAATCAACCTATAACTTTAATAGATTTAAACACCAAAACCACTACAGACCATAGGAGGATAACACCATCATGCAAAACATACATGAACAAGAGTTTAGGATTTAGAGTAAAGATACTGCACCAGTTGGTGTATGCAAGAGGTCCCACGTTCCCACAATGATGAACCTAGGAATATTTCTATCCTTTATTTGTAAAGAGGAGATAGAAAGTGGAATATGACCCTTTCAACATCACAATCTAGAAAACCCTATAGCCCATGGCTTATAAGACTCAGATACAAAATGGATTCCAATGTAGGAGTCAATATAACTATGAAATATTCCTCCAAAATTGTGTGGGAACCAAGAATGTAGTGCCCGAGATATAGATAATGGATTCCAATGTAGGAATCAATACAAATGTGAAAGATTACTCCAACATAGTGCCCGAGAGCACTAAGCATTGCCAGTTGTCAAGAACTTTGTTAAATCAGCAACAATTTGAATTCCAGCTGATACAACTCCTTCAAGCTCTTTGTTTCTGCAAACATCAATCTCCCACTCAAACACAATTCCAAATTAGAATTGTCAGAAAAATTGGAGAGGCAAGTCTAAAGAGGCTGGGGGAAAAGATGCAGAAGATAAGCAAGAGTGAAATCATCAAGCAGGAGGTGCAAGAGGATGACCTGGAGCGAATTTCTTATTGCCTAGAACCGGAGACATCTAGCTGGAAAATCACAATAGCAGCAGGATTACAGCCCGAACAATTTCAGCAAGCGAGTAAAAACTGGCAATGATTTGGATATGGAAGGATGAAGCAAGAAGTAAGGCATGTACTGGAGCTAACAGATATGGATTTGGAGCTTGAATGAGGGAGATATGAACAAAAACGTCCAGCACAATTGGGCTACCTCGAAGGAGCAAGAGATGGCCAAGAGAGCAAGAGGCGAGAACCAGCAAGCTCTGGAAGTAGGAAGAATGGCTAAAGAGATACAAGGAGAAAGAAAGAAAGACGTATTAACGTCCTCAAAAGACATCATGGGCCTATGGGACATATTACATCAAAAGGAAAACCCATACAAGCCTCTTTGGGCAAAAGCAAAGGGCACACAAGGGCCCTTGCTGAGTGCTATGCTAATCCAACTCAAAATCAAAGCTGAGAAACTGAAAGAATGAAAGACTGAGAGATCAAAATCCACTCTCAGGTGGGCTGCAAAGATATTCCGGACTGCATTTGTCGAGCTGTCTCTGTTGTGGTAGAGGAAGTGATCTCCTCAACCTCTGTATCGGATGGGCTATGCCAAGAGTGATGCCTAGTCTCTAGCGGTCTCCTTTGAGGAGGGCTGAGATGGACCAGACCTCGATCATATGTGCTCTAGTAGCTCTCTGTGTTGTGTGTGGTCTCTGCGTATGTCTTGGAGCTTACTCAAATGCATAGAAGTCCGTGACATGTCGCTGTGCTTGGTCTACCTCAGGCATGGTCCCCTCATGCTGCTCTCTAATCTATCGCAAAAGTGTCTCTCTGTGTTGTCGCATCCCAATCAAATAGAGCCCAATGCAGACCTGGTCCTGGAAGTGGATCAACCGTGAGAGAGGACCAAAGCCATGCCCGTCTTTAAAAATGCAGGGGTATCGTCCATGGATGTCATAGTAGGTGGGGCAGACACATAAGAAATGTTCCTCTGTCTCGACCTCCCCTAGTGTGCATAACCTGCAGGTCCGTTATTGGCTGTGTATGCCTGCTTCGATCCTCAGTTGATGGGACAAGACCAGCATCTGTCCAATGTCAATCCTCAGTGCATGTGAGACTCCTCTGTCTGTTGGAAATAGGAGGATAGAATCTCTCACACCTCTCACTCCGATAGCAGGTCATACAACACTCAGTAAACTCGATAGATGATCACACTCATACACAAAACCAAGAGAGAGAGAGAGAGAGCGAGAGAGAACTCAGGTATGTATTCGTCCATAGAATGTGGGATGACAAAGCTCAGAACTGAGCACAAAAGACAGCAAAGGTTGCTCACACAAACTGAGCACTCTCCTCTCCTAGCACACTGCCTGGATGCAAGGCATTAGGTGTAGACTTGATGGAGAATGAGATGGGGGAGGGGGGGGTTATATAGCAGGGCAAGTGGCCCAGAAACTGACTGACTTTGACCAGTCGCTTTTCTTGCTGCACCGACCCCTATGGGGGCTCACAGACTGGCCGACCCAGGGCTGGGATTTGGCCTATATAAGGCCCCATTTGCTGGGCCTATAGGCTGCTGCTGGCAAGTGCTGTTGGTGGTGCATGTTCCCCGTGATTGGCGCAAAACTCCACGCAGCATCTGCTGCTCATCACCTCAGATCTGCTCCAGAAAGTAGCCACGTATAACACCCTCCATCCCCCTATTGTCTTCTGCCCCCTTGTCCCCTCTAATCAGGGGCTCACAGGTGGGGACAGTGCCTTTCTAACACCCCCTCTCAATGACACAACTATGGGCCAATTCCCATGTGTCAAATGAGGTGTTCCATTTGCTCCCTTGGGAAGCGCCTTTGTGAAGACATCCGAGATGTTGTCATCGGTCAGGTAGTACTCAACTCTATGACACCTTCATTGTGAGTTCTCGAACAAAGTGGTAGTGGACCTCGTTGTCTTCGTCCGTGCGTGAAACACGGGGTTGTTGACACTTGCTATGCAACTCTAGTTGTCGCACATGATCACCGTCGCATCTTCTTGAGTCACGTTCATGTCCTCTAAGATCCACCTGAGCCACAATGTCTCACATGCTGTTGCACAAGCAGCCCTGTACTCTGTCTCTGTTGATGAAAGGGCAACAGTAGGTTGTTTCTTACTTAGCCATGACACAGCTCCTAATGAGAGTATGAAACAGTACCCAATAGTTGATCTTCGGGTGTCACCATCACCTGCCCAATCACTGTCATAGAAACCTCCCAACTCAATGCCTTTTGTGTAAGTGATACCATAGGTGCAAGTACTTTTCAAGTACCTCAGCACCCTCATGCCTGCATCCCAATGGGCCTTCTTGGGTGTGGTGGAGAACTGGCAAAGCAATCCAACTGAGAAAGAAATATCTGGTCTCGTATTGGTGAGGTAAAGCAAACTATCCACCATGTGTCGATACAGTGATGAATCAACTGCCTAAGATGAATCATGTACACTAAGCTTCAGACCAGCTTCCATGGGAGTCAGTGCCGCTTTGCAATCTTCTATTTGAAAGTGTTTGAGTAGCTCCTTGCAATATTTCTCCTGTGAAAGAAAGAAAGAAAGAAATTTTTTTAGAGTCTTCGGAAGATCGATGGGTCTATGAGACTGAAAGAAAACTTGATACAAATCACAGTAAGGGTGGAGCTACTGAAACGAGCATCATCACCCGTGCTGGATCCTAAGTCTGATCATACATAATCAAATACATCTAGATGTAACAATGAAAAGAAAAAGGACTGGAGCGGAGCGGAATCCTCCGTATGTCATGTCGCCCTGGTTGTGGTGCATAGCCGGTGATGGGACGCTGGCGCCCGTCAAGGGGTGCTGTGTGTCTTGGTCTCTTGGACGAGGCTCGACGCAAGACCAGAGCCACCGTGACTCCCGTGGGACGTATCCTGGGTCTAAACAATGACAAGAGGTCCCCCAGAGTGATCTGTGTGTCCCCTCGATGTCTCGTGTCTCGTGCTGCGATCATCGGGTCAGGGTCTCTGTCACGTCTACAGCTAGAGACTGGACGATCAATGTCACTCGATGGGAAGAACTCTGTGATCCTGCTCTGAGAGATGTCTGATGATGTGGCCAAGCCCTGTCACATGAGTAAGTACTCTTTGTGTCGGACCCCCTCGTGAATGAAGGCCGCGAGACATCTCTGATCTGGGTAGGCGAGGAATCTAGAAAGGAGCCCAGAGCCGTCTCTGAAGAGGCAGTGGTAGCAACCTCGGATCTCGTAGTACACTGGGCACCTGAAAATAAAATGCTCCTCTGACTCAACCTCTTGACAGTCGCACAATATGCATAAGCGATGCTCCCTAGGAATCCCCTCTGCTCTGCCATTCTCTATGCGGAGGCGGTGTGATGATACCCGAAACTGTCCAATGGAGATCCGTAGTGAGTGAGGCATATGAAACTCAGTGTACCCCGGTGGTGTGATGAATCCCTCCTCCGAAATACAAAGACAGTAATCTTTGTAGAAACTCAGCTTGAAAGCTCCCTCGGCTCCAACCACATCCTAAAGGTGTGCAGCTGCTGGAGATCCTCTCGAATGACCTGGTTGGTGTGTGGCCCGATCGGGATGGTGGGTGGAAGTACCTGAGGGGCATCTAAACTGTACTGAAAAAAAGGTATCCTATAGATGTGAAACCCTAGTCTCAAACCATCTGTGAGTCCGTGCATACCAACATCACTCATCTCCCTCTGCTACCAACCTCATGGAGGAATGAAGAGCCAACCATTGAAGATACGAAATGAAGAGAGAGAGAGAGTGCACGTACAAGACGAGTCAATAGAGCAGTCACGTCAAATCTTAGATAAGATGAAGAAACACAAGTACAAAGTACTTGTACCTAGACCTAGGACTAAGTGTCCTACGTGTCACATAGGACTAAGTGTCCTATGTGGCCTAGAAGGCACTAACAGTATAAGTGCCTACACTTATGCCTACAAGGCACACACCATGGCCTACAGGGCATCACTAGAACCACCAGAAGATGGCCTACAAACCCCCCTCCATGGGATGGGCTGAAGTACTTTGGAAACGTCTCAGAATACCTGGTAGTTTCTGGTCATGGTGGCACATGTTCATCCAAAAGAATATAGCTACCTATGAATGTACAAGGAATGTCAGATCATGTAACAAAGGGAACCAAGTGTAAAGCATGTCGGAAGACTTCGAACTTGGGACAAGAAAGTGCCTTTGTAAACATATCTGCGATGTTGTCCTCTGTGGGAAGATAGGACAACTCTATGTCTCCTGCTGACAACCACTCCCGAACATAATGATAGTGAACTTCAATATGCTTGGTACGCGCATGAAACACTGGGTTACGCGCAATGGCCAAAGCACTCTGGCTGTCAGTGTAGAAAATAGTAGAGGATGTCTGGCAAATACCAAGATTTGTAAGTAACTGTCGAAGCCAAACACACTCTACTGTAGCGGTGAAAGTTGCCCTGTACTCAGCCTCACAACTAGATGTGGCAACTGTCGGTTGCTTCTCGCTGAGCCGAGAAATACATGAATTGCCAAGCAAAAAACAATTGCCAGTATGTGACACTCTGGTGTCGGAACATCCTGC
This sequence comes from Dipteris shenzhenensis, assembly GCF_047967505.1. Lineage (NCBI taxonomy): Eukaryota > Viridiplantae > Streptophyta > Polypodiopsida > Gleicheniales > Dipteridaceae > Dipteris > Dipteris shenzhenensis. The sequence goes on from NC_141608.1 coordinate 54,365,697, forward strand.
CCAGTCACTATCCGTGTAAGCATGCATGGTAAGTGAACCCTGATCACCGTAGAAGAGGGCTAAATCCTGAGCGCCTCTGAGATATCTGAAGACTCTCTTCACTGTCTGCCAATGCTATGAACTGGGCATGTGCATGAATCTGCTGAGCTGAGATACTGCATACTGCAAGTCAGGTCTGGTATGACATAAATAAATAAGGCATCCAACAGCCTGCTGATAAAGAATGATATCACATGGTGGGCTCCCATCATGAGCTGAGAATTTGAAGCCAGGGTCCACTGGAGTAGAGATTGGCTTGCAATCCTCACACTGAAAACGATTAAGGAGCTGTCCAATATACTTGGACTGAGACATCATGATACCCCCCTCAACATGAACAAACTGAATGCCCAAATAATAATGGAGCTGTCCCATGTCTGACATGTCAAAAATCTGCTGCAAATCAGCCTTGAAGGCTGCAATTTGCTGAGTATCTGGGCCCGTGATAAGCATATCATCCACATATAAAATCAGCACTAAAAAATCAGATCCACTCCCACGAAAATAAAGAGTGGGTTCTGTGGGACTATTCTGAAAACCAAGGGATAATAAGTGTGCATGAATTTTGGCATACCATGCCCTGGGTGCCTGCTTCAAACCATAAAGGGCTTTTGTAAGCTGGCATACCTTATTTTCAGAATTAACAACCTCAAAGCCAGGAGGTTGTGTGACATAAACTTCTTCTTGCAGATCCCCATGAAGAAAAGCGGTCTTGATGTCAAGTTGGTGCACTTGCCAATGATGATGGGCTGCAATGGCAATGACACATCGAATGGTAATAATCCTGGATGTGGGAGCAAATGTCTCCTCAAAGTCAATGCCTTGTTGTTGGGCATACCCTTTTGCAACAAGACGGGCTTTGTATCGATCTATGCTGCCATCAGATTTCCTTTTTACTTTGTAGACCCACTGCGTTCCAACGGCATGCTTGCCAGGTGGGAGATCTACTAATTCCCATGTGTCATTTTTGGCAATAGATTGTAACTCAGCTTTCATTGCATCCATCCACTCTTTGCTGTCAAAAGCATCTTTATGGCACAAAGGCTCTTCATTGCAAGCTGTAGCAAGGAGTGCAAACTCAAAAAGTGACCATGCTTTCTATTCCCTAATCTTGTCCGGGCAGCAAAGGGCTGATCTTGTTTGCTGTCCCTCAATGTATCTAGAAGCCATCTGGGAACTTGCCTTTGCTGTCTATGGATAGCTCTTTCTTCAATGACTGCATCATGAGTAATGGGATCGTTCTGTGCCGGAAGAGTAACCTGCAAATCAGCATGAGGTTGTGGCTGATTATTGCTTAGTGGAGGGCCTGCAGGAGGCTCATGTTGCTGCTCAAAATCCTCTTCTGATGATGGCAGAGGTAACCAAGATTCAAAGGCATCAAACATGTCAATATCTGGCTTTGCTTTGCAGTCCACAAGAGGAGAAGCTGAATGTTCAGCAAAGATCACATCTCTACTGACAACAATCTTCCCAGTATTTGGTTAATATAACCGATACCCTCTGCTCTCTTGGCTGTAACCAATGAATATGCATTTGATTGCCTTGTCATCAAGCTTATGTCTCAGCTGAGATGGTACATGAACATATGCAAGAGACCCAAAAACTTTCATGTGTGAAATAAGGTGTGATAGTCTTTAATGCCCGTGTAGGTCATCTATTCAGCACATAGTTGGCACACATTACTGCATCAAGCCAAAATTTATTTGGCAAAGACTCCACCTTAAGCATGCATCTGGCCATCTCCATTGTGGACCTGTTTTTCCTTTCAGAAACAGGATTCTGCTGAGGAGTGTAAGGAGTAGTGCATGAGTGAATAATGCCCCGTGAGGATAGAAATGCATCAAACTCCTTTGACATATACTCACCCCCCCTATCTGTGTTGAGGGTGACAAGCTTGCATCCTGATTCATTCTCAACCATATTCAGCCATCTCTGAAAGCATAAGAAAACTTCAGATTTAGCCTTTAAAGGATATGCCCAGCAATACCTTGTGAAATCATCAATGAGAGTCATGAAATACTTGTATCCTCCAATGGCATTTGTCCTCATTGGGCCACAGACATCATTGTGTACTAGCTGCAATTTCCTTTGTGAGAGTTTTGGACAATTCTTTTGAAAAGGAAATCGATGCATCTTACCCAAAAGACAACCCTCACACACATGTTTGGAAACTGTGTGAGGCTGAGGTACATCATTTGCCATCTGCTGTGAATGTAGCTTTGCAAGAGCTCTATAATTGAGATGGCCCATTCTCTCATGCCAAAGATGAGTTTCAGCAAGCTGTGAATCTGAAATAGCCAATGCTTCAATAGAAAGTGCAGCTGAATGATGATCAAGGTGATAAAGCCCTTTTTGCAAAGTGCCAGTGAAAACTATGGCATTGTCATCATGAAGATCATATACTAGGCATCTGTAGCCATCAAAAGTTACTCTGAAACCTGAAGTAGCAATTGCTGAAATTGAAATCAAGTTGACTTCAATGCCAGGCACAAAAAGAACATTTGTCAGAGTGACAGGATGGCTGGAAATGGATGGGAGCTGCACATCACCAACTCCTTTTACAGCATATGAAGCATTATTGGCACATGTAACAGTCCCCCCTCGAGGTGCATCAGCTGGAGAATGAAACAACTATCTGCAAGATGTGACATGCTTGAAAGCACCGCTATCAAAGTACCAGGACTGAGCATCATTAGCAGTAAAGAGTGCATCAGCTTTGGAGGGATCAAATGAGCAATGGACAGCCCATGCCCAATCATCCTGAAGAGCATGTGCATGTGAAGCATCTGCTGGCTCATGGGATTCAATGGCATGTGAGGCATTAACTGTCAATCCTGCTTTCTTTTTCTCCGAAGCAATGCGCTTCCTACATTCTAAAATGTCATGTCCAGGCTTGCGACAATAGTTGCATCTTTTCTTCTTTCCCTTATCTGCTGTATTTTTCGATGCATGGGAGGAATTGCAGCTGCTATGCACAGATTTTGGCTTGCCCATAGGCTTGGAAGCCTTGCCTCTTCCTGTTTGCTATGAAGCAAATGCATGATCAGGAATAATGGCTTGTCTGTTAGCTCTACTTTGCTCTTCCTGCAAAAGCAAAGTAACTAGCTGGTCAAAAGAATAGTGGTTTGGATTACCCATGGCCACTAATCGAAGGGTTGTAGCAAACCCTTGATATGTATCTGGCAGTCCATTCAATGTAGTACTGACAAGCTGTGAATTTGGCACCACCTCATCCTTGTTGGCAAGCTGTTCCATGAGGTCCTTGACCTTTGTCAAATATGCATCCATTGACTCACCTTCATTCATATTCACTTCCTGTAATTGCCTTCTCAAATATGCAACACGAGCTTCATTGCGTATCTGATAGAGAGAAGCCAATTTATCCAAAGCATCCTTAGCTGTCCTGCAAGACCGGATGTGTGGAATAATGATTCTCTTGCATGATAAAGCAATGCATGAATGTGCATTTGCATCTCTTGCATCCCATCTTGATTGTTCTTGAGTTGGAAGAGCAGCAACAGGAGTGCTGGAGGAAGAGGCATCACGAGGAGTACCACCTGCAGAAGGACCAGCAGTAGAAACAACCACTGTAGCATTGGCTGGCCTCAGATCAGCCCCAGAAACAATATTCCACAAATGCTTTGCAACAAGAATATGTTTCATGAGATAAGACCACATCGGATAGTTGGTGCCATCCAACTTATCATCTTCACGAAGAACTCCAAATAAATCTTGATTGTTCCCAGCCATAGCAACTGTGACAACCTGTAAAAGACCTGAAAAACCAAAAGCCTCAAGGATATCACTGAAAAAAGCTGGCTGTCCCAAAAATGACAGCAAATATCTGCAAATTTCTGACCCAAATCAAAGGGCAAATGCAGATCTGACCCAAATGTGACTGTGACAGGCAATGTTCACTGCAAAAACAGCAAATTTGGCAAAAGCCCCAAATTTATTGAGGGCAAATAGGCCAAAAAGAGGGCAAATGTAGAAAAGCCCCAAATTTTGCTGAAATTTTGCAAATGTGACCCAATGTATGATAATCTGACCCAATGTCCTGCAAATGTAACTTAATGTCCTGCAATCTAACCCAATGTACTGCAATCTAAACAAGAAATTGCATACTAAATCCCCAAAACTCCAATATTCTTGCAAGAAATTGCAATCAAAGGAGGTGAAAGGAAAAGAAAGCCCCAAATTTGCCAATGTCCTGCAAAAGCCCCAAAACTACAAATGTTTGTAGATGACTGCAGTGAGACCAAGAACCTGATTCAAGCCAATGCCAAAACAGGTACGAAACCTATGGTGAAACTGTACGGAATACCCAGATCAAGTACAAGCTGTACGATCAGCTACTGAAGGTACGTGTGTACGGGAAGCTGGTACAAGCTGCTGACGACTGATCTGTAGGTACGGTGCAAGTACCTTGCACGGTGTTCCCACACAGGTACAACTGTACGATGAAAGTACCTTGTACGGCGAACTTTATACGGTACGACGTACAGAATAGTGTGATGTACGGATGAAGTACAGCACAGTGTACGGTACACGTATGGAATAGCGCAGAGTACGGAGCAGAGTCCTACGACGACGCAGAGTACGGCGCAGAGTACAGGGGACGACGGATGTACGGTGACGACGCAGAGTACGGCACAGAGTACAAGTGACGACGGATGTACTGCGACCCTCGATGCAGATGTACGACGACGATGCAGAGTACAGGTGATGCACGTCTGCTCACGTACGGGTTGTACAACGCAGATATTGTAGGCAGTACGGGACAGCACTGAAGGTACGAGAGGAGGTGGAAGCTGGACGCCTGAATCTTGGACGGCAGGTGAAGAGCCTCGAACAGGCTGGGAATGTGTCGACCAGCAGGGTAGAAAACTCTCAATGAGCAATGGAGGACTCGGGGGCTGAGGAGAGCTGGAAGACTAGAGCAATACTTGCTCTGATACCACTGAAGATACGAAACGAAGAGAGAGAGTGCAGGTACAAGACGAGTCGATAGAGCAATCACGTCAAATCTTAGATAAGATGAAGAAACACAAGTACAAAGTACTTGTACCTAGACCTAGGACTAAGTGTCCTATGTGGCCTAAAAGGCACTAATACTATAAGTGCCTACACTTATGCCTACAAGGCACATACCATGGCCTATAGGGCATCACTAGAACCACCAGAAGATGGCCTACAACCATGGCAACCTCTGTCTCCCTGATGTGCAGTCCCTATATGATCTAACCCGATGTAGATATGTGATGGTCTAAAAGGATTGCATCTAGCTGGAGTGGAGAAGCACCAAACTCGGCCTGAATGATGTGATGTGGTACAGACGGTTTCCCCCGAATCATCCGTGAGAGCATGAGGATCTGCAGGCGCTCCACCCGTGTCCACTTTATCTTTGACATGTCTCCCCAACAAGGGTTACCATACATACTGGCTGGTCGAACCAAGGAGTCGAAGAGAAGAACCTTGATCCGAGCATCCTGGAAGTGGGAGTGGAAGCATTGTCTCTCTAGCCAAGCCAATGAGGCGTATCCCCTACTCAGTCTGTTGGCCTCCATCGCTGGTCTCATCGTGAAGATCAGGCCGGTGAAGATGACCCCCAAGTAAGTGTATGAGGATACGATCTCAACTGGTAAACCACCGAAAGTGAACTGCTTCCATTGCATGTTTGCTCTAGAGGTGTTAAAGATCATGACCTTGGTCTTGCCAGGGTTGACCTCCAAATCATGGGATAAACAAAAAGCCTGCAGTGCATCCAGGTGTCGCTTGAGCCCCTCGGGTGTGGATGACAAGAGTGCCACGTCATTTGCATAAAGAAGAATCCTGATGATGATCTCGGCAAGTGAGCAACCGGTCCCTCCGAACGCCCCCATGAAAGTCTCAAGCTCATTAATGTAGAGGCCAAACAGGATCGGTGATAAGGGACAACCCTGTTTGACCCCTATGATACTCAAGATCTTATCTGTCCAACCTACGCCTGTCCGAACTCGGCCTGAGACTCTCTCATAAAGTGCCATGACTGCCCAGATGATCTCCCGATTAAATCCCAGTGTCTGTAGGCATGTGATGAGACGAGCTCAAGGTACTGTGTCAAAGGCTTTGCGAAAATCCACAAAGCCCTCTCCTTCCGTAATCTGGCCTCCTCAATGACACTCCTGAGTGTGAGTATGTGATCCATAGTCCCATGGTCTCGCCTGAAACCGGCCTGACCCTTTGCTCTGAGCCCTCTCATCTCTGCAAACAGGCTGACTGACGCATCCAATACAGCTGCATAGATCTTGGACATCACATGTCCAATCATGATAGTCCTGTAGTTACTCGGGTCCATGGGATCCCCTGCCTTGTGGAAGGGGGTGATGGTGTTGAGTGTCCAAGTGCGGGGGAAGCCAAGGCAAACATCGTCATTGAATAGCTTTGCTAGAATCGGGACTAACGTGTCGATCCCATATGCGATAAACTCAGTGCATAGCCCCTCGTGATCCTTAGCTCGGCCATTGTGCAGTTTCAATGTCACGTCCTTGACTCCCCCTTTGGTGAACAATGTGCAAGTGGTGGGGCGAAATGTGTGTATGAGATCTGGAGTGGGCTGGTGTGGGACATCATAAAGATGGTATGCATCCTACCATCTCGAACCACGGCCCATTTCCCCTCCTTGCGGGCAACATCCCGCCGCTACAGAAGAACTCGTCGCTCCTCAATCTGTAGTGGTGTTAAATCCTCATCCATGGATAGGGTGGAATGCTCTCGTAGAGCGGCTTGACGTCGGAGTGTCGCTAGTCGAGCATTTGAATCTCTAGAGCGAATGACTAGGGGCTGCTCTCGGTTGGGGTCTCTCCCAACACGCCATGCTCTCTCTATGCCATGGTCGAGGACCCCCATGGTGGTGGTTACAAAGGTGATCGCCTCTTCCATGGGCATCGCAGTGGTGCTGGTGTTGTCTCGCGTGATCCCTCGTATCCGGATGTTGAGGCCCTTCGAAGCCCTTTGCTGCTGCTCCTGTATGGCGACTGAAATGGTTGCCTTTGCAGACTCCCGTTTTGCCACATCCACCCATCTAGTTATCTCTGCTATAGCCAACTGTATCGTGGCTATCTGTGCCTCCATCTCTATGACTCGGGTCCTTCCAAGCACTGCTCTGAGGGTCCCAAGCTCCTCTTGAAGCTGTGTGATGTCGTGTCTGAGTCCCTAGATAAGGGTGCCCTGCTTGTGTATAATGCGGGCTTGCTCCTCGATGTATCGGGCCTGCTCCTGGGTGTAATGTGTCTCAGCTCTGCCTGACGGGCCCGAATGTTGTGTATCTCAGCCAATAGGGAGTCCCAAGCATTTGGTGGGGACCCAAGATGTCCTTATCCAGGTGGGAACTCAATCTCAAGAGGGATTGGAATGAAGGTGGGCTGCTGAGGTTGTACTGAGGGTGGGGACAACATGATCTAGGCGGGGGAGTGGTATGTAGGAGTAGCAAGGCCGGACGAGGTGATGAAAGGTGGCTGACTGAGAGGTAGAGGTGATACAAGGGGAAAGTATTGTGGAGCCGTGGCCGGTGGGGCCAGTGGTGAGGCTACTGGAGAGGAGACCTGTGATGATGATGCATGAGAGGGGGAGGAGAGAGGTGGCGTAGATGATGAGGCAGATGATGGTGGTGAAATAGTGGTGGTAACCATAAAGGTCGAGGATGTGGTGAGCGGCATGGGCTTTGGGTGGGCCCCTTTCTTCTAGGCCGGGGTGTTGTCCACTGTCAAACCGCTCTGGTTGCTGCGTTTGTTGAAGTCCTCCAAACTGAGTTGCTTTTGTGTTTTCCCCTTGTCACCGTTCCCCTTCCCCATCTCCACGCATATGTAAATTTGGACCGAAGGGTCTCCCGCCTAGTCTCCTATCCTCATCCCCCTGTTCCCTTCATTATGGGGGAGGCAGCAGCGGGCAAAGAAGCGATTGCAAGAGGTCGGAGCTGTGGAAAAAAAAAAGGGTCGAAGCTACAAGCGGGGGTTTTTACCCCCAAAAAAAAAAAAAAAAAGTTGAGCGAGGGGTAGCGGGGGGGTAGCGAGGGGGTAGCGGGGGGTAGCGAGGGGGTAGCGGAGGGGTAGCGAGGGGGTAGGGGGGGGGGGGGGGGTAGCAAGGGGGGGGTAGCGAGGGGGTAGGGATTCAACGAGGGGGTAGCAGAGGGGATTCAGCGAGGGGTAGCGAGGGGGTAGCGGAGGGGTAGCGGAGGGGGTAGCAACGAGGGGGTAGCGAGGGGGTAGCGGAGGGGTAGTGAGGGGGTAGCAGAGGGGTAGCAGAGGGGGTAGCGGCAAGGGGGTAGCGGAGGTGTAGCGAGGGGGTAGCGGAGGTGTACCGAGGGGGTAGCAGCGAGGGGGTAGCGAGGGGGTAGCGGAGGTGTAGCGAGGGGGTAGTGGAGGGGGTAGTGAGATAAAGGTGCAGCTCTTTTCCTGCTTCACTTCAATCCCAAGAAAGTAATGAAGTATTACCAAGTCCGTCATCTCGAACTCCTCCATGAGAAGTCTGTTGACCTGAGCAATCTTCTTCGCATGATCTCCTGTAATGATGAGGTCATCCACATACAAAATTAATACCAGCCGCAAATCCCCCTTTGAGACAAGATAAAGATTTGCCTCTGATGGACTCCGTTAAAGCCCGATTCTCTAAAAGAAAACATCTATTTGCCGGTACCATGCTCTGGGGGCCTGTTTCAGCCCGTATAAGGCCTTCTTCAACTTGCATACTTTTCATGTGGATCTTGGAATTTGAAATCCCAATGGCTGTGCCACATATACCTCCTCCAGGGTTCCATTCAAAAATGCCGACTTGAAGTCCATTTGAAATATAGGCCAACTATGATGAGCAGCCAAGGCAATAACTGTACGTATCGTCACCATCCTAGTTGTGGGGCCGAAGGTGTCATCGAAGTCAAGTCCTTCTAACTGTGCACAGCCTTTCACCACCAATATAGCTTTGTACTTGTCCAAGCTCCCATCAGACTTGAACTTAATCTTGTACACCCATTTAGTATCAATTACCTTCCGCTTGGTCAGCTGGTCTACCAAATCCCAAGTGTCGTTTTCAGAATGGCGTCTATCTCTGCTTGCATAGCATCCTGCCATTTTGGGATATCTCTCGCTTCCTCGAAGGATCTAGGCTCCTCAAGCTGAGCCACCATAGCATAGTTTGCGGAGGGAGTCTTCACGTTGCGTTGAGACCGCCGCGCTCCGGAACTGCTCTCGGGAATGTCCGTGACCCGTGAGCCTGCTAAAGTCTTCAAATACCACTGAGGTAGCTTCTTCTCTGACAGAGGTGCCTTAGTTGGATATGCCTTTGGAGCCGGTACTGGAACGTCCTGCTCCTCCTCCTCAAGTTCTTCACTCGTCTCCACCTCTTTGATGGTGACCTTGGGTAGGGTTAATGTCGGAAGTTCCTGAACCTCTTCTGTAGCCTGGGCTTTGATTCCTCAAAGATCACATCCCTACTAATAAGGATCTATTTCTTCACCGGGTCGTAAAGGCAAGGCCTTGGATTCCTCATTGTATCCCACAAAGATACATCTGCTATGGGAACCAAGCTTCGTCTGCTCAAGTTTATGCACATAAACAAATGCATCAAAAATGAAAATCCATAAATGAGATATGGTTGGTTTCTTACCATAGTAAGCTTCATATGGAATCTTATCATCAACAGCCTTGGTCTTGGTGCTATTGAGGATGTGAATAGCAGTGTTCACGCCTTCATCCCAGTAAGCTTTCGAAATATTTCTCCCTTGCAACATGATTCAACCTGACTTTCTCTCAGCAACTCCATTGTGCTGAGATGTGCGAGCTGTAGTGAGTTGTCGCTTGATCCCGTGCTTTTTGCGAAATCCATTGAACTTGGTAGAAGTGAACTCCTCTCTGTCTATGTGGAAGACTTTGACTACCTCCCTGCTCTCCTTTTCTACCTAGGCTTTCCATTCTTTGAATTTCTCATAAGCTTGAGATTTCTTGGCCATGCAGTATACCCAGGTCATTCGACTAAAATCATCCACAAATAAAAAAGAATATCGCGAACCTACGAATGAAATTGTTGACATCGCGCCGCAAATGTCGGCATGACCAACTCGAGAGGCTTCTTGGCCCGTGATAAGGCCTCCTGTGGGAACTTGTCCTTGTGTTGCTTGCCCTCCAAGTAAGCCTTGCAAGCACTATCATTGGCTGCAATTGGTGGAAGCCCATCCACCATCTTGGACTTTTGCATCTCGCCCAAAGTGCCATAATTAATGTGACTGACCGCTCATGCCATAATTTGGATATGCCATGGTCCCCGTGCACCAACAAAGCGTTGAGCCGATATAGCTCATGCTCCTCGAAGCCATGAGCCATCGCCTTCTCATTTGCCTTGAATGTGACAATGACTTTGTCGTCGTCGAATAGGACCAACATGATGTGTTATCCATCTGGCTATCAGACAAAAGATTCCTGCACAAAGTCGGTACATAGAGTATACCGAAAATCAGCTCCTCGTTTCCTGCAGTCATGATGAATGGGATACTACCAACACCCTTCATAGGGCATGTCCGGTTATCCCCCACAGTGACCTTGGAGTCAGGATGCGTACCTTCCATGGTCTTGAACCACTCCTTGTTGAACATGTGCTTTGAGGCTCTAGTGTCCACGTACCAGCCTTCCTTTCCTTCGTTGACTGCGCAGGCTAAACAATACTCAGTAATAATAAAGAGAGCGTCGGTAGTGACGTTTGCCGATTCAGTCTTTGGCTCCTCCTTGGCTTTGGACTTCTTCTTTTGCTTGAGGTCTGCCTTCTTCTTGCGGCATTCCTTAGCTGTATGACCAAGATTTTCATAGTAGAAGCATTTCATCTGCCTCTTTTTCTCTACATCCTCGGTCTTGTTGTTCTTGGAATCTTTGAACTTGCCCTTGCCTGGCTTGTCCCTTGCCACAAGTGCTTTCTCGTCCGATTGATTGAATAGTTTTTCCCAAGCCTCTTCCTACAATAGTAAAGGGCCAAGCTCTTCGAAGGTGAGAGGCTTGGTCCTCTGTCCTATGTCGTCACGAAACTCTTGAAACTATGAGGTAGCTTGTGAAGTGTTAGCAAAGCTCGATGACTTGAGTCTACCTTTTGACCAACTGCTGCGAGCTGATCCCTCACCACCTTGACGTTCGTCAGATGGTCATGAACATTGTCTCCCTCACTCATATCCAGATTGTATAACTGATGTTGGAGAGTGAGGATCCGAGACGTGTTATCTATTTCGTACAGATCCTTCAGGATGGCCCGCGCCTCTACAAACATCTCCACCATCTGAATGTGGGGAATTACTGCATCTGCCGTCGTCCCTATCAGCATGGCTAAGGCTTTGGGCATCTCTTTCTTCCCATGCTGCGAGATAGTCTGCATCTACTAGAATCAAAATTCATTCTTTCTTGTCTAGAACATCCTCGAGCCTCTCTTCAACACCCGTCACAAGCTTCCACAACTTCCGAGCAACGAGATGGCTCCAGATCTTCACCTTCCATATGGGATAGTCCGTCCCACCCAGCTTCCCAGACTCTCCAAAGTTAAAGATGAATGAAGAAGGAAGATGAGAAGAGGAGGAGGAAGGACGAGTATGGGCTGAAGAGGCTATAGATGGTTCCTTCCCTTCCATCTTTGCTGTAATAGCAAACAGCAAACAGAAAATGAACTTGCAGTAGAGAACTTGGCCACGCAGCAAACCTGAGTGTCGATTGGAGTCGCCTTCTTGCTGAGGAACTCCCTTCTAGAGCTGGAAACCTTGCTTTAATACCATGTTGGAAATAGGAGGATAAATCTCTCACCTCTCACTCCGATCGCTACTTTTACCAACACTCAGTGAACTCAATAGATGATCGCACTCATACACAAAACCTTTCTCGAGAGAGACAGAGAGAGATAGAGACAAAACTCAGGTATGCATTCGTCCACAGAATGTGGGATGACAAAGCTCAGAACTGAGCACAAAAGACAGCAAAGGTTGCTGACACAAACTGAGCACTCTCTCCTCTCCTAGCACGCTGCCTGAATGCAAGGCATTAGGTGTACGCTTGATGGAGAATGAGGTGGGGTGGGGGGGGGGGGGGGGGGTTATATAGCAGGGAAAGTGGCCCAGAAACTGGCCGATTTTGGCTAGTCGGTTTTCTTGCTGCACCAACCCCTATGGGGGCTCACAGGCTGGCCGACCCAGGCCAGGTTCTAGGGCCGACCCAGGCTTGGGGTTTGGCCTATATAAGGCCCCATTTGCTGGGCCTATAGGCTGCTGCTGGCAAGTGCTGTTGGTGCTGCATATGCCCACACATGAATCCCTGATGCTGGCACAAAACTCCACGCAGGTCCTGCTGCTCATCGCCTCAGATCTGCTCCAGAAAGTAGCCAAGTATAACACCCTCCATCCCCCTATTTTCTTCTGCTCCCTTGGCCCCTCTAATCGAGGGCTCACAGGTGGGGACAGTGACTTTCTAACACTGTCCTCAAGGCAATGGGGTCTAATGATGAGTCCATCATCCGATACTCTCAAGAAGTGGTTGTGATTGAACTGACTCTTGGTAGGGAGCTCCCGGTCTCCCCCCCACAAGTCTGAGACGCATGGAGCTGGAGGATATCTAACCGTATGATACGGTTAATCTCATCTCGTGGGATCCACTCGGGTGGTGCATCCACGCTGTACGGAAAGCTGGTCCATCTAAATACCATGACTGGCAAACCATGTGGATACACCTGCATACCATGCTGTAATACCGACCCCGCCATCTACTAGCCGTCTGGATGATTTTAATGCCAGTCTCCACAATCTCCACTGGGGAAGGGCCCAAACTTTGTGGAGGAATGTCATCGTCTGAAAAATGGCATCAACCTGGAGAAAGAACGAAAGAAAGAAATTTTATTAGAGTCTTCGGAAGACTGATGGGTCTATGAGACTGAAAGAAAACCAGATACAAATCACAGTAAGGGTAGAGCTACTGAAACGAGCATCATCACCCATGTTGAATCCTAAGTCTGATCATACATAATCAAATACATCTGGATGTAACAATGAAAAGAAAAGGACTGGAGCTGAGCGGAATCCTCCGTATGTCATGTTGCCCTGGCTGGTGCATAGCTAGTGATGGGACGTTGGCGCCCGCCGTTAAGGGGTCTTGGTCTCTTGGACGAGGCTCGACGCAAGACCAGAGCCACCGTGACTCCCGTGGGACGTATCCCGAGTCTAAACAATGACGGGAGGTCCCTCAGAGTGATCTGTGTCCCCTCGATGTCTCGTGTGTCGTGCTACGGTCGTCGGGTCGGGGTCTCTGTCACGTCTGCGGCTAGGGATTGGACGATCAATGTCACTCGATGGGAAGAACTCTGTGATCCTGCTCTGAGAGATGTCTGATGATGTGGCCAAGCCCCGTCGACTGAGTAAGTACTCTATGTGTTGGACCCCCTCATGAATGAAGGCCGCGAGGCATCTCTGATCTGGGTAGGCGAGGAATTTGAAAAGGAGCTCAGAGCCGTCTCTGAAGAGGCAGTGGTAGCGACCTCAGATCTCGTAGTACACTGGGCACCTGATCTCTGTAGGCATGTGATGAGACGAGCTCGAGGTACTGTGTCAAAGGCTTTGCGGAAATCCACAAAGCAGCAATATACCCTCTCCTTCCGTGATATGGCCTCCTCAATGACACTCTTGAGTGTGAGTATGTGATCCATAGTCCCATGGTCTCGCCTGAAACCAACCTGACCCTCTGCTCTGAGCCCTCTCATCTCTGCGAACAGGTTGACCGACACATCCAATACAGCTGTATAGATCTCGGATATCACATGTCCAATGATGATAGTCCTGTAGTTACTCGGGTCCATGGGATCCCCTCCCTTGTGGATGGGGGTGATGGTGTTGGGTGTCCAAGTGCGGGGGAAGCCAAGGCAAACGACGTCAGAATAGCTTTGCTAGGATCGAGGCTAACACGTCGATCCCATATGCGATAAACTCAGTGCATAGCCCCTCGTGATCCTTAGCTCGGCCATTGTGCAGTTTCAATGTCGCGTCCTTGACTCCCCCTTTGGTGAACAACCTGCAAGTGGTGGGGCGAGGTGTGTGTATGAGATCTGGAGTGGACTGGTGTGGGACATCATAAAGATGGTGTGCATGCATGTGCCAGACTCTCGTGTCGGTGAGAGGTGGTAGAGACCTACGCTCAAGAAATCACCGCCAAAAATCCTTAGAGTTGTTGATGTACAAGATGTGCAACAGCTCCTCATTTCGATGAAGAAATGCCTGCTTCTTCCAATGTACGAGACGTCGATACCTGCATACCGTGTTTGGTGTGTTCGGGAGGTGACATCTGGTTTCAAGTCCGGAGCTGTGGGCGATAAGCCTTGCACTCCGCATCGTACCAGTTGTTGCAGGGTACAGAACCAAGAGGTGGAGGTCTAGTGGACTGTGTGGTGTGGGGAAAGATTTGGAGGGCAGCCTCGTGGAGTGTGCGACTAATCAAGGTAGCACGGTCCTCTATGAGTGGTATGTGATCGATGTAGGTAAGGAGTCTGTTTAGGCGTCCAAAGTAGGCCGGTGAGAGACTGTGATCAAAGTGTATGTCGTGGTAGGTGTCGTGCTTCCTATGTGGTGTGTCTGGTGTGGCTAAGCTAGGGGTGGCGATAGTGAAGAATAGGTATGTGTGATCAGCTCCTGGAGGGAGTGGTGCTACGGTGAAGTCGGTGATACATGAAGTGAAGGTAGGGGATCCCATGATGTAATCTACTACACTAGTGCCCCCCCCCGTGTGGGAAGCAAGTAAAACCACCTGAGGAGGGCCATAGGTCAAGCCCATTGTAGATGATGAGATCATGCATCCTGCCCAGATCAAGGAGCGTGTGTCCATATGGTGAAACAAGCCCGTGACGGTCTGATGAGGTCCTGGTCATACCTGCTCCGTCTAGGTCCATGTCTGGTAGCATGATAGAGTCATCTCGAAAGTCTAGGAGTGGTGCCTGGCACGTGCTCCTCCTGGCGTTGAAGTCCCCAACAAGGAGAACTTCGCTACGGGCTGAAAGGTCTCGGATATCCTGATGTAAGGGTGCATATGGCGATGTCTCACCCTCCTCTCGTGCCACTCTGGCGAAGTGGGATGTGTCTGGCGGGAAGTAGCATATTGCTATGAAAAGGTCTATGAAAAGGTGACGGGTGTCTGTGCGTCAGATCCAGATCCACATGAATCGGGTGTGTGCGTCCTTCCTCTCAATGGAGATGGCTCCAACGAGGGAAGACCTGTACAATACTGCGACCCCACCTGATCCTCGAACTCCTCCTATATCCCTCGTCTCATCCATGAAGGCTAACTCCCATGTGTAGCCACTGACTATCGGTAGTGGACGCTCTAGGCTTTGGTGTGTCTCCGTGTAAAAGACTATGTCTCGTCCTATATAAGACTCCGAGAAGTTGCTATGAAAAGGTCTATGAAAAGGTGACAGGTGTCTGTGCGTCGGATCCAGATCCACATGAATCGGGTGTGTGCGTCCTTCCTCTCAATGGAGATGGCTCCAATGAGGGAAGACCTGTACAATACTGCGACCCCGCCTGATCCTCGGACTCCTCCTATATCCCTCGTCTCATCCATGAAGGCTAACTCCCATGTGTAGCCACTATCGGTAGTGGACGCTCTGGGCTTTGGTGTGTCTCCGTGTAAAAGACTATGTCTCGTCCTATATAAGACTCCGAGAAGTTCCCTGGGTCTGACCAAAAGGTACCATTACAGTTCCAAATGGTGCAGGCTGGGGTCTCGGAAACCTGACTCTCATAGGCCCCATCCCCCTAGGCGGTACGGGTGGGAGCCCGACGGGTGCCAGTCAGCAACCTACCATCTCAGACCACATCCCATTTCCCCTCCTTGTGGGCAACATCCCGCTGCTGCAGAAGAACTCATCGCTCCTCAATCTGTAGTGGTGTCAAATCCTCGACCATGAGGGTATCATGGAAAACTTTACATGTACTATTTGATGGGGACTGGGCTTGCCAAACATTTGGATCTATGATGGAAATAGGTGGCTCCCCCTTAGATAGAACCCAATCTGGTAGTGGGATCTCACCCTCGAAAAGATCATGTCTGTCTTGTGTGCAAGGAAAGCCCGTCTCTTACGACATGTCAGTCACCATGAGATCCACTGCACCTCGTGTGTCATCAAGTGGCCCAAGGCTTGCTCACGTGTAAGGTGAAATCTCATCTCTCTACACTTGTCTCATCGAGCCAAGAGTTTTCAGGCATCTTTCCAACCAGGACCTGTGCAGAGCGAGTCATGGGGACAGAGCTAGTAGCAGCACTCTATACCACTGAAACAAGGGTGTCCGAGGCATAGGAAAGTTCTGCATCATCTCCAAGGAAGTGAAGTTGGAAGCTCATAAGCCACATGACTCACATAGACTCGATCAAGAGCACGATCAAGATGGATCTGGACACGGGTTGGTGTGGGCAGGGCTCTCCCTATGGCTAGCGTAATAGCTAAGACGCTAAAAGCTTGATATGAGTGGTCAGCTCCAAGTGGGGGAGGAAGCACAATGAAGTCGTGTATTTGTTATGCAAAGGCTAGGGGACTCGTCAAATAGTCCACTATGCTTGTCTCCCCACATGTGGAAAATAGGTGAATCCGCCAGATAAAGGCCATCTCTGAAGGCCGTTTATATATAATCAAATCATGGACAACACCCAACTCAAGTATATGTCACCCATACCCTATCACATGCGGTGCATCTGCTGAGTGCCTCACTATGGGAATCAGATGTAAAATCTAGTAGGCCCATCTATTTATCTCCTGTGCGCGCATTGAAGTCTCCAAGGAGGAGGATGTCTCCCTGCCTAGAGAACTCCATGATGTCATCATAAATCATCTCATATGGGCTGTGTCCATCTGTAGTGACCTCATGCGTGTAGGATTATGTATTTGAAGTGAAATAGCACACGGCAATGAAGTTCGGCAATGCATCCAATAGCTGGACTCCGTATCCACGTATGTCGTGCATATCACCCATGTAAATGGTCTTAAATGTGATTTGCTACTACTCCCGAGCCCCGTATCCCACTGTCTCTCCTCATCTCTCTCCTATATGCTGACTCCCAAGTGTATCATGTCACCATGGGAGCCCCCTCTCTGGACTCTCATGTGTCTCAATGTAGAAAATGATGTCTTTGTCGATGTAGGTCTCTGATAAACCCCTTGGGTCTGACCAAAGAGCGCCATTGAAGGAAACATGGTGAGAGTGAGAGAGAGAGAGAGAGAGATAGGCTAGGGTGAGAGGAAATGGTACTCAAATGAAGACAACATAAAAGGCTTTCATTCATTCATCATCATCAATGAGATAAGTGAAGTACAAGCCTTTATAGGCTAGACGCACACACACATGTACCAAAAGCATATGGGATAACTCCCAAGGTGACACCAACACCCCCCTTCAGAGCAAAGAGTGTGAGACCCAACACGTAAGGAGTGGACCAATCCCCCCTCCACTGCAATACTACAAAGAGCAAGTCCAACTATCCAACACCTCCCGTGTGAGAGTGATTTCTCAGTCAGCTTGCGACCGGCAAGGGTAGACCATCACTCGTCACCCCCCTTACTCTAAACTGGGTCGTCAATACCATCATAGCAAAGTAAAAAACCATACAATCATTTTTGGGGGACAACCCAGGGCAACGAATCCTTATTAACTCCAAATACATTCATTTTAGAGGAACTACTTAAGGTTGAGAACCCTTTATTGACTCAACACAAAAAAACTAGTAGCACTAGACATCATCTACCACCTTAGAGCTTAGAGAGGGATAGATCATCCATTATAGTAGATAAAGCTTGCTTGTCACGACACGATTTTGTAGCCTAGAATGTATTAGGCTAGAATGATCAAATGTAATAATTAGAAGGTAGGCTAGGTAGGTTTAAATGGCTAAATGCCATATTGATAATGTATTGGATACATTAATTGGTTAATATAAATGGAGCACTCACACATGTAGGTCCTAGGATAGGAATGGGTAGGAATGCATGGGTGCATTAATAAATGGTAGACATAAGGTGTCATAGGCTAAGGGTAGAATAATGGGGTATGCCCAAGGGATGGATCCCAAGAGGCATGAGAGGTTGTGACCTCTCGTATGCATGGAATGTGTGCATAAGCCATTATGCATTCATATGTGGTATGTGGATTGCAGGAGCATTCTAGTTGTTGTCAATAGCAAAAGTACACTCACGTGGGCACTCCTTCCACCCCATTTGGAGGGCCAATCTGCCTCAATTTATGCATCATTATTCCACACATGTGCATCCTCCAACCGGTTCGTGACATTGCTCCTTAGGTCCAATAGATGTGGCAAAGAGATTCTAGAGCTTGTCCCATGTCGTCTTGGCTAGACTATTGAGGTCAAGATGATAAAGTAGATTATCATCCAACCGCAAACCAATAAGTGCCAATGCCTTGTCATTCTTCTTGTCCCAAGCTGTGAGTTGTGCTGATTGATCTTCACCATGAGGACGAGGCTCCATGTGTGCAAACTGAGGTAACAAACTCGCAGCACTAGATGAAGAACCAGCAAGTATGGCGGCTGGTCAAGAGGGCAGAGATAGGTGGCTTGTGGTGCTCCAAATGCAAACCCTAATCAAAACGCAGCAAGAAAATGCTCTGAAATGCAGAACTGAACCAGAAAAGGAGCGCTTGTGGTCGTTATAACTGCTCGAAGTGCTCAGCAGGACAGTCCGAATTGCTGTAACAGGTTACCAAGCTGAAAGCCGGCTGGTATATGTGTGCTGGAAGCCTCAAAACAGCTCGGAAATGGCTCTGTTGAAGGAGGCTATGCAGCAGCAGCTCATAAAGGCTGAGTTCGACGATGGAGAGCTCCACAAGTGCATGCAGGCCTTGAAGACTGTGCCAACCAGCAAGGTAATATTCTGTCAAGGGTGCCTACGGCTCCAAGAACTCCCGAATAGAGGCAGCAATGAAGGCAAGCTGTGGATGGCCCTAGCTGATGTGAATGGCTGAGAGAAGGAGGCAAAAACAGAAGCAAATGGCTGCAAGAGGAGAGGCAAAATGAGGCAGCTGCATAGGAGAGAGCTGAACAAAGTTAGGGTTAGGGCTTGAAGGATGATGACCAGGCAGGGCAGATTAGGGCAAGGACTGACCTGCTCTGATACCATGAAGGAAACATGGTGAGAGAGAGAGAGAGAGAGAGAGAGGCTAGGGTGAGAGGAAATGGTACTCAAATGAAGGCATCATGAAAGGCTTTCATTCATTCATCATCATCAATGAGACGAGTGAAATACAAGCCTTTATAGGCTACACACACACACACACACATGTACCAAGTGCATATGCAATAACTCCCAACGTGACACGTGGCACTCACACATGAACCACTACTAGATCTCCTAGTACAACACACCAACACACTCTTTGGCTATGATTTCTCCAACAACCATTACAATTCCACACTGCCATTTTTAGCCTGTTTTGACTTCTCGTACCGTGACTCAAACAGCTAGCCTCATGAGCTGCCTATTTTCCCTTCTTCTCTTTCATCCCTATCTACTCTCTCGTATGATCACTTTGCCTTCTTTGTATGCTGACCATTTCCCTTCCAATCTCTGCTGCCATAACCCACACCTCCCTCCTCCTACGCTCTTGCTGTAGGAGTGTGAGATCATCATCCAAGAAAATCTTGGTACCCTTCAATGTTGCCCTCATGCTCATGAGGGTGGATCTATCTATGGTTGTCCGTAGTTTCATAACCATGGGCCTCATTGGTGTATTTGCTTTACCCCCTCTCCACGCCGCTTCACAAGTAAGGTTGACCCCATCTTGACAAATAGGGCTTCAGCATCTACCAGGGGGGTGTCACCAACTGTTAGGCCTCTAACCAGCACATTCAATGCCTTGCTGCTCCACCTCTTTTCTTCCTGCAAAGTTTATGATATGAGCTCCATTTTGGGTGCTACTGTGCCCTTTTTAACCACTTCATTCCATACAAGAATATCTGCTTTCCCTTTTGTGAGTTGCTGCATTAACTCGGCATGTTTTCCTTAAATGTTTGCTTGCAAATCTGCTATTTCTTTCTTGAGCTTCTCATTCTCACATTTCAGCTCATCAATGGTCTTGCATCCCCCCTTTGGTGTTCCCCTGGTGTCCTTGAGTCGTCGTATTTCAACAGACATTATCCATGAGGCAACTCCTTTCTGCTTCCCATGCTGTTTTTATCTTTTCCCATTTCTCTCTTTTGGCCTTCTCTTTCCTCCATTCCTCTTGCATCTTTCCTCCCTGTTTTTTCACGTCAGATAATACCTTGCCTACCTGTGATTTTTCAGCTAGTAAGGTCACATTTGTAGCTTCCAGATTCTCTATTTTCTCAATCAAGACCAAGCAGATTTTAGTGAAATGGGTGATGACATCCGAACTGGCCTTAGGTGGCATCCCGGCTAAATATGCTGTCAAAAGTACTTTCCAAAGCTTGTTTTCCCCCATGTATCCTCTACACATCCCCGTATAGGCATTGTGCACAAAGAATTGAAAAGAACCTCTTTTTTCCAGAGCATATCCAATATACCTTGAGATACCTCTCAATTCTCACATGTTGTGGCAGTTTCTTGATGTACCCTGGTATTTCTTTACATTTTGGCAAATTCTTCACAGCTCCAAGGTCGTTTGCAGGTCCTTGTGGATTCGGGAGGTACCGACAGGTGAGAATCTTGATGTTCTTGGTTTTCTTGACAGTGGATGGTTGTTTTTTGCAGGTGCAGAGGTTGTTGCAGCAGCTCTAGGGCCTGGGATAGACCATGGTGTCCCACAGGGTCACTGCATAACACCAATGGGAGGCCAGGTGGAAGGAACAGCCTAGGTGGTCTTGGTAGTGGACAGCAACCACAAACTGCCATGTTATCAGCAGAATGGCATACAAGTCCAGAGGCAGCATGTCATCACGAAACAGATCTGCAACAACTAGAACCTGCCGTGTGGGCAGATTGCATTAGCAGCAAGCTCCAACTGGTTACCAACTATGAGGCCTAGGCCTCCTTTGCATAGGAGGGAGGGCTAGTCTATTTCTCCCCTGCCCCACCCCTCATATTGGCTGACCCAGCCCCAAATAGGTGGGGATGATCCCAATATGTGGGCTGACCCACAGGCTGCCGATCAGACCTGTGGGCCCCCTAGCTGACCATTCAACAAGCTGACCTGGCCTCCAAGTAACCTACTCCCAGGCAGCTTCTTGCCAACCCCTGGTGGTCCGCCAGATCTTGGTCCCTTCCAGGGCCTATAAAATGCTTTATGGCCCTGCCTTTCTGCAGGATCTCTCTAGCTGTTTGCCATGCCCACATACTGCTCATATTGCAGACACATTTTCTGCCTAGAAGAGTCGTGACAGCCAGGATACTGCCCACGTGGGAGTTCTTCATTCACCTGCCCACATGGCACCTTCAAACCATGCACATGTGACAGCTGTTGTTAACTAGAATTTACTGCAGGTGTCGCTCCCCCTTGTCCTCCTCCTGCAGGGGATTTATATAGGGGGAGTTGACAATGCTTGAATAGAATTGCTCCTGGTTGGATTTCAGGTAGTCCCCCTTCCCTTGCTAGTCCTATCTCCGATCCTTCCATCCAAGAGTCGGGCTTGAATAGCAGATTTTTATAGTTAAGCATAGATGTTAAAGCATCTTCACTAAATCTTGTTGGCAAAATATGCTCTCATGTAGGCATCTTGTTTAAAGAGCCAAGCCAAATTTGGGCTTCAAGCTAGCTTATGTTTTGCTCTGAAGCCAACTTCTAGGAGCCCTTTGAATTGTTGTAATTGACACAAGAGCTATCTTCTCTCACGTGTTCGCTCAAGGTATTTCACTGTATGAACTGAAAGAGAGATGTACACAAGCGCTTGTATACACGTGAGTGAGGCTCTAAGAGCATTAGGTGGAACTGGCCCCCTACTTTAGTGTATTTCTATTTTAGATGCCAATAGGCTGGACCATACACAACTATGGTGAAGGGTCCAACCTTCTTTTGAAGATGAAGTGGCCTTCAGGCTCCCACACCTGTGAGCCTCCTACTTGGGCTCTAATACCATGTTAGAAATGACCCAACAGAGGGTACGCACAGCGGAAGACTGATAGTAATGCCCAAGAGCTCACACAGTGTGGTGTGGGGTGTGGAATCACAAACTTCTTAGCTTATGTGCATAAGATGTGCAGACTCATCAATAGACAATGAACCGGCCAGATAGAGAAACCACCTAAATAATATATTTCCGTCCAAAGCTATGGACACAATACAAAAGAGATAGATCCAGAGTCCCACCAATGGTGTGGTCCTCTGATCTTACCACAAGGTACTTCTCCTATCTGCTGGCTATCTCTAGACTCAAGCCCGCGTGCTCCACCTCGAGCGTCTATAGGCTTTCTGTCCAGAATGGTTCTCTCTACCTTACTGCCTGTAGATCAGCCTAGGTAGGCAGCACTTACTAGCTCAGTCTGCAGCCCAAGGAAGCCCTGTCTGCTGTAAATCTGCTGCTCCAGAGAATGAGATATGAGGGCTGGAGACCCTCCTTTTACAGGCCCCAAGGGAGCTGGCAAAAACCGACCAGCCTGCAGCAAACTCGCCGACCAGACCAGCCGACCAGTCTGTGGCTGGTCCAGCCCTATTAGGGCTCACAACCCGGGGCCTTTTGGGCCCACTCTCCTAGGGCCTTGGCCCTCCAATCAAGGCAAGGGCACATCCTATATAAAGGCAGGTCCCTGCCTCATGGCAGCTTCTTTTGCTGCTCCAATAGGCCTCATCCAGCCCCATACTGCTCCGTACAGTTGCGCGCCGGGTCTGCACACCCTCCGTACTGATCTGTACAGTTGCACCACCTGTCCCAGGTCTTCTCTAGATGTGCTGCCCACATGACAGCCATGATGCTGTCCATGTGGCAGCCCCTTTCTCTCTTTTTCTGTGGGGTACTGCCCTAAGTCTCCCTCCCCATGCTCTCCTCATATGGGGGCTTATAGATGGGGAGGTGACCATTCCAACAGGAACAGCCACGTGGCTGGTAGGAACTGTACGGTGCAGTCTGGAGCAGATCTGACACCATGGGAGGGCTGGAACAGCCCAAGTTCAAGCAGGAACAGGCCAGAACACATGACACCTGCTGTATGGACTACTTTGCAGCTTGCAGGTGCCAGACAAATCGGGATAGTTCATTGCAGGCTGGTACAAGACGTGGAACAGGTGAAAAATACGAGAGCAGGTAGGCATGGAGATCGTGACAGTTTTGGGCTGGATGAGACTGAAGGTTTGCCCAGTTAGGGCAAAAGCCCAAGTCAAAAGATGATTCTTCAAGCGAGGCACAAGACTAACTGTAGAACAACAAAAAGAAAAAGTGGTGCTGTTATCGTGAATTGTATGAAAGATGAGCACTCACACACGCTATGTCCTAGAGAGTAGGAATGGGTAGGATGATGGGTGCACGTGAAAGGTAGATTTAAAATTTAAATGTGTCGACTAAGGGTAGTATAAATGGGATGTATGGACCTTGGATCCCAAGGGAAGAGTGTTACCCTTTCGAGTCTCGAATCATTCTTCCTTCTTTTGCATTCTCTATATTCTCCCTCTCATTTTGAATGACTTGCACTTAACTTGAATGACTTATATGTGTCACCCACACATGGGCGCTCTCCTCCATTGGAGGGCCAATGCAGCATTGTAAGTGTTAACGTTAGACTCTTTTACCTTTTCGTGAGAAGTGGTATCAAAGATTGGATCCTTTGCCTCTAGAGCCTTGTGTTTGATTGTATAGGAGATTCAAGACAAGACCCTAAGAATCGCTCATGCATCCATTAGGAGTCACGTCTAAGATGACGTTTACAACTCGAATATTGTTTGCAAAAGGCGAACTGTCTAGGCAGCTTATCTCAAGCTGGTCCACGTGTGTTGGGCGGCCGGGTCTCCATGCGACAAGCGCTACTTAACCTGCTTCTCCTAGTTTGTAGAAAGTGTAGCAGATCACACAGGT
The DNA here is from genome assembly GCF_047967505.1 of Dipteris shenzhenensis. Classification (NCBI taxonomy): domain Eukaryota; kingdom Viridiplantae; phylum Streptophyta; class Polypodiopsida; order Gleicheniales; family Dipteridaceae; genus Dipteris; species Dipteris shenzhenensis. Next base: position 54,389,729 of record NC_141608.1, read on the forward strand.
AAGCTGGCTGTACTCTTCACTTTGCGCAGTAATCGTATGCACGCAATTTTTCTATAACACCGCAAGTGCATTCCTAGCTTCAAGGTCTTGCTTTCCGACCTTCTTACGTTTGTATTGATTAACGATTGCACATTGTAAAATCTTTATTTTTAACTTCTTTGCGACTCACGTACAGTTCGACCCTCAAGTTGCTCTTTCCACGTGTGAAATAAACTGCCGTAAATGCACCTTTTAATGCCCAAATGACATCGAAATATGTGTCTTGAAGAGAAACCCAGATTTGCTAGTTAAGAATTCTTCTCCTGGATGTCTCAACTGTAATGGCTTCCATTGTAAGGTATTCCTCAAAGAAAATTTTGATTTATTAGTATAATCCCAGGGACAATTTTCTGCAAGAACAGCAATTATTAATTTGACTGTGATGATAAACTCACGGGAAGAAGGTGAAAATAGGAAGCCGTCGGCTGGTAGTGTTGCTGCTGCTGCTGATGGTGATGCTGTTGGTGCTGCTGTTGCTGCTGCTGGGCCATTCTGAGTCCGGACTTTGAAGGCTAACTTCAGTTTGAACTCAAAATTCGTTCAACGAACGATGAGCTCACACTATTAATTAATTAGTGGGAGGCGGGCGGGAAGGGGGAGGGGAAATAATTAGTCTCACTTGGGAGGGGAGAGGTTGAATAGGGGGGTTATTAATTAGTAATTAACCTTCTCTTTCGCAGGCCATTAATTGATGTGTCGATGGATCGCGAAACTTTTGCGATGCGGCTTCTAAGAGGAAGGGGGTGGTCGAGTACAGGCAGGGGGGCTATGAAAGCCCACCCAATACAAGGAGGAGGAAGGGGAGGAGGGGGAAGGAGGAAGCACGGAGTAGAGGAGTGGGAAGAAGGAAGGACGAGGAAGAGTGGGGAGGGGAGGTGGGGTGGAAGGAGGAGGAAGGAGGAAGGAGGGAGCGGAGGAGAAAGCACGGCCACGTAGAGGGTTAATTAATAAGTTAATTGGCAAATGCAAGGGAGGGGATCGTAGATTAATTAATAGAAAAGAGTCGAGGAGCGAGGGATACCGGAGATTTAGAATAGGGAGAGGGATGAGGGAGGTTTAAAGCTACGAGTAGCATGACCTGTCTATGACGGGCTAGAGACCCGCTCCGCTGGGTCTACAAGCGGGATCTAAATTTTAAGAAAATAAAATTTCAAGTTTGAAGACCCCTCTATCTCTTCAATTTGTCAGTTGAGAGTGTTGTGATTGTGCCATAAATTTAGTATCAAGCTCATTGTGGTGCTACTTAGGAAATAGAGGAAGCAAAAATTTTGAGTAGTTATTGCAACCTTTATTCCTCTCAAATGCTTGGAATCTTATGTATTATGTGTCATGGTTTAGTAGAATTTTGAATGCCCCAAGTGGAAACCATGGCTTAGGCAAAGCCATCATCCAATGGGAGCAAGAAAAAAAAAGGGGGATAAGCACTCCAAAATGGAAAATGTATTTAACATGTGTATGTGTTGATTATTTGGACATATGTGAGTGAGTGCATCCATGTATGTATGCATGTGGTGTGGCTATACATGTGTCTCTATGCATGTGCATGTCTATGCTTATGTATGTGCATATGTGTGTGTGCACAATTGTGCATTTGTTTACATGTATGGGCAACTCTTATTTCTATCGTTTTACAAAATCTGGCAAACTTCTTGAGTTCCAAATTTTGCATCCTCCATCCTACTTGTGCACTTGATTATACTTTGATCATGGAGGAGAAACCTACCTTAAGCTGAGCAACACCATGCAGGCCATGTTGTACCTCCAGCCAATCATGAGCTCCTCACCTAGATGCTTGCCAAGGTCACCAAACGTGGCAACCTAGCCTCTCTATGGCATCCAATGCACATTGAGATACAAATCCTTTATCCTCATGACAATTTGTCTAGGTGCTTGTGGCTAAAGTTTCTTTTTGATTGATTGCTTCTACGTGTGAGATCATGTTAATCACTATTGCAATGTCCAATCCCATTGTGACCACTATATTCAACTATAGCAAGAGAGCTGTCCTTATCTCATATCTCATGAAATTCATCAAAATCGCCCGCCAAAATCAAAATTTGGACTCAGCACTTAAAGACCGCTACAGCATGTTGCATTAGGAGGGAGAAGATAAAATCTAGGATGCATTGTTAGAGCAATGCAATTTTAAGCACCTTCAAAGAGCATTATTTTGTGGCAAAGATCTCCAAAAAATCACATTTGCAAAGTTTGCATGCTTCATTGAAAAGACATAAAGTCCTCACACCATAGATACATTCACACTGACACAATGGTTGTCCTAAATAACTGGTTACATAACCACTCTTCTTCAATAAAGATGTAACTATCCATGTAGCAAAATGATCGATCAATACAGTCTTCTTGTCTGTATCTCTATCGTGTCCATATCACAGAGTTCGAACTTTCTTCAATTTCTTGGCTTGCATTCCAACATTTGTCCCAAATCTAACATGGTATCATTGTGCAAGATATTGATCCATATCCTCAACACTTTATTGCACATGCCTAGATGTTCATCTTGGTGACTTATGTCCTAAGCCCCAACTACCCTATGTGATTTATAAATGTCCATTCTCACTCATCGAATTTTAAGCAAACTCTTTTCAAGGCCACCCCTACTCGAACTTGTCATAGTTTCTAGTTTTACATAGGGTAGATGGGCTAGTAAAGGGGTGATTATGAGTAGGGAGGCAAGCATCCCCCAGTATTATCCACCTCGGTATTGAATATTGGTCATAGAGAAATGATGAAAATGTTGACATGTCAAGCTCTCCTTTTTGGAGAAATTATGCCTTTGTATGGACTCTCAATTACCCAAGTATTCGCTCTCATGCCTATAACATGTTTCTATCTCCTTTTTACTGGGCGAATTCTGACTTCATTAAGGCCATTTCCTTGCCATAGTAATCTTGAAAGTTGAACCTAAGATAGCCCAAATGGCCATAGTAGCGATGAAAATTTTGATGGCATTCCCATCAATGCCCATTGCTTATTGTGCTTTTTCCCCGTCAATGGCCTCTTCCAATGCTTGATGTTATCTCAAGCCTTATTTAAAGCAACCTGCAAATATGTCCAGGCGTGTTCCAATCTACACTTTACGGGCATTTGCTACATGAATGATAGCAAAGTCAAACTCTTCTTGATGGATATGTGCTCACAATGTTTACTCGATGACCTCCATCATGCATATGTGCTCAATTCTCTACTACGACACAAGACTCATGAAATGGCATCTCCCTAATATTATTTATTTTAATTTTAAAAAAAAACCTCTAGTGCCTCCCATCAATGGAGATTTCTCCAACCCTAGTTAAGGCTACCTTTATATATACATATACATATCATCCCTCTCTCTCTCTCTCTCTCTCTCTCTCTCTCTCTCTCTCTCTCTTTCCCCCCATGTGTGTGTGTGTGTGTGTGTGTGTGATTCCACAAAAAAAAACGTGTGTGTGTGTGCGCACGTAGAGAGAGAGAAAGAATTCTATAATATAATATATTATCAAATAGAAACTATCTATACATATACATTACAATATAAATTATATATTATAGTTAATATATATACTTCTCTCTCACTCTCTCTATATATATATATTATATCAGAGAGAGAGAGAGCGAGAGAATATATATTATATACTACAATATATTATATTATAATATGTATAGATATATACTATATTATTATATATCGTCCCCCCCCCCCCCCCCTCTCTCTCTCTCTCTCTCTCTCTCTCTCTCTCTCTCTCTCTCTCCCCCCCCTCATGCTAGTAGCTTGTCAGGCTGCAGTCTGTTGTGGATGTGAGCGTTAGAGTGGGCAAACCATGGGCGAACGATCGAACATGTGGCACCTACAACGTGTGGCACAAACGGTGCGTGATCTTTCTATGAGCTAGCCAAACGAGGGCAAACCATGCTTTCGACAAGTGGCGTGCATGCGTGGGCACGACAATGCATCCATTTGCTGCCTTGACTGTTGATGGGCTACATGCACTGCAGTCCTCTTCTCAGACTTCCAGGTTTGCATTTACTTCACCCACGTTGCTCACGCCATGTGGCCTTATCTGGTCTGCCACCTCCCTGACTCCTTGTCTCGTGCCACCTTGGACTACCCTTGCTCATTTGTCATTGCACCCTGTGTAGCCTCTGCACCCTCTCGTAGCCTTTGCTCTACTAATCTAGGCGCGTAGTTTGCACATCTACACATCCGAATTCCTAGACTCGGCCCTCCTCCCCTCACGGTGCCACATGGCATCCCATCCAGACCTTCTCAGGTTTGTCCACTGAACAATCCCTCCCTCAAACTGCGGTGCTGCCTGCATTTATAACCCTCCCTCAGATTGCAGTGCTGCCCTATGATGGCCACGTGTCCTCTGTCGCTCCATGGTGCTAAGATCTCGTGTTCTTCCCCTCTCCCAGTGCTCCTCCCCGAACCTCCACAATGCTCCTCCCCGGACCTCCCTCCTCCTCTTTCCCAACCTCCAACTCGCTACATAGGTCTGGTAGATCCTTCCTCCACTCCCTCCAAACCTCCAGAATGCTTGACCTCTAGGAACCTCCCTCCTCTCACGTACAGGATTAGTCCCCATAAGAAATATAAGAGAAGTATAAATCTCTTTAAGCCAAATAATTGTTAGAGTTTATTAAATGCAATGCCTTTTTTTCACAAAAAGGAGCCAGCTTGTATTAAAGTAAACAAAGTACAAAAATGTGGTCATCTACTAGGGGCCAAACGCTCATGACCCACGTCATTAAGGTAACTAAACCATAGTCAACAATTGACTAACTCCCAACACAACTACATTGTCCAAAGGCTCCCATCATCAAAGTTTTGACAGAGTTCAACAGGGGCACCCCAAACCCATTCCAAGCAACACCATCATGAAATACCAAAGAATTACACAAAGTCCAAATACACAATAGCACCACTCATCTGAACACTGGCCACGTGACCACAAGAGTAGACGGGAACCTCTCAGTGTCCCCCAATAGAGCAACCCTCCATGATAGCCAAGAAGGGAAATCGTCCCATAGGTCAGCCCCTTTGATTGCCAGGGCAACCATCTTCCAGATCCATCACACCTCCAGACACATCTAGAACAAATGTCATAGAGCGCCAAAAACTTCCCCTACCATCCATCCCAAACTTCCACACATCACCACACCATTTAAACCACCAGGTACGGCACCTCCACAGCTGCAATGGACTCTGCACTAAGAGCTCTATAGAGTGCCTTGAGTGTTGTGTGGCTAAGTAATCGGCCACCTTCAACATGCCATTGTCAGGCTCTAGAGAGGGTAGACAGGATCACATTGGACAGCCAGCTCGATGGAATGGAATCTAAAATCTATCCCAACACCTCCCTCTCATGCATCTGAATCTCATGACCCGAAACTCCCTCAACACCCTGTGAGTGACAGGGCCCATTCACTCATGTCACTCGTTATCTCTATTTCCTCTGCATCCATCCGTGGGCGCTTCACTCTCCTAGCTCTTGGGACAAGATCTTGACTATCCTGACTCGACAGGAAAACCTCGTACATGCGCTCATCACTCCTAAGCAAAGTCCTTCGATCACTACGATCTTTAAGATATTAAATACAATGCCTTAATGATACTAGGGTAATGATTTTGTGTTAACTAAATCAATATCCATTGAAATTTAGCATTTTCAAGGACCATATAACGTGTTGATTAAATCGTTGTTTCTTTTTTCCCATTATTCCAATTTCAATTTAGTATTGTTGAGTGATCTTAACTGATATAAGTTTTCCATCATTTCCATGCTTGATAAAGTGCAATACTGAATCCGTCTGTGCGAATAATTTCAAGTGAGAAAGCTATTATTTACCATTGTTAAACCTTGAACTCTCTAATCTTACTGTGGAGTAGATTACTATGAATTGCCCCTAATTGGATTATTTTGGTTTTCTATATATTAGTGTCCAATTGTTGTTTATGTGAGCCTCATATTATTTTGGGCTAGATGCCATCTTGCAATGGAGGGTGCTCCCCACACTAGTGAACATGGGTGTGGAGTATGACATTTTTATGTCAAAAGTATCAAGTATACCCTTAGGGGGTATTGTGTAGCCAAGGTTTATCATAAGATTACCTTTAAGGTTTAATCGATGGGGTTAATTCCACACCCATGTATACAAGGTTCATTTATTCCATAGCCATGTATACAAGGTTCATCTAACAAGCTTTAATCCATGGGGGTATTCCACACCCATTGCCATGGATATGCCATGTGTATGTCAAAGGGTATCATGTATACCAACATGGGGGGTATTCCACACCCATGTATGCAATATTGATCACAGGATTTAATCCACAGAAACTATTCCATACTCATGTATACAAGGTCCATCACAAGATTTATGGGGACCCATGTGGATAGGCTCTATAGTATTTATTGGAAATTACTATGTATACTGAAAGTATAGTATCGGCTTTAGATCACAAGTACATCCTATCAAAAGCTATATCTTGCTAAAAAAGCCATTTATTGAGAAGTACATAATAGATTTGATATAACATGGAAGGATAGAACAACAAAAGTAAGGTTTTATAGTCAATAAGATTCTACCTTATCCAAATTTGACCACATCAGCTTCACATAATTCCATGTTGATAATTTCAACAAAACTTTAATTAACTTTTCTCATTTCACTAAACCGTGCATGCATAAAAAAGCATAAAGAAAGGAGATTTTCATATGTCTCTATTTGTTGGTATCCATGCTAGATGCTTACCTTGGTTTTTTGAAGTTCTCACAAAGATTTCATCTACTCCATTGACTAATTCATTATGTTTATAGAGCTACCCAATCCAATTAATAATTTTCATTTTGCATGAGGGCTAGATATTAGTGTTGAAATAATCTATTGCATGGAAACTCTGTTCTTAAACATGGGATAAGAAAAACCTGCTGACATTGTCCATGAGAAACTCAAGAAGGTTCTTATGGAGATTCACTATATCTTTTACAAATGCATTAATGCCCTAATCTGAGTTGTACTTCCAATAAATTTTAGTATTTAATATATTTTTCTTTTTGGCAAAAAAAAAAACTAAAAACAAAACATGATGCTAGTATATAAGGTTTATGTGTTTATGTTTGATTGCAAAAGGTAGTTTTTTTGTGGGGAAGTACTTTGCAGTTAGCTAAGATTGAATGACCAATACATTGCCTTACTTACATTCACGTGCATGATCCATTCATTGAATCCATTGTTGTGTTTGTATAAATTTCACATAATTTTTTTGCTATATATATATATATATTATTGGAGTTGGTATCACAACTTTTATCATTAGTGGTTTTTGATAGTTGAAATAGTATATAGGTTGGCAGATCTTCATGCATGCTTATGAGTATGGATTTATTTCATGTTGTTGCTTGATAATTTTTAATTACACAACTTTCATTTTGTGAAGCAATTGCACAATCACATCCTCGTGCTAGCTCCTAGAGCTGCTCCCCTTTTGCCTCACCTATCCTAGGCAATCTACTTGTCCTCTTAGTGTCATATAGCTCCAACAATTTTTGAATGGACAAATGTTCACTACCTTGATGAATATATCAATGAAAAACATCCATTCTTTTGGAGACCACCCTTGCAAGGGACATACCGAATGATACATGTTCTTGTATATTGAAGAATTTTGTTGTCAATGGAAGTTTATGGAATCTATTTCTTTTGAAACTATCCACTTGCACAACAACATAATTACTTTGATTAGTCAAATAAAGACTTTCATATGTGGAATATTGAAAAGAGAATAGAATCTTGCACATAGAAAAAAAGATAAATACCTTGCAAGAGCTCCTCGTTGTTGGATGACTTCATGGACACCCTCCATGTTGCATCCTTGGATGACTGAGAGTAAACTATGCTTTCATGTAACAAAAACAATTTTTTATTTTTTAATTGAAATTTTAATTCTTGATTCTTTTTACCATAGTACATACACTATCTGTACCATAAGGACATCACACACGTGCGTGAGCACATGTGCACACCTTTCTTCTTCAAATGGTCAATTGGAACTAGAGCTTGTTGCCTTGCTTTGCAACAAATCCTCTAGATCTCGACGAGGGGTCGATCGTCCCATGATCTACTTACCAAGTAGGCCTCCTTGAAGTAGAGATCATCCTTTGATTAAACCCTATATTTCTCATGGAAATTAGTTTTGTGGAAATCGATCCCTTTAGATCCGTGAAGAGATGTGGATCTAGCATCTTACTGAGAGAGAGAGAGAGAGAGAGAGAGAGAGAGAGAGTTATTTAAAGTCTACGAAAGACCAAAGGGTTTCTGGGATTGAGGTTGATTACACACCAAAGAAGCACCCACCCAAGAAAAAATAAATTGGCAACTGCGGGCGCAACCACATGTACATTGTTGAAGGGCTGGTGGTCAAGAAAACAATCATGTGGCATGATGTGGAGGGTTCCCAGCAGGCTGTAGCTCAATAAATGTTTTGATGAAGAAATCCCCTACCTGGGTGCAAAACATAATTGGCGATTCATAAATATGGTAATCTACCCCTACTCAAGGTGGAAGATGGCACATAGCCTTGGTCCACATTCTTTCCCAGCTCACCAAAGTACCTTACAATATGACCACTTTGCCTTAACAACAAATGTTGGTTTTCAGACTTTTATGTATTAGCTAGCTATAGTCACATATGAACAGATGCTCCCCCAAGCCTTGAAAAATGTTGCATCAACTTGCCTCCCTACCAAACAATGCAGTCATTTCGAATCCTACAAGAGGCATATTGTTGTAGCAGCCATAGTCCTTGTTTCACTCAAAGGGCTTAGCAGGGCAGACGCACGGTAAGATCACTTGAAGTGGTGACAACTGTCCACATCAAATACATGGACAAGAGTTCCCCTTCCAAAGCAATCGCATGAAGATTTACAATCACCATTAATTGTAATGCAAAGGATAGCATAGAAGGCCTCTTGTATGGGAGAGCAATCTCAGTGTTAAAAAGGATCTTGACTTGTATGCCGTACACTTGGTAAAAATGTACGAAGGAAGAGAGCTTTACACCTTATGTCACCAAATAAATGCATCTCCCTGAAACTTAAGACGATGCACTCCTCTTCAATCTGCAAGCTTAAGTACTGTAAATGGAAGTTCATAGCCCGTGTTTTGCCATCCTTTACAGATCACTTAGTAAGATGCAAGATTTTATCATCAAACTCCAGCCGTGCACACAAACAATTTATTTGCAAGTGGCCAGATTATAGGACAAGGATTGTCCAGGACTATTGCATGAAAGAGCAATCAAAGCATATTGATTGCATTAATCTCTTCAAGGCAACTCTCCCTTCAAAACTTCATGGTAATCCATGTGCGTTGCGCTTTGCCCTCCTTTTTAATTTGCAGCTTTACATGCAGCTCAAATATTAAGAAGACACACCTGTATGGAACAACCCACTCTCTTCCATTGTTTGAAGAATCTTCTAGATTTTTAATACATATATTCCGATAAGGCTTGCCAAAATCCCTCTAAGCACATTGCATCTACACTTATAAAACCTGGACCAGGCAAGGGAGAGTCCCAGTTAATTTAAGGTTCCATCTGACAAACACTCACACTCTTCTGCTACTTTGTCACTGCAGCTATATAGAACATTATATTTAAACTTGTATGTGCGTGTGTGTAATGTGTGTGCATGCATGCGTTTTCACCAAAAAAATAGAGTATGCGAGAGTGCATGTGTTCACTTTCATAGTGCTTGTTTTGCAAGCTCTTCTAGCTCTTTCTAGTTCACCCTGTTAGGTGAGGGTTTGATCTTTTTTTCACTTGGGTTCACTATTGTGCACTTTGGACTCCATGGATAGAAACCATACATTGGTTGGTGATCCATCTCTAGCCAAGTATCACTTCTTTGGGGCATCTCTGCCGCAATTGTTCTTCAACTGTCTATGTGCCCATGATATGGATTACCCTGCAATCTTGTCATACAATGTCTTTTGATGCTGTAGCTGCATATTCCCTTTGTGAGGACTGGTTTCTGTTACATAAATACAGATAGACGTCACCCCAAAAAAAAGGGGGTGTGTGTGTGTGTAAAACCAGAGTGAATTGATTGTCTCGTTACTCGTTCTTGTTCTCACGTCAGGGTACTCGTGTGATTGCAGTTAGATCTCTAGACGGGAAAACAAGAACGGGTTACGAGACAATCAATTGACTCAAGTCAAACTGTAATGTTCCTCTCCAAGCATTACAAATTAAAATGAACCATCTAGCGAAGTCCCGATCATGCATACTCCCTGGAAGTTGATATTAGAATCGGAGTAAAATGAATCAAAATTCCAAGCATATGATTATGCTATTTCAAGATAGGCATACATGCCTCCATTATACTTCAGTAGAGTTGATAAACAATAGCACCAGTCTTCTGGAAAATTAGAAATTATACGAATTTAATTTCTTTGTCACAGAACATGAGATCTGACCAAATTTTCCAGAACATTTGTATATCTTGTTTAAAGAATATCAATTGCATCAGTCCAATCTTGTCATGTAACCTTGTCAGGGTATGTTCCTGACTGTATAAGTATGTATGCTGCATGACCTTGTTATCAAGGTATGTTCCTGTCCGAATTGATGCTTTCCCATCATCTGATATTTTCTCCAACTAAGACTTCATAGGCTCCCTGTTGAAGCTGTTACACATTCTTCACCGGTGCTGTCAATCTCTTCCTTGACATATTCCTCGATAATGGCACGCTGCTGCTGGCTTAAGGTCCTGGTGTATCAACCAAACTAATTTAGACTCCTGATAAACACAAATTGAACTGAATTCTAAGCACAAAGAGAAACTGGAAAGACACCTTTAGCTCGAATTGGTATAAGTTTCCAACATACTTACGTTGGAATTCTAACATGAAAATGAATGTATTGGTCTCCATACTGAGGGGAATGTAGCATTTTTATCCCTGCATCATATCATTAGGTGGTTGTATTGTTATGATTACGTCTTCCAAAAAATGATAAAAACTGCCCAAAACCTAGAAAGACTGCTGGAGGCTAGAGTCTCCCATCGGTCTTGGTGCATTCGTATGGTTATGTCTTACAAAGCATAACGAAAAGAACATGAACATGACAAGACAGGTGAAACCTCAAAACTCTCTGGTAAATGACAAAAACCAAACTAAAACATAAGAAAACCGGTGGAGCCTCAAAACTCTGGTAACAAAAAAGACGTAGCAGACTAACAATATTGGATTGCTATAATATTTTTTCTCTTTCTTTTTTCAAGGATAAGATCATGCTTGAAAAAAAACAGATACAAGGGTGCTGTGAGAACCAGCCTTGTATGGCTGCTTCACGGGATTCCCAGTTCAATTCCTAATAAAATTCCAGAGTATCTTGATCCATGAAAAAGTAAAAAGGCCAGACCTACAGAAGTGCTCACAATGCTCAGCTCCCCTATGAAAACGCTCGTGTCCTTGCTCCCATATAGAGTGCAGGGTGTATACATTACAAATGAAGGTGAAGGCAGAGGCAGACAAGTCACAGACTTATGCCAGAGATTATGAAAGTGAACAGATTGATAGATCATCTCATAAAGATGACAATGATGTCATTGCACAAACTAGGCCTTTGGGACATGGAAAGGATATGCCTGAATGCTCTTCTTCTTCTGAAAAACAGAATGTAATGAAGGTGGGAAAAAGAAGGATTTTAAGGGGGAAATAGATGGGAGAACAGTAGGGGAAATGTGGGAACTGTGGGGGACTATATAAGTCAACCCAAAAGGATTGTAAGGGACTTTTTGATGTGACATCTAATCCTATCTACTCTCCCTTCCTCCTTCCTGCCTACGCTCACTGACTCTCTCTCTCCCTCTTTCCTACTCCCTCTCAATCTCTCCCTCTCTTCCTACCTCATTCTCTCTCTCCTACCCTTCCTCTCCCTCTTCCCCCCTCTCTTTCCTCTCCCACTTCTGCTCCTCTATTCCCCTTTCTCCAAATCTGTCCCTACCCCCTTCTCTACATTGGTATCAGAGCTTCGACTCTGGCACCTTTGCTTCCCCTTTCACCTTTCACTTCAGCTCCTACGCGAACCGCAGAGCGGTGAATCTGGCCAGAGAGAACAACTATGGTCTAGCGAAGTACAGATGCAGGAGTCAAGAGTTCAGAGTTGACTAAGGTTGCCTGCGTCAGAGGCTTCAATTTGGAAAGACAGCGCTCTAGAGCAGCCCACGAGCAAAGAGCAAATCCACGAGCAAACAACTAACAAGAGCCCTCCGACCAGAAGCAAACAGCAACTTGCCTGATGACCACGAGCAAACAGCAGATCCACGATTCTACCACAACTAATCCGGAGCTCTACACCTCTGTCATCGACGGCAGTCTTGCCCTCGAGCTGCCCGTCGCCACGCCCTTGAGCTGCCCGTCCCATCAGACCATGCGACCAGACCTTGCTCTGCTGTGCGCCATCAACGTGATCTCCGAGCTACCAGTAGCTTTTGACCATTTCGGGGCCGCTCTCCTCTATTGGGCTCTGCTTGGATTGTTTTATGCGTGGACTGCCAACCCCTACCCATCCATCTTCTTCGCCACGCCCTTGCTGTGCTGCCATGACACCCGTCCCCCGTTGTGCTGTGCCGTCGTCCACCGTCGCTACCCATCGCTACCCGTCGCTGCCATACTGTCGCTTCTTGCAGTTATCAGGTTAGTGTGACTCGGGTTAGTCAGATTAGTTGGTCAAGGTTAGTTAGCTAGGTTAGTTTGGGTTGGTAGGTTTGTTTGGGTTCAGTTAGTGGGTTAGGTTAACCTAACTAGGGTTTAGTTAGTAGGTTAGATTGGGTTAGACTAAGTCCTTGTACTAGCTATCATAGGGGTCTTAGGTTAGTGCTGTCCTAACAGTCTTAGGTGACAAAGGGACCCCCTTGGGAAGGGGGCGGGAGGTGAAGAAGGGCAAAAACTCAGATTCCAGCCTCTTCACCGAGCTTTCTTTGAACCTCTTCAACGACTGCATTTGAGCCTCTTTACTGACACCTCTCGAGCCTCTACATCGAGCCTTCGACACTGGGCACATTTTCCTCGTGTCACTCATGGCACCCAAACGTGCACCCCGGTCGGATGAGTCATCTCAGCACGGTGACGATGTTGCTCAGCAGGAGCAGATGCCAGTCCCAGAGGGTGCATCTCCTTCACAGGCAGTTTCTGCTATGCCTACCGACACACAGTTTCTAGATGCATTGGCCTCGATGCTTCAGGGGGCTTTTCAGCAGATGGGTCAGTAGTTGGGGTAGCAGCTCACCACTGCTATGACTATGCACGATACAGCTATCACCCAGATGGGTAAGAACCTTGGGCAACAGATCACTACCACCATCAGTATGCACGATAAGGGTAAGCAGCCCGCACCCCAGCACGAGGATCAGTCGGATAGCCAGGGTGATTTTCCTGACCCACACAGGGGATTTATGGCTAATGGCCGTCGCACTTATGATGTTGGTTCTATGCATGCACCCCAGCATGGGGATTATGTTGATTTTGGTGATGCCTTGCCCGTGCCGCCGAGCACTTCTCTTATTGATTCCAAGCCTCCATTTGGCTCGCAGATTTCATTGGCTGAGTCGTCCATTTTGGGCCGGCCCATTGGCACATTTTTGCCAACGGCGAGCATGCCTGGATTGGGTGTTGGGTTTCAGGGCAGTTGGGAGAGGGGCCAGTCCTCTTCTCAACCTTTTTCTATGCCACCCACCCACCGAGATGTTTATGGCAGGCAGACTCAGCAGGGATTGCATGCTTCAATGACACCTCCTGTTAATACATTCAGTCAGACTCAGCCTGCGTATCAGGGAGGTAATGCTTTCAGTCAGACGCACTTTATGCATCAGGGGAGTGGTTCTCCTAACCAGCATGATGCTGGAAGTGGGCAGCATGCAAACATGGATGATATGCTTTCAGATGCCTTACGTTCATATAGGGCTTTGCCTGAGGTAATGAGATGTCCTTTTCACAGTATGTGAGCTTCAAGCATGAGTATGCTGGTAGTCACTATAGGAATAACGCAGCCAAAGATGTGAAAGATAAAATCTATGTGCATAAGTTTAAGGGTGACACTCGCACTCCCAATGAGTTGGAGGAGTGGCTCACGAAGCTTGAAGATTATTTCCGCTTCTACCCTAAGAATGATGAGGAGAGGATCATTTTTGATGGCATGCATTTGCAGGATTATGCACATACATGGTGGCGTTACATGCGAGAGTCACCTCAGAAGCCTACCACCTGGAAACAGTTCAAGGAGCTTATGGTCACGACCTTCGTCTCGGCCCTGATCCTTGAACAGTACCTTGCTGAATTCTATGCACTGTCACAAACAGGTACGGTCCAGGAGTACTTGCAGCGTTTTTGGAGACTTTCTTTGTTTGTACAAGATATTTCTAAGAAAGGGAAGTTGCTGCGTTTTATACAAGGCTTAGATCCCTCTTAGCTGCTGATGTGAGAGCTCACAATCCTCTAACCATTCAGCGAGCAGCCCAACTTGCTGAGGTGTTTGAGCCAAAATATGCTGGCAAGTACAAGCATGTGTCACATAGCTTCTATGGTACTGCTTATGATGCTGACAGGAAGACAAATTCTGCTGATTGGATTGATAAGAAACCAGCAGCTGCTTCCTTCCCACGATATCCAACGGTTTCTGGAAGTAAGATGCCATATGCAAAGCCATACAGGCCCATGGATGCAAAGACAGGTGTCAAACCCAGCGCTGGTTTTGGCAAACCAGACGTTAAACAACATTCCAGAGCCATAATGGACAGTAGAAAGAAGGCAAATTTATGCTTTAGGTGTGGAGAGAAATGGACACCTGAGCACCGAGATGTGTGCAAAATGAAGAATGTCAGCTCAGCCAAACTCAGCATGATAATTGAATTATCTGGATGATGATGAAGTGGCTGATGTAGCAGACCCCCATGATGTCTCTCATGAGGAATTGACAGGAGTCCATGATGTAGATGAGTCTCTTGACACAGATGCCACAAAGGGGACTGTTTTTCCTTTTGATCCGGGTGGGGCTATTGAGCAAACCACTCATGTGATGCATGAGATTGATATTCAGCCTACATGTAGCAGGAAAGGCCGTAAGCCAACACTCTCTGTGTTGGAGCATCCACCTACAATGCCTTTTCCTGTCAGAGGTGATGCTAATGGTAATGTTCCTGTGGATGATGAACAGATTTATTGGGATGCCCAGCCTACACTGTATACCATCTCACTACATGCCTTGATGGGTGCCAAAAGTGCTGACACAATCAGGTTGAAGGGAATGATTAATGGCAGATCTGTCCATGTATTGGTAGACAGTGGTAGCACTCACAGTTTCATTAATTGTAGAACATTGCAAAGATTGGGATTAGTTGCTACAGAGATAGACCATGGTCTGAAAGTGGAGATCGCGAATGGACAGCACATGATCAGCAGACATTGTTGCCAGGATGCCAGGATCAAGTTTTCTGATCATTATGAGTTTGCAGGTGATCTTTTGGCATTGGATATGGGACCCATAGATGCTGTCCTGGGTTGTGATTGGCTGAAATCCCTGGGGAAAATCAGTATAGATTTGAATGCTTTATCTCTTGAGTTTTGCCACAAAGGTAGAACTATTACATTGCAGGGCATTGTGAATCAGAAATTGCAAGTCATTTCAGCAAGGCAGCTAGCTAGGGAGCTCAAGAACGAAAGTGCCATTTATGCATTGAATGTCTTTGTACCTCAGGAGGGTGGTATTCCCCATGTGGATAATTGTGAAATGCAGAAATTGCTCTTAGAATTTGGGGATGTGTTTGCTGATATGCCATCTCAGTTGCCCCAAAAAAGAGATGTTGATCATGCCATAGTCCTGGAACATGGTAGTAAACCAATAAACAAGGCCCCGTACCGGCTCTCTAAGGTTGAACGGGAAGAAGTGGCAACACAGGTGCGAGATTTGCTTGAGAAAAACTTCATTGCTCATAGCACCTCGCCATTTGCATCTCCAGTACTCCTGGTGAAAAAGAAGGATGGCTCTTTTCGTATGTGCATTGATTACAGAGAATTGAATAAGACCACCATTAAGAACAGGTTTCCTATTCCCAGGATTGATGACCTGCTGGATGAACTCAAGGGTGCTCAGTATTTCACGAAGATTGATTTGAGGTCAGGTTACCATCAGATCAGGATGAAAGAGGGTGATGAGCATAAGACTGCCTTTCGTACAGAAAGAGGATCATATGAGTTCAAGGTGACGCCTTTTGGTTTGACTAATGCACCAGCCACCTTCCAGGCACTCATGAACAAGATCTTACACCACCTTCTTTTCAAATGTGTGCTGGTATTTTTCGATGACATTCTCATTTATAGTAAGGATGCACAAGAACACATTGACCATGTCCGACAAGTGCTAGAAATCTTGAGAATGCATCAGCTTTATGCCAAGGCCAGCAAGTGCACATTTATGGCAGAGGAGGTTGAATATCTTGGTCATGTTGTAAGCAGGCACGGAATCAGGGTAGACCCAGCTAAGGTGAAATGCATTAAGGAGTGGCCGCAGCCACAAAATACCACGCAGCTCAGAGGTTTCTTGGGTCTTGCTTCTTTTTACAGGAGATTCATTAGGCACTTCGCCAAAAGGGCTGCCCCTCTCACTGATTTGCTGAAAAAGGATGCCTTCCAATGGTCAGAAGTAGCACAACTCAGCTTTGATAACCTCAAGAATGCCCTTAGCAATGCACCTGTATTGGTGTGCCCTGATTTCTCACGGTCTTTCATTATTGAGACGGATGCCAGTGGCAAAGGTTTAGGGGCTGTCCTAAAACAAGAGCATGGTGTGATTGCTTTTGAGAGCAGGAAGTTTAATGCCAGAGAAATGAATTATCATGTTTATGATCAAGAGATGCTAGCAATCTTGCATGCTTTTGCAAAATGGCACCACTACCTGTACGGTAGCAAGATTAAGGTCAAAACGGATCACAGGACACTCAAGTACTTCTTAACGCAGCCTAATTTATCCATGAAGCAGAAGAGATGGCTGGCTGCAGTTCAGTCCTATGATTTTGACATTGAATATAGAAAGGGGAAAGAGAATGTGGTTGCTGATGCCTTGTCTAGGATGTGGTCATGCAAACTGTCTGCCATTTCCACGCTTCATCAGGAGTGGATACTTGGGATTCAGGAGGAATACATGCAAAATTCTGATGCAGCTCCTATTTTTGTGGAGTTACAGAGTCCGTCCAGCCAAGGACATGTTCGATTTCAGCTCCGCAACGGACTGTTATGGTGCAGGGACAGAATTTATCTTGTGCCAGACTCCAAGTACAGGTTGATGGTATTACAGGAAATGCACTCATCCCCTATGTCAGGGCATACGGGTATCACAAAAACATATGAAAAAGTCAAGGAGAGCTTTATTTGGGATGGTTTGTGGCGAGATGTGGTTAAGTTTGTCAGTGAATGTTTGCCCTGCCAACAAAATAAAGTGGACAGCCGGTTACCCGCAGGCCTTCTGCAACCGCTACCCATTCCTGAAGGCAAATGGACTCACATTGCCATGGACTTCATTACAGGCTTGCCTTCTACAGATAAGGGTTGGGATAGCATATTTGTGGTGGTTGACAGGATGACTAAGCAGGCCCATTTCATACCGACTAAAACTCGGTACTCCGCTTCACAGGTTGCCTGGCAATTCATTGAGTATGTGTTCAAGCACCATGGTTTTCCTCAGGAGATTGTCAGTGACAGGGATGCTAAATTTATGGGTCACTTTTGGCAGGAGTTATTCACTGCAGTTGGTATTTCCCTTGCGCCTAGTACTGCTTATCATCCACAGACGGATGGTCAATCAGAGAGGGTGAACAAGTGGGTGGAGGAGTATCTAAGGCATTACTGTCATGACACGCAGAAGTCTTGGGACAAATGGTTAGCATTGGCTGAATTTTGCTACAAGAGCACCAAACACCTCTCTATTGGCATGAGTCCATTCGAGGCTATGTATGGATGCAAAGTGGGAATGCCTTCCAGGGTTGCAGACTTGGCTGTGAAAAATCAGCAAGCAAGGAATGATTTGGAGAGTATGAATGCCCTTCTGCAGTTGGCTAAGAGGAATATGCAGGATGCCCAAGCCAAGCAGAAGAAGTATGCGGATGAACAAAGGAGGTACTTATCTTTTGAAGAAGGGGATTATGTGCATTTACGTCTCCATAAGAATCGATATTCCTCGCTGAAAGGTAATACCAACACAAAGCTTGCCCACAGGTATTATGGCCCCTACAAAATCATCCGCAAAGTTGGGTAGGTAGCATATGAGTTGGAACTACCCAGTACCTCTAAGATCCATAATGTTTTCCATGTATCCTTGCTGAAACCACATGTCGGACAGCATGTCCAGGTTCTTCCTGAGCTGCCTCCTATGGATGAAGAGGGCCACATAATCTATGTGCCGGAGCAAATCAAGGGCTTCAGAGATCATGTACTCAGGAACAAAGCCTACACAGAATACCTCATCAAATGGAAAGGTTTAACGGAAGATGAGAATTCTTGGCAACCTGAGAGCATTGTGCAGGACTACCCCTATCTCCTACAATTTACAAAGCTGATCAGTTTCTGTTGTATCCTTCTCATCCAGGGCACCCTCTTGGAAATTTTGAGGGCAAAATTCTTTGGGAAGGGATGGCTGTAATGAAGGTGGGAAAAAGAAGGATTTTAAGGGGGAAATAGATGGGAGAATAGTAGGGGAAATGTGGGAACTGTGGGGGACTATATAAGTCAACCCAAAAGGATTGTAAGGGACTTTTTGATGTGACATCTAATCCTATCTACTCTCCCTTCCTCCTTCCTGCCTACGCTCACTCACTCTCTCTCTCCCTCTTTCCTACTCCCTCTCAATCTCTCCCTCTCTTCCTACCTCATTCTCTCTCTCCTACCCTTCCTCTCCCTCTTCCCCCCTCTCTTTCCTCTCCCACTTCTGCTCCTCTATTCCCCTTTCTCCAAATCTGTCCCTACCTCCTTCTCTACACAGAAGAGGTCACAGTTCCTTGATTCATGGCCAGTGGATTCTAGAGCCTCCTGCCATATGACACCCAACTAGTACTGGCTCAATCGAAATAAGGGTAGGTGGTTTTTTCAAGAAATAGACTTCTACCACGTATAAGAGAAAACACCAAGTTTCACCCAAGCTAAATCCACATCATGCAAAGAATGAAATAACTCATGAAATCAAAAGACCATGTAAAACCTAAAAATGTAAAGTCTATGGCTGAAAGTGCCAACCATGCCAGAGGAAGACTCTGACAAGAGACTGCAACATGAAAGACCCTAATGAAGCATGGCTTTCATAAAAGACCTGAGGTCCAAACAAGACAGCCAAGCTACTGTACCCTCAGTAATAAGCAAAGTGGAGGTGATGAACCTGCCCATCAGCCCAGCTATCCCTGTCCAAATGATTCTGGCATGTCTAAATTCCCAAAGGCAATGCAGGATAGACTCAGTAGCATGTTACACCGTATGACGGGTCAGCACCAAACTTCTCCCTCCATTTGTCTACTAAAATCCCTCCATGCAAATAAATCCAAAAGGAGAGTTTACATTAACAATTCAGCAAAAGTATTACCAGCAGACTGGGAGCTAGAGTGCCCCTGCACCAAGACAAAGACACAGATTGGCCCCAAACTTTGGTGCCCCTTTCGGTATTTCTTTAATTAAGTGAGAGGCCCTGGAATCCAGGCTACATAAAGTATGCATTCCTTCTTACAACTGGGGCATTCTATATCCCAGTGGGCATCCACATACCCTGCATAGCCCTTCCTGTTCACCGCTCTCACTAAACCTGGCAATAGGTCACACAGCCCGAACTGTTACTAGCAGCCCACTCAGCCACTCAGTTCCCCACAGTTGTCACTAGTGCCCAACTAGTCATCCATCTGCTCAAAGTAGAGAAAGAAAACATACAGGAGCTTTCTCTACTGTCCAGGACTGCCATAACCAATAGTCTCTCACCCTATGGGTCGCACATATCATGATACATCAACTTGATTCCCTAGACCTCTCAGTTAGAGGTCTAGGGCCCTTCTTACAACTGGGGCATTCCACATCCCAGTGGGCATCCACATACCCTGCATAGCCCTTACTGTACACCGCTCTCACTAAACCTGGCAATAGGTCTCCATCCCTAGTCCAGGAAGCTTGCACACAGCCCGGAACTGTTACTAGCACCCCACTCAACCACTCAGTTCCCCACAACTGTCACTAGTGCCCAACTAGTCATTCATCTGCTCAAATCAAAGAAAGAAAGCATACAGGAACTTTCTCCACTGTCCAGGACTGCCATGACCAATAGTCTCTCACCGTATGGGTCGCACATATCCTGATACATCAACTTGATTCCCATAAGAGAACACAGTAAACACTGGCAGTTTACAACACAGTAAACACTGGCATCACAACACAGTAAACACTGGCAGTTTATGTAGCCTGGATTCCAGGGCCTCTCACTTAATTAAAGAAATACCGAAAAGGGCACCAAGGTTTGGGGCCAATTTGTGTCTTTTGTCTTGGTGCAGGGGCACTCTAGCTCCCAGTCTGCTGGTAATACTTTTGCTGAATTGTTCATGTTAAAGTGTTGACTGGTTACTTGTTAGTTTACTGCTCTTTGATTTTATTGAAGGCCGGTTTCAGTTTCCATCAAAAAAGAAATTCACAATGCACATGCATTTGCCTCCCAGTACAAACTTGTGCTGAAGCTGAGTGGCAAAGGCAACTTCAGTGGGAGGGTAGTGATTAGGAGAATGGTGGGGGATAGAGGGACAGAGAGCAGTGCAGAATGGCAGTGGTAACTCAAGAGAGAGGGACAGAGGTAAGAGCAACTGTTGTAATGTGAAGACTTCACCACTATTAATAATCATGGACAGATTTCGACCAAAGAGAATATTCTCATACCTTTGCCTCTCAGTACATCCCTGTGCCCAAGCTGTGTCCCTGGATGCACCTGTAAATAAGACAAGTACGTGTAAAACTGCCCTGAAAATTTAAGGATGATGTAAATTCAAGGGCCAACCATTTGATACAGAATAACATCGATCATTAGTTTCAAGGTTACCAAACTACCATTTAAATCGCAAGCCATAGATTCTTCACAACAAAAAATCATAGTTTTTTTTTTCCAAAAACAGACTTCTATTAAGTATGAAAGAACTCCCTGAGCAAAGCTCTAGAGAAAATGCCATAGATTCTTCACAAGAAAAATCATAGTTTCTATAGCATGATATCAGAAAATTCCATTAAAGCAACTTTTCTCATTATGATCATAGCCTTCAATGCTATATCAGCTGAGAAAATAGCTTCTCAAATGTCCTTACCTTAACTATAGCATCCCCAGTCAAGGTAGGAACTTGCACATTCCCTCCAAGAATAGCCTGACAAGAAATTGTTATCAATACACATCATTAATTCCAAATTCCCAAAAAAGCTTTAAAAATTAAACCCTTGACAGAGATTACCGTTGTGAAACTAATAACTGCATCAACATGGATATTGGCCCCCTCCCTCCTTAACACTGCATCCTTTGAAACCTGCAATCCAACGGCGTAACCTACATGCACATTCTTTCTTCCTTGGTGGTGGATCCAATTTCCCTCAAAACTTCTGCTGAAGAATAAATGGCCACATGAAGGACACTACAATACCCAAATCTAACAGTGGGAAAAATTAGATAATAACCTTTAGATTGACAAAAACGTCACCCTGTTGGCTAGACTGAGATATCCAGCCACCCTGTCTAGGCACTCTCACGGTAGTCCCCGTATCAACTCCTACAAAATAATTCCCATATAAATATTGAAGCATCAAATGCGAAGCACCTAATGACAAATGTAAAAAGTTATATTCAAAAAGGGAGATACAAGCACCAGAAACAGATACCCGCAGGAATATCGACCATCACAGTCTTCTTGACCCTTACAGAACCCTTTCCATTGCATTTTCGACATTTCTCCTAAAAGATCAGACGTGCCATTAAAAAAACAGACTTTCACGAATATCAAAGAGGAATATGCTTTGCGATGGCAATTCTTACCTTCACCACCTCACCCGAACCACCACAATACATGCATATTGACGGGAATCCGAATCCTGGTTGACTTGTGAGAGTCTACAACAGATCGACCATGATGCACAAAACATAAGAATAATCCAATCTTGACTGCTTCATCCCAAAGCACTACAAAACACACACAACCCACCTCGCCAGATCTATGGCAAGCTTTACAAACTTGAGGCTTGATTACTGGTGGCATACCACTTCCCTCTGCATAAAAAGCGAACGATGGACAAAACAGTCATTACTGTAAATAAACTCTATATTATCAGCAATAAAGCAGGATGAAGTACAATAAGTTACAATATTAGGACCTATACATACTGCAAGTATCACACTGTGCGGTTGTCCAAAATGAAACATTTTTTGAGCACCCATGAACTCCCTCTCCAAAAGAGAGTTGCAGACTGATCTGCAAAAGAAACGGAACATTTATATTGCAGAGATGTACTCAGGTGGCATGCCTGATTGGGTTAACCTGAAACAATGAATTAGCCCATATGTTACTGAAAATCACTAACCTTAACATGTTCTATGATTCCATCCTTTCCACCTCCACGGTTCCTCAGCATTTGGAAAAGCTGCAATCCATTACGTCTCCTTAGTATTGTAGAAAAAGGAAAGCCCAGACACCTAGATAGTTTCTCCATTACGTCTCCTTAGTATTGTAGAAAAAGGAAAGCCCAGACACCTAGATAGTTTCTCCACACAGCAGAAATAGGCATAGATATGGCATACGCAACAGAAGAATCTTGAGCACACAGAAGGGGGCAATGCTGAATCCAACTCAAGACTTTCTGTGTCCACAAGAGAAACTCACAAGCACCAAACTGGAGTAACAGACAACAACAGAACCGTCCAAAATATATCAAGAGTATATTACACAAAACTGAGCTAAACACTCCAGCTCCCACAGAAACCCCAAACCCTGCAGCAATCCGCTGCCTTGGAATCTCTATGATGAGCACATGTACTGCTCCTACCTATGCCTGTGAACTTCTCAGGTTGTGTGCTCCTTGGTGAGCTTCAGTGAACATATGTAGTGCAAGTTTCCTAGACAGCACCCTCCTGCACGCGTGCTCTCCTACTGGCTGTAGGTATGCACCAGATGAAGCTCCACAATGGGTGCCTCCAAACTGAACTATTGAACTGCCCCCTGGAAGGGGCCTTCTATAGGTCTGGAAAGCCAAGCCCTTCCACTGACTAGCCAACACAATCTGTGACTGACAGACTGTTGTACGACCAACCTGCAGGTCTGCGAAACTGCAACTACCAGCCTGTTCTAATTGGTACCTGGATCCGGATCGGGATCCCCCAGATCCCTCAGATCTTGGACTGGCTCCTGGATCTGCCACTGGTTCCCAGATCCCCCGGGTCTACACGTGGAACAATGGACCTCCTATTCCAACACTCCACGCTTGCTACATTCAAAGTGTACAGAGCCACCCCACCAACACATAGCCCTATTGTCCACAGCCTTCTCCACATGACACACAGAATATAAACTTCCCTCTGTTGCACAGTAACTTGCAAGGCAATTCTGTAAACCTTCTCATAAAAAACGAGCCTTCAATACACTTCATATTTTTACTCTGGAAATTTTAATATAAACAAGAATCTTATCGAACTGTCTGAAAATCTTGTTTGTATATAAATATGAAAATCTTAATGCCATAATTTATTAAACATGCACACTTGGAAAGTTTTGCAAGAGTGGAAATAATGAACAAAATGAATGACAGGGGGGATGTTCCTGATGGTGAAAACAAGAAGAACCAGAAGAAGTGCACATGTCTGGACACTTTGCTAAAGATTGCAGAAAGAAGAAGGCTGACTAAGCAAAGAAGGGGCACCAGTCAGACATGGCATTTGCCAATGTGGTAACTGAGGAACTCTTCTTAGTGACGCGCTATGTCCCACTGAGACAAAGTATGCAGACCTAGGGTGACAATGTTCATGGCAAACATCAAACAGAGGTGCACAGATTCAAACTATGTAGTGGAGGATGGAGTATGTTGCTCAGTCATGGGATCTCAGGACCAGTCCAGTACCACCTTGTTGGAAGGACCAGTTGACAAACGAAAGATGGCAGTACCAATAGAAGATCAGTGGGTGATACACACCGAAGGGGAAACACATTTTCATATCGCTTGAGTGGATGACCTTGCCCAAGTTACAAGAACATGTGATGTTACATTCAGCAAACCATTCTAGCTGCAGAGCCATAACCACAGAAATTTTGTTTGGCCCATCATCTGACATGTCACCACAAATTTTCAATAAAATCAGAACATCATCTCAGTCAAGGATACGAAACAGAATCAGCATGGCTCTTTGAGTCACTTTTAAGTGCTCACCTCCTGCACCGTCTGCATGCCATCATCAGACTCTCCAAAACCACCATCACTGTCCCTAAATCCAGCCTGAGCACCAGAATCTACGCCCTCAAATGCCTCTGGCCCTACCTGAACAGCAGAGCACTGTGAGAGACTGGAACATATCCAGACCTGATACCAGTAGATGCACTGGGAAGCCTACCAAAAGAATAATACTTGCCTTGAATTTAACTTCATAGGTGCCTAGATCTACAGATAGATGGGAAGTACTTGTGTATGCACACACAATGTTCACACAGACAGAGTCAGGGGGGAGTGAATCAAGCAGACACTTCCAAGGACAAGGATAAAAGCATACAGACCTTATCATACAAAGCACGCTTCTCATCATCTTTAAGCACCTGCGCTCATACAAGATAGCATTCTTCAGCATCAAGCACACAAATTAATGACCTTCGTAGCCAAAATATATTTGCAAGACTCACCTCATAAGCATATTGTATCTCCTGAAACGTTTTCCCTGCATCAGAGATATTCTTACTCAAATCTGGATGATGCTCCTTGGCCAGCTGCACGATAGATGCAGAGAGCCTCTCAATCATGTTCATTAAAGGCAATAAACGACATGACTAAGGACTCGCGACTCATATACAATATCTGTGTGTGCATGTGCACATGTGGAGAGAATAAGAAAGAAAGTTCTATTAACGTCTTTGGAAGGCCTCGTGAGCCTTACGAGACAAAGTAGAATCAAGCAAGTAGCCACTGTGGGCCCTTGCTGAGTGCTAAGCTGATAATCTCAAAACTCAGACATGCACAGCTAGTGCTCCAAATACACTATACATCTAGATGAATCCAGTAACATGCCCAAACTCATCGTCTATAAACACAACATAGTGCAGTTTCAATTTCATGATAGAGATTCATAAGCTTTGAAAACCACAAACTCCATCACGCATAGCAGGAGAGACTAGCTACTATGACCTCCCCACTGACGTCATCAGCACCCGGTGTAAACCTTAGTATAAAATATGCTCTCACACATACAAATCCACACACCGACACATACCTCAGCATCCATTTCTACAAGGGTCTTCATACTGAGTTTCTGTGGCACTCCACATACAAATCCAGAAATCCAGAAAATCATACACCCAGTAAAAAACATAACTTGTGGTACAGAGGAGAGCTTAGCTTAGCTACCATGGACGCCGTCAGACCCGAAAGGCAGGTGTAAACCATAAATAAATTGCACACACATCCATATCAGTGTCAAGGTTTCTTACAGCGTAGTAGGCGGCCTTGATTTCAGATTGAGTAGCCTTTTTGCTAACACTAAGAGTCTCATAAAGATCCCTTCTGGTCATAGCCGGTAAACCTGGGAAAAAAAGAAAGACCTGAAGCTAGAGATTTCATGCACAATGAATAATGTGGAAAAATGGATCGTTCGACTCAAATGAGTACCTGTGGCGTGAAAGCATCTCTTCTTCACAGTACAATCGAATCGAGCACGACTTATATCTTGGCTTGTAGAAACACCGTATCTGATTTGGACCCCTGTAGGACACGGTCAAACCGCTATTGAGACGGAACATCCGCCTTTCTCAAACCTTGAAAGTCTCCAAAACATCTTAGGAAAAAAGAATGAAATTTGAATTTATACACAGTCTCTTCGGTTTACAACCGTGCTGGAATGTGTTATTACTCTAGAGCTGATTCAAACCCATCGACACGATATCGAGATTTGTAGCTAAAGCAAGCTCGTCAAACCTGAGAAACGGGACCAGGGGAACTCAATGCCGGGGAAGCCGGCAATTTTCCGATTAGCCAGATGTGCGAAATGCTGCTTTTTTGGGTTGGTAAACGTGGAGGTCGTTGGACAAGACTGGCCGGCACGACAAAGACTCAAACCGTGGCCTGACAGCGGGTGTCTTGCAGTGCTCTGTAATGAGGCAAGCAGATCACGCCTCCAACTCATGCCGTCCTATTCAACAAGATTGTCAACGAAGGGCCTTCATATTAAACAGAGGCTTTCCTTGAGGACTCACGGCGGCTGCCAAAACGGTTGGTTCATTCCTCCACGTCCACTTCCAAAACCCGATCAATTAGCTTTCCTTGCGCCCTTCCCTTAACCAAAGCATTGAAAATTCTAATTCTTTGATTCAATTTCCTGTGCGGCCACTCATGCACAATCTCTACTACTTATTACATTTCACCTTTTTTGGAAATCTTTTTGTAGGAAACACCCTTTCCCTAATACCACAAGTTTAAATCACAGCAACCTTCACCATAACCTCTAGACATCACGACCTCATTTCATTTTTGGCCTGCCCTCGGGTAGCCTCAGCAATGGCTTCAAACGAGCAAAGCTAAAATTGCTTTATTTTGGAAATTTTCTGAAATTTCATGGGGTTGCTCCACAAGTGACTCTCCTAATGATAGCTCCAGTGAGTGACACGTGGCACCTGTTCATTGGACTTTCCTGCGTGGTTAGGTCGCTTGATTTAGGAGGGCTTTGCATGGGTTTGCTGCTTTATCGTTTGCCGTTTTCGCGTTTCTTTGGCTGCCCTTTTTCGCATTTCGTTCTGCTGCTTGTGTTTTTCGTCAGCCTCCATTGAATAACAAGAATTTCTTACTTCTATCATTCAATGGAGGAAGAAATATGGCGGCTCTGTTCGGCTCTCTAGCAGCTCTGTTCGGCGGCTCGTATCAAATCTGCGAAACGTTTTTCTTCGCATGCTCTCACGGATACCTTGCTTTAGTTCCAAGCTTTGTTCTTGTAGAGAGATTCTATCTCATCCTACGGGTTGTATGTTGAGGGGAGTCCAGGAAGAGGTTGAAGGAGGATCGGGGAATGTTGATGGAGGGGGGTTATCTACATGAAAGAGCCTCAATTTGATGTGAGGTGGAAGTCATTCATGCGGGAGAACTAGAGGTTCATCTCCAGTTGCATGTGCCATGAGTTAGCCGCAGATGCAGGTACGTCTCTGTCTTTCCTCAGCGTCATGAGAGTTGGTACTATGGAAGCATCCACTGACTTTATGGATACAGACAGTGGAGCATTTGCTAAAGGTTTGCAAGTGGATTTCGTTACTTCATTTTCGTTCTTTTTGGAATAGTTTCGTGCATTGCTCCTTCGTTGTAATTCTCTTTTTTTGCATTCGAATAGTTCCTGCGTCGCACTTTCGTTGTAATCGTTTACTTTGTTTACGTCACAGGACTAGCAAAAATTTGTCATGATGCAATCAACTGCCTTCCGACTCCTCCGTGTAGCAAACGGTCTGTTACTGATGGTGTTCATGAAGTTGCTAAGGCGCCTGTCCACGGTTTGTGCATGCAATTTATTGTAATAGTTCTTCAATTTGGGAACTGCAAGATCGTTTTGTTTCATGAACAATGGTTGCCTTAAATATGTGTGGGACGGCAATTCTGTTTCATTTTCGTTCGTCCGACTCCTCCGTGTGGCAAACGATCTATTGCTATGTTAACTGTATGTGCCATGCCACCTTTGTTTCGTGATTCATTGGAACGCTTTCCTAGCGTTCGGTTGTTTTTATAATGGTCTATACAGGGGTGGAAGACAAACAGACCGTTTTTGCAGTACCTTTGTGATTTATTTCCTTGCGCTTTCCTGCAATAGTAGTAGCAATATTTTCTTCGTCGTGTGCATTCAATTGTAGGAACAGTGGTATTTAGAGTCGTTTAAGTTGAACAAATTATGTACAAGACATCCTTCTATCCATTTTGTCATTGTACTTTCTATGTTTTTTATCCAACTATTATTCACGATCCAACAGATGCATTACCAAAGGCATCAAAGTTTGTTAACCTACCTTGTATGTTTTATTCAACCGATTTTTTTGAAAACATAGTTAGTCTTAATTCTTGCAATATTTTCTTCATGGTTATTTGGTCACTTTGGGATGGATTCAATTAAATACAATTGATTCAGCTCTAGATGTTTCAAAAATACAATGCTTCTACCATGATATATTCCACCTACTTGTGTTTTTACTTTGTGTGGTATTTGAGATGCATTTGTTAATGTAAATTTTTTTTGTTAGGGATTTCTACTTTGTTCGCTTGTTCTTTTATTGAAAAGAATGGTTCTCCCCCTAGTGCAAAATCAACCCCAACGGTACTTGGAAGCCCAAGTAGGGCTCCGAAAGAAAATTTGTTGAAAGACTCTGCAATTAAGAAAACACCTCGTCGGTCTTTGAGGCATTCCTTTCAAGAAGTGGCTCAAGAAGCATATGCACAAGGTGAATTCAAAACCCTTGTCATTTTTATTTTAGTGCTCTACATGTAGTTGTTTGACTATAATTTTTTGTTTTTTGTCTTAGTGAAGAAGCTTATTTGAGAGGACCCTGTATATGTTAGTTTTAAATCGACCATAACCTCACATGTGTAGCGTAGTAGTTACACAGAAACTTCCACTCAAGAAGAACCCAAGGAACCTTTGACCAAAAATGGCATGAACAATGTGATTGCCATTCATTGATGATCTCCAAAAATTGGATTACAGTTTTAATTCTTTGAACAAAAGCATTTCCTTTAGAAGTTTTGATGTTTTGATGGACATTATGTTTCCATTATTATCCAATTTATAATATGGCATTTTTAAATATGGCAACTTTTGATCTCATTCATGCTTACTTTATTGTGCTATTGTTTCATGTTCTTCAATGAAATCAATGATATTTGTTGAAATTGAATGTGACATTTGCTATTCCAATAATGTATAAACATTGTAAAATGTAATGATGAAGAGATGAAATTTGAAATCTTTGTTGTCTAAAATAATCTCTCAAAATAGTTTGATACCTTACTTGCTTTCATATTGTACTTGCAGCAAGTAAACAATTGATTTGCAAGGAAGAAGATGATGAGGTTAACTCTCACAATGGTCCTAAAGATTCACAAAATCTACAACCATCTCCTCATAATTATCCATCCATAGCCAAAGCAATAATTCCATCAAAAGAAAACTTTGTTGGGGGGGGGGGGGGGGAGGCGGGGGGGGGATTCTTAAGTTCCTCTTACTATTACTCAACTTTTTGATTGCACTCCACAAAGATTTGTGTTTGAGGGAAAGTTACTTTGTAAGTATGGTACTTACAAAGTAGTAAATCCAAAATATCCTACTTTCTTGAAAGGAGATTTCATCGATAAGCTTTGCTCTCACACTGTCACATTACTCATCCCTTCCACTTATGTTCACCAATTTGTCAATTTCTTGCAAATTGGTGAGTTTTATAGAATTGAAGCAGCAAGTGTTGAAAGGACCAACTGAAGGGGGGACTTCTAGATATTCTCTTTTTGTTGATTCCACTACATGCATCATTAGAGGAGAACCCTTTGAAGGAAACCTTTGTTTGTTGCCAGATCACCCCCTTTGCAACTATGTGTCTTGGGCGGCCAAGATTATAAACTTTGGAAAGCTAAGTATTTCCAATGTCATGGGAACTATTGCAATTGTCATTATCAAAGTGGCAAATGAAGAAAGAATGGCTGATCAGATCATTGTAGCAGATGGCCCACATGACGAGGACAAAGCTGCTGTGAGTTTACATCCTCGATTTTATTAAATGTAAAGTATTTGGTGGAAATTGGCTTATTTTGACTCTCTTTTGTTCTGTATCTACATTGAAGAAGCTTAAAGAAAATATGGCAATATTCTTACAAAGCAATGGAATAATTATATCAACAACTACTAAGTAAGAAAAAATGCTATGTTCACTTTGCTTTAAAGATGTTGCAAAGTCAAAGCTTCCCTTATTAAATAAGAAAGATTTGATAATGTCAAAAATCGAACCTACCACAAATAAACTAAACGAAATGGAGGCTAAACTTGTTTCCATTCGCACAAATCCAAGAACTCTCTTATGAAGGTCAATATGGGTTGCATGGGAGTGTTGTGAGTGTGTTTGCAGATGTTGATAGAGCCTAAAGCATCCTACCAATGTTTTTGAGTGAAAATGGCACAGTGGCTATTGCCGTTAAACGCAAGCTCTCATATAAACATAGCTACATGAGCGGTGTTGTATGACCACCTTTGACTATGGTTGCCATGACAGAGTTACTAAAAACACCCCTTTATCAACAATACAACGTGAAGATAAACCCTCTTTGGGAGAGGAGGCAAGCAATCTCATTAATAATAATAATGTAGGGGGAATGAGCATGCATGTGTGTGTGTTGGGGGGATGGGGGGGACCAGGGTGTTTCCCCTATAATGAGATTTGGGGCTAGACCAATCAAAGCCCCCAATCTTGATAGCACTAGTTCCAAAGCTTTCATTCAATTCATTTAATAGGAAAGCCTTAAGCTAGTTCAATCAAGTACGTAAAAAGGTTGAATCTTCTCCATTGACTTTGTCTTAGATTCATAAAAATCATCTATTTTCAATAAGGGATCCAAAGTAGCATAATCTTGTCTCCACCATGGAGAGCAAGAGTTTCATATTTCTCTAGAATGGATAAGATGTACTAGATGAGCAACATCATAAACTAAACAATTTGCACAATCTCATTAATACGAATAATAAGAAAATAGGCAAGACTCACAAAATGAGCATCGTGACCACATGATGTAAGACTTCACACTGATAGTTTGGTGCAACTTCTACATGAACTAACTATTGGTAAGACTTATACAAGAACTTTAACCAATAAATTGGATAATATTTCAAAAAGGAGAGCTATTCAAGCGAATGTGGATAAGATTTTAGCAAGAAGCATCATCAAATGGGTAAGCCTCTAATTAAGAGAGATGCCATTACATAATGCCAACACAAATTCCATTCTAACCAAATCTAATACATCTATATTTTTTTCCTGGGAGAAAAGAAACTTCTATTAAAGCTTGAAAATCACCATACAAATCAATAAAACTGCAAGGTGCAGATCATGGAAAAGAAAACAAAAGATTGGTTGTCATGAAGAAATGACCCTGTTTCCAGAAAACCCAGCTTACTTTCTAGGGAGTCTCTATAATAGAGGGTAACGACCAAGGTGGTGGCCTATACATCCAATGCATACCTCTCATGGTAATGACGTAAAAAATGCATGCATGCCAAGCCTTGCAAAACCACTCTTGCCTTTCAACAGTCGCCCTAGAACTTGGAGTACCACACTCCCAAATGGCATGTAGGTTGAACATGATGTCCTACCAATAGATGGTGACGAGAGTAGTTGTCGGGTAGACCTTATGGCCTCTCGTCACTTGACTGCAATGCATGACCTAGATGTTCCAAGCAGTAATGCGGGACACCATCTCCAAAACACTATCCTTTGATGAAGTTGGGGGGCGGACTTGGGAAGGGGATTAATGCATCGCATGCCTCAATCCTAGCGACATGTTAGCCCTAGATCATGCATGTTGGAGAGACTAGAACAATGGAGAATGCATGCCCCCCCTCCGTGAGCCATGTCACCATCCCCCGTGCGCCTCCCATGTGAAGTCTCGCTACATCTGCTGCATGCTAGCCACAATCATGAAAGTTGTTGTCCATAGCCTCTACATTGTTGGGTAGTCCCAAAGGCATGAGGGATTGTCTCTAAGACTCCATCGGTACAACACGTGCCTTCCATCGATATCTGCTCCAACCAAGGGCCGATGGTGGGCAAGCCTCCATGTGCCACCATCTAGAAGAAAGAGATATCCTCTATGGCCTTGGGCTAGTCCAAAGAGAAGATAAAAAATGAGAAACAAGCTCATGAGGTGTTGTAAGAGCTCAACCCAATGGTGCTCCCTTGAGGGGGTCCAGGCTATTGTATCTAGTTGAATATGATGGCCAATGCAGGTCTTATATGAGAAAAAGGGCACCTGCTCCACCCTGTCTGAGTGCCCTATGTGAACAGGCCCAAAACAACTCATTTGAGTCCCATTGGATATCCCATAGAGGGAGACCCTCCCAAATCTAAAGGCGCAAATGTAATCCATATCAACATGATAAGATTGTGTCCATGTCAATAATCTAGATCCTACCCAAATGACCCACAATCTTGATCCTCTACCACTCTAGCCCATCCAAGATTGCCTTGTCCCCTCAATCCCTCTCTGTCTCAGCCTCCTAAGAGAGGCCTCTTGGTCCCACTCTAAAGTATCTGTGGCAGTAATATCCATGGGACTATTGGAGAAACTAAATCTTGAGAGGTACCCCAGCCCTCAACTATCCATACCAATGGTGAGAGGGCAAGCACTACTCAACCCTTCCCACCACGAGTTGGGGATCACTATGTCAATCTCTATCATTCGTGGACCTGCACCCCTCACATGGGAGAGATCTTATACCTTGGCCTTTGCTTCCCTTGGAAGCTGGCTTCAAACCCAATAGACCTCACTTGGCCATTGTCTCATTAAGCCTAGCCGTCATTGCCTGAGCATGTGACTCTCATGTATCTTGGACCTATAGATGTTACATGAATGGCTACCTCTTGTATTCCTTGCACATAAGGGGCTAGCCATAATTAGTCCCTTGAACACATGCCTCCAAACCCTAAGAAGTCTCTTCATCAAAGGGAAACCCTTCCCTATGATGGAGGCCTATAAAAAAATCTACCTATGGGACTGCTGCCACCATCCACTTGTGCAGGGGATGTTCTTTAGAAGCCCTTGCCACAACAAGAGCATTTAGGGATCGAAGCTTGGGGTGAGACCGCCGTGGATAACTAACTTGCCCAAGAGGGATTTGCTTTGCATCCTCTGTCATCCCTAGTCCTGTGGTAGGATCACCATTTGCATACAATCTAGCCCTAGTGTTCTTCATATAGTCAAAACCTACCCATAACAAGTTACACACTAGGCATCTAAGCTGACCCATGCAGCCTCTATGAAACCACTCAAATGAGGCAATTTACCAAGACCTCGCCAAAAGGATTTGGTTGGCCACTTGAAATGTAAATACAATTCAAACACATATAATAGCACCAAAAATTTAATATGCATGGAAACTCATGAAAAACAAGATGCAATCACTGGGTACAATCTCCCCCCTCGAGGTGTGTGGCTCATGATCCCACACCAATAATATTTATAATATTTCAATAAGAGCATGAGCCATTGATACAAAGTCACGTATTCATCTCTTGATCATCCCTTTTCCATACTTTTCTCTTGAGCATCCTTTTACCTTACTTTTCTCTATGTCACTCCTTTTCTCACGTACTTATCCAAAATTACTTGTCAAAAGTGGAAGGCTTTTAAGCACTCTCCCTTATCCAAAAATATAATGACCCTTGGCCATTTAATACATTACATAGCACTAGCACAAAACCATGGCATTTAGCCTTTATTCCCTCAAGCATGTTTACTCCCATCAGTCCATATCATTTCCTGTACTCAATAAACCAATCCACAATTAGTCAAATACTTAGCGCAATGATATACATCATATGATTAGCCAATCATGCTAAGTAATGGTCTTTACAAACGACAATCCAATAGTGTGAGTATTTCTAAATGGCATCACCCATGATACTTATTAAAGGCACACGTTTAGTTAGGCGTCCCTGACTAAAAACCCAAGTATTTAATAGAACCCCTGCCACGTCTAGTGTAATCCTATAAATACTTTACGTCATTTCAAACAAGATCTTTGAGAAATAATTTCTCATAACATTCCCTCTTGCTTAAGGTGCCCTCAGTTGTTGTGATTTTGTTTATTTGAGTTAAGGATATCAGGATAGTCTCAGAAAAACTGCTCAGGGAACCACTATGCATTCTCTTTTGGATGATTTTTAAACTTCAATAAATAGGAGTTATAAGTCTTTCCTTTGCGCATTGTTCTTTGCTGATCATCTAGAATATACAATCAGGCTCAAGGACTTCAACTTCATCCACAATCAAAGGTGGCTCTTCATAAACAGGATGCGTTGGTAATTCTCCTTTAAAAAGGTTTCAAGAGATGAATGTGAAAGGCATTATGAATCTTCCAATGATTTGGCAAGTCCAAAAGATAAGTCAAATCATTTACCTTAGCGATAACCTTGAAAGGTCCATAAAACCTTGGTGCTAATTTCAATGCAGGCCATTTATCAGCACTTTTTAAACACGTCTTTTCAATTCATGGAAGGATAGCATCTCCTTCCTTTTACATCATATGTTATCTTTTCTTGTTTGCTTGCTTAGTATACTTCTTTTGAGCTCTCTTGATCGCTTCAGTCACGTCTCTCATGATTTGATCATAGTTTCTTGTAAAATCATCAGCAACTTCTATCTTTTAACTAATCCTTGTGATAGGGATCAGTAATAACTTTCCATAAATTATTTTGAATGGAGCTCTTCCTGTAGTAGAATGGATTGTGTTGTTATAAGAAAATGGCAATAAATGCAAATACTTATCCCAATTCCTACCTTGAGCATCAACATATCCAAGATAGTATTATTGTATACCTCCATTTGTCCATTTGCCTCAAGATGGAAAGCTGAAGTAAAATCCACTTTAGTGCTAAAATCTTTAAATAAAGTCCTCCAAAAGGCACTACAAAACTTGGAATCTCGATCTGATACTATAATCTTTGGTAATAAATGATGTGGAAAAACGTACTTCAGATACATGTGTGCTGCTTGTGGTGCAGATTATGTCTTTTTGCAAGGGGAGAAATATGCTTGCTTGCTAAAGTGATCCACGATAGTCCAGATTGTTATTTTGATTAAAAGTCAAAGGAAATCCATAGATATTTGTTCCCACGACTGTGAAGGAATAGGCAAAGGCATTGATAGTCCTAGTGTTTTCCCCTTGAAACTTTTAACCTTCTGGTAAATCAAACACTCAGCAACATACTTAGAGATGTCTTTCTTCATCAAAGGCCAATGAAATTCTTTAACAATACTTTGATAAGTTACAATCACCCCTCGATGTCCCACATAAGGAGGTTGATGCATTTCATCCATCACTTGTGATCTGAATGGATTGGTGATGCAAAACCTTTTCTCATAAAAGAGATATCCCTCATTAACTGAATAGCTAGATATAGGACTCCAATTGTTTTGTTCAAGCTTAGTCCATATTTCAGAGAAATCAGAGTCATCGTGATAAGAAATTTTCATTGCCTCGAATGGTTGTATTTCAATTATTGAGATGTTGTTGATTTTCGGTCTTTGACTTATGCATCTGCAACCGTATTTTCTTTTTCGGGCTGATATTGAATCATTGGCTGAAAACTTTGAATAAAAGAATTCCATTTGATATGTCTATCAGAAATCAATGGTTGCATCAAGATGTGCTTAATGCTTTGTTGATCAATCTTGTTGATCAATCTTGATCAAAAATTTTGAGCCCATTAAATAATGCTTTCAAATCCTTAGTACATGTACAACGGCTATCAATTCTTTGTCATAGGTACTATAATTGAACTCTACCAGCTTAGGCTTTCTACTTTCGAATGCTATTGGATGATTATCTTGCATAAGCACGGCTTCAATCCCAGTTCCACTAGCATCAGTTTTACAATGACAAAGAAAGGTCATGAAAAGTCCAGTAACTGAAGTACTTGGGATTTGACTAAAGCTTCTTTTAAAGCTTGAAATGATTTGTCATGGCTGGAAGTCCAAATGAACTTTGTAGTTTTCTTTAGGAGATAGGTCAATGGATTTGTTAAGAAAGCAAAGTTCCTAACGAATTTCCTGTAGTAACTACATAAGCCTAAAAATGATATTAGCTCATGTATATCTTTAGGCTTTGGCCAAGTTTTAATACATTCCACTTTCTTTGGGTCTACTTAAATACCTTCACTTGAAATGATATGACCCAAGTATTCAATGCGATCTTGAAAGAATAGACTCTTCTCAAAATTGATGTACAATTGATTTTCTTTTAAAAGAGAAAAAATCAATTTCAAATGTTCCTTGTGATCTTCAATATTCTTGCTAAAAACCAATATGTCATCAAAGAATACCACTACACAATCTTGATGTTTTAAAAAGATTCGGTTCATCATTGTACTAAAAGTAGCTGGAGCATTGGTCAAACCAAATGGCATAACTAAAAACTCATAATGACCCGTTTGCATTCTAAAAGCAATTTTGTAAACATCTTTCTTCCATCATTCTAACTTGATGATAACCAAATTTAAGATCAATCTTGCTAAAGACTTTAGCCCCCTCTCAACTTGTCAAGTAAATCATCTACTCTTGGAATTGGATACCGATTCTTGACTGTGAGTTTAATAAGTGATGTATAATCCACACACATCCTAAATGTGCCATTTTTCTTTTTCACCAAAAGGATTTGAGCACCATGCGGGGAGCTACTTGGTCTAATTAATTTCCTTTCCATCAATTCTTCAATTGTTCTTTCGAAGATGTTTACTCGATATGGAGCTCTACAAGGAGGTGAATTTCAAGGCAAAATCTCTATGCGATGATCTTCAGGTCTAGACCTAGGTAAACCTGGGGGTAATTCATCCAAGAAATAATCCAAAAGTGCAAGATAAAATCTTTGAAATCTTCATTCAATTTACTTTGCACAGTCATAATCAAATTAACCAAAACCAAAAATGATTTTTCACCTTTCCTAAAAGCCCTTTAAGCTTATGTGTGATTCAACAAAGGATTCATTTCATTCTTTATTTGTCCCTTTAAACAAATTCTTCTAGCCTTGTGTGTGATCCACATTTGGTGAGTGTTAAAGTTAACATCAGGATTAAATTGATGTCACCACGGCATTCCCAAAATTATATCTTTTCCACTTAGAGGAGCTAAGACCAGATACAAATTTCCTCTTTTGTCCTTTCTCAGAGATCCTATCTATGGTTTGAAGTTGAATGAGAGATTGCCAAAAGCTCTCAACATATAAAGCAACAGTCTCTTTTTCAAGTTGATGCAAACTATCCCATTGTTGACAGACTTTTGACTTGAATTGTGTTGTAAGAAAGTCTTTCTTCAATCTTTTCTTCAATTCCTTCCAAGTGGTTGTCATCTTTTACTATTTTTGACCACATTCCACGATAGTGCCACATTGCTAATAAGATGGTTGCCAACACATTTAATTTTATCATTTTCAAGAAACCTTTCACCTTGGAAATAATCATCATGATGACTAATCCATTGTAAAACAAAATTTGCATCTTTCTTCCCATCATATTTTTGAAAAGTAAAAGATTTCCAACTAATTTTATTTCTTTTTCTCTCTCAATGCAGATTTAATAGCTCTATGAATCACTCCCTTAGAATCAGATCGGTGAACTCTCATCTCTCGCATGTCTCTTCCTTTTCTTGCTCTTAGATCTCTTAAGCTCTTTTTCCAATTTCTCTCGTTGATCTCTCTCTTGTAAAAGTTGAAGGTGAAGTGCATTAATTTGGTCTTGAATCGTAGGAGATGGCAGAAGATGCTATGCCATTTTACAAAAGCAAATAAACTCTCTTACACTCAATAAAATTAAATTTACTTAGTCGTTATACTAATCTTTTGTGCGCCCACCACCCAAGTTGAGAGCGTCTACTAACATTGCCAATCGTCTTTGCCAAGATCTGCAATACCAATTTTATGCATGAAAACTCATGAAAGACAAGAGGAAATCACTGGGTACAATCTCCCCCCTCGATGTGTGTGGCTCATGATCCCACACCAAGAGTATTTATAATATTTTAATAAGAGCACGAGCCATTGATACAAAGTCACATATTCATCTCTTGATCATCCCTTTTCCATACTTTTATCTTGAGCATCCTTTTACCTTACTTTTCTCTATGTCACTCCTTTTCTCACGTAATTACATGTCAAAAGTGGAAGGCTTTTAAGCACTCTCCCTTATCTAAAAATGTAATGACCCTTGGCCATTTAATACATTACATAGCACTAGCACAAAACCATGGCATTTAGCCTTTATTCCCTCGAGCGTGTTTACTCCCATACGTTCATATCATTTCCTGTACTCAATAAACCAACCCACCATTAGTCAAATACTTAGCGCAATGATATACATCATATGATTAGCCAATCATGCTAAGTAATGGGCTTTACAAATTACAATCCATTAATGTGAGTATTTCTAAATGGCATCACCCATGATACTTATTAATGGCACACGTTTAGTTAGGCATCCCTGACTAAACCCAAGTATTTAATAGAACCCCCGCCACGTCTGGTGTGATCCTATAAATGCTTTATGTCATTTCAAACAAGATCTTTGAGAAATACTTTCTCCTAACACCACCAGGGCCCTACCTACTAGGGAGAGTTTGGTCAAACTCCAGTACAAAAGCCTGCCCTACATACTCTCTAGTAGAGAGGTGAGCTGCTACTTTTTTGAGATATTAATGCCAACTTAACAACCGAAATACCTCAATGTGTGGCCTCTTGGAATCCACTGGCAACTAGATGTAGCCTCCCACTCTAGAATCTCATGGCCCGTCTCAGTTGCTATGAGAAAACCAATCGACTTGGTCCAATTGATCTTGGCCCATGAGGCCATGCAATATGTATGTAGGGCCCCTTAAGACCCTCTATAGTGCCCTCCTCATGAGCTCAATGCATTACCTCCATAAAGATGAAGATGTTGTCCAAGATGATATGCTCCTAAACAAAACCTATCTGCATGTTATGGTTAATATGAGCAAGGTGATGCCTCAACCACATATTTATCCTTGGCTAAGATTTTGTAGGTGGTTTCTAGTAAGGTGATTGGTCTCCACTAGTAAATATTTAACTAGCCCCAGCCCTTTAGGATCAATCATATCCAACCTCTCCTTGAGGACCGAGACAATGATCTTGAGTCAAAGATCTCTTAAAAAAGCTAGCTGAACTCCCAAAAGATCTAAAAGAAGGAAAGAGTCAAGCCATACTCCCTAGGGCACTTCTAAGGCAAAAGGGCCTTTAGGGCATCCTAGAACTCCCCATCTTTGAATGGCACCTACACATGGACAACGAGACCACTACCAAAATCAGATCTCATACTGCCTCTCTGGCTATAAGAATTGGGGTAGATTCCTCCTCGAGCCATGACAAGTTCGATAGAGGTCTGTAGTCATCTCAAGAATCTTTCTGCAGCTTCAAGTGCAAGTGACCCTGGGCACCTCTCAATTTATACAGTTGAGAACCTGTCCATCTGACCCAGTGGTCTAGAAGAAATTTTTGGATGTCTTCTCTCTTAGCTCGACCCATCTAGCTCAAGACGAGTGGTAAGAGAAGTCAGCTGATGGGTCAAGACTTGCACTCTTGTACCAGTCTCACTAAGCCATTGAGAGCTTGGATCCTACTCCCAGATCCTCTCTATGGGTACTAAATCCCATCTTAGAGTTCTTTCTTGCTCATGTAGAGCATGTCTTCGACTAAGGCCTGGTCTAGAGCTCCCTCCTCCTCCTCTACACCTGCCACCCTAGTAGTCCACATGCCCTTAGGCTCACCCTTTGGCTAGTACCCAAATCTTAGCTATTGCCCATTGCACCTCCTCCTTTTGGAGGAGGAGGGGAGCATTAGGCTAGTACCCAAATCGCAGCTATTGCCCATTGCTCTCCTCCTCTTGGAGGAGAGCATTTGAGATGCGAATTCCCCTCTAAAGGAGTCCCTAATGTGGCTGCTCTGAATGAAGCACAATCAAAGAGTGATCTGACACCATAATACCTATGAGAATGCTTATGGAGTCCCCTTCATTGACGTAAAGCTATTAAGGCATTCGAGCAAACCAACATTCCTTCTCTATCCAAGAAGGCTAATGAGAAGCTAAATAAACTCCACCTCTCTCCAAGGGTCATGGCCATTAATGATGAAGATGAACAGCTCCCAAGTACTCCTCTCCATTGCTAGTAGCTTAAAGAAGGGGGCTCCTTCCTGCTTGCTTTTTACAAGCTCTAGGTTGTTGAAGTCTCCTCTAACAATCCAAGAGACAATTATATGGGAGGCACTCCATCAAACTGCCTCCAAAATATAGGTCAATGTTGTCTACAAGTAGATTCATATACATTCAAAATACCAATCTTGGACTCACCCACCTAGAGGCCCATCCATACTACTCACCCTGTGATAAGCCCAACATGAGGCCGCTACCAAGGGGATTAAAATACAAACCCCTCCACTCTAGCCTTCTATGATAGACCACACTTTTGGGACTCTACCTGAAAGTAAGTGGCAACAACAACGAATGATGATGCTAAAAATATATGTGCCTAAATCAAAAGAAAGTCCATTGCCCACCCTACCACAACTCTCTATAACTCCTAGCAAAGTATCAAGTGTTGTGGTTGTTGACGTGCACAATTGTAGAGCCCGTGCATATTCCGACTCACTATGGTCCAGCTCATGGGGAGGAGAAGAGAGAGAACAATGTGCGCCTATGTGTGGAAACCTACACCACAACCTCGGACTTTTGTGACTTGAAAGGGGGCTTGGAAGGAGAGTAGTCTACATCTATGCGGCTGTGTACCAAGGGCATGATAGGTTCTATGTCAATGCATCATGAAAAAAAAGTTTATCCCAAACTTGTCAGCGTAGTGCTGGAACGCCCAATATATCGCCTATGTGAGTTACACCTTTGGCTCCAAACAAATCACTCCTATTGCCATGCCTATGTCCGACCTCTCTATAGTAGTGAAGCCTAGCTCGAAAGTAACCAAATCCTTATCGATGAGCCACAAATCTATTCTTTAAGGGACCATCCACTACTCTATCAAGTGGTACATATGCTCTCATACCATGTAGTTGAACAAAGAAGGGGTCCATTGCTCCTCTACTATGGAGGCAAAATGAAAACCCAAGAAAGGGTGAATGTCGGAACCAACCACACCAATGGATCCCCCTTTTTGAGGCTGCAAGATTAGCACCATCATCTTTAAAGCCATAGGATACGTGCTCAAAATCTTAGATTCCAAAGTCCAAGTCTCAAAACCCCTTAGCAAGGGTTGCCCCATGTGGATCCTATGAGTTGAAAGCTAGCAAAATAAGCACGTTTATCTGGCGCCTTTAAGGAGCTTGTGTCTTGAGAAGGGGAAGGATTGGTTGGGTCTACAGGTGAGAGGAAGAAGCCATAGCCTAGAGGGGGAGGTGGAGGAAGGCTTGATCTCACCCTTACTTGAAGGTTGGGACATGGGACCATGGCCAGGAGAAACATGTGAGGTGAAAGAATTGAAGGAAGCAGTTGAATCTATTGTACAATGGGAAGAGTAGAGAAAGAAGATGGAGAGATGGAGGGAGGGGGGTGGGTGGGTAGTGAGAGTGACTATAGCAGGGGGAGAATGGAGGGTGGAGAGAATGAGAAAGCTGGATGGAATGAGTCAGAGGGAGGGAGGGTAGGTAGGAGGGGAAGTAGTAGCAGAAACACCAATGTCATAGTGCTATGTGGCTATTTGAGAGATCTAAACCCCTACCTCTAACTAAGGTGGAAGGTATGCAAAGGGGGAAATGACCACCTAAGTAAGGGAAACTCCTTTGTACAATTGATCAAGTGCCGGGTGTCCTATGCCTCTGTCTCACAAGGGGATCTCCCAGAAGATTAAAGAAGGTCTCGCCCTCAAGATTCTAGGGTTGAACTAACAGGGTAGTCCCTGGCGATTTCCCCTAAAAATAGAAAGCTACCTAATGCCCTACTCATTCTATCTTCTTGAGTTGTGAACTTGTCACATTCGATTCTTCACAACCTACTCACTGCCTTCTTCTTCTATATCTTGGTCCATTTCCTCTCACAAGGTTCCACACAAGGGGTTTGGGACTATAGTTGTTGCTATTGCTTGTGAGAACACTAAGTCTTATCAGTCTTGGGCTCCCTCTATTGTCATTAGTGAGTTTCTGAGGGGGGTGAGGGTCCTATCTCTATCCTCTAGGGCAATGATGAGTGAGATGTCCCATATGTCTGCAATCTCGATAACCATGAGATCTTAATCTTAGAGTGCTCTCAAACAACGAAAGCGGAATAAAAGAGGGTAAGAGAGAGAGGGAGAGCCACACAAGTTTTTGTGGGTGCAAAACATCCTAATCTTCTATGTCATCCATATATATATGTGTGTGTGTTTGAGTATTGTACATAACCAAGGTTAAGGAATAGTGGCCTCTAACCCCCACAACCTCCCACTTAAATGCCAATGTGTATTTAAGGGAGAACAGCTAGTGAGCATACTATCCAATGCCCATCAATACATGACAATACTCAAACCGATGACTAGGTAGACTCTTTGTCAACATATCTATAGGGTTATCACCTACATGAACCTTGACAAGCTCCATGTGCTTGACTTCAAGTACCTCCCTAATGAAATGGTACTTGACCTCAATGTGTTTGTTCTTTGTGTGAAAACCCAGGTTCTGTGCTAACTAAATAGCACTCATGGAATCAATATGCAATGTCGTTACACTTGTATGAATCCCTAAATCTCCCACTAGCCGATCAAACCATATAGCCTCCTTGCAACCCTCTGTGGCTGCAACATACTCAGCCTTTGTGGTAGACAAAGCAATGCACTTCTGTGTGCAAGACATCCACGACACTGCACCACTTGCAAAGGTGAACACATAACGAGAAGTGGATCTCTTGCTATCCACATTTCCTGTATAGTCTGAATCTGTGTACCCAAGTAAACACATCTCTCTGCCAAAGCAGATGCACATCTCCTCGGTACCCTTCATGTACCTCATGATGCACTTAACTACTTCCCAGTGCCTCTTTCTTGGATTAGCCATATATTGGCTAACAACTCCCACTACAGTTGTAATGTCTGATCTCCTAGCTATCATAGCATACATAAGATTCCAACCACTGATGCATAAGGAACCTTGGCCCTCTCCTCATCCAATTTGGGACTATCTTCCTGACTCAGTTTCACATACGGAGGCAATGGAGTACTTATAGCCTTCCCCCCCTCCATATTGAAATGCTACAATACTTTTGTAATATACTCCCTCTATGAAAGCCAAAGGAGTTTCCTACTCTGGTCACCCAAAGGAATTTTAATTTCTCTACTTCATACCAACCACAAAGGTGCAATGTATACTTTTTTGGTGTCTATATAGAGGAATTTTGCTTCTTTGCTTTAAAAGTAAATCATTTATATAGGTGTAGCTAATAATCATACACATTATTTTGTTAGATATCAATGCTCCACTCTCGTGTAACTACACAGGAACCAGCTAACTCTACTTGTAAGCCCCCCATATGAGGAGAAGGCACTTGAGTAGAATGGGGGCCATGTGTGGCCTGATGGCTGGATGGCTTCAGATAGAGTTGGCACACCGCCAACTAGGCTATATGCAAGTGCGAGAAGGCATCCACAACTGACCGCACTGAGGGTAGATGGAGCATTTCCCGACATAGCCCACTCTCGGGTTACGGGGCCCGTTTGGAGCCTCAGATGATCCTGGATGGCTCTGGGCCAAACAGACACTGTAGTTAAGGTGCTCTATTTTGCGCACCGGTTCTATCATGTGGTCAGTGGCCTATTTTGGGACCGACCCCCAATCAACTGTTTTGGGCGGACTGGGTCGGTCACCCAATTGGCTCTAACCGACTACTTGTGGTGGCTATATAAG
The DNA here is from genome assembly GCF_047967505.1 of Dipteris shenzhenensis. NCBI lineage: Eukaryota > Viridiplantae > Streptophyta > Polypodiopsida > Gleicheniales > Dipteridaceae > Dipteris > Dipteris shenzhenensis. The sequence goes on from NC_141608.1 coordinate 54,433,665, forward strand.
AGCAAGCCCATGAAGCCCATTTCATCACTGGCTACAGCAACCCTGATTCCTTAGCATCCAGCCTCTGTCCTCTACTATTTCCAGCATGCCATCGAAGCTTCTTTCACAGGAGCGCACGGTTGGGAGGCAGCGCCATCTATTGTATCAGTTCTACAGTAATCAAATTTTTTGATTCTCCATACTATCTGCTTTTCTCTCTTGTGTACGAGATCCTGTTATCTATTGAGCACAGACGTTGTATTATTCTTTTACATGGTATCAGAGCCTGGACTCTAGCAAGAAGATTTGGTAGTGTTTCTATTTGCGAGCAGATTGTGAGAGATGGGCCCAGCCCACAAGACTACGAATCCCACCGTTTGGCAAAAGCAGAAAGTTGGAGGGCTCTAACTATCCACTCTGGAATTCAAGATGAAGACCATCTCCTAAGCGCATATCCTAAGCGCATACGAGCTTTGGGACACTGCTACTAGGATGGACATGAAGCCGGTCCCGAGATCTCGAATCCGGCCAATGCAGCACAACAGATAGTACCAACTGCGGATGAGATTCTCACGTGGACAAGAAGAAATGCAGATGCGTTGTGTTCTATTAGCTGCAGTGTAAGTGATTTCATCATGGTGTTAATTCAACATGTCACCACAGCGGAGGAGGCATGGACGGTCTTGAAAAATCAGTACAAGACCATGAATCAGACGCAGATTCAGAATCTGGAGACTCAACTCGCAAACGAGAAACTGTCTGAGTCTGAAGCGACAAAGAAGTTCATCACTAGGGTGAAGAATCTGCGCGATCAGATGACTGCGATTGGCATCACCATCACCAACGAGAATCTAGCACAGAGGTGCATACGGATTCTCCCACCAAAGTATGATGGTCTTGTTATGGCACTGAATACGTAGAATAGAAATCCGCCCCTCAACTTTGAGGATTTCAATGCAATGTTTCTGGAGGAGGAGATGCGTCAAAAGACGAGGACTGGAGAAGATTCGGCTTTCTACGTTGGATCAAAGAAAGGTAAGGGTAAGGACTCTGATAACCCATCTTCTTCTGATGATAAAAAGAGAAAGAAGAAGATCAAGTGCTTCTATTGCAACAAGGCAAGGCACAAGCAGAATGAGTGCTGAAAGAAGATTGCAGATGAGAAGAACAGATAAAAAAAGAGTCCAGCAACAGTGCATAGGCAGTACCGGTAGAGCTGTTTGTAGCAATTGAGGAGATTTACATGGAGGCAGTTCATGTACCTGCGGATGAACCATGGATTATTGACAGTGGTGCATTGTGCCACATGACCAATTGGAAGGATTGGTATACCTCTCTACAGCCGGTAGGGAATGACATCCTGGCAATAGTCGGCAATGATGCAAAATGTCTAGCAAAAGGAAAAGATATGATTGCTCTCAAGTCAGATGGTAAAACAGTTGTCCGATGTTCTTTATGTGCCAGATTTCAAGAGAAACTTGTTGTCCGTTTTTGCGATCACGGATCGGGACCTCAAAGTTCACTTCAATAAGAATGGCGCACAGATTTTGGATCTTCAAGGGAAGGTCATTGGTAAAGGTACACGGCGCAACAACATCTATAAACTCTCAGCTTTAAGTGCTCGAGCGGATGTGAAGAACACTAAGCTGTGGCATGAGAGGTTTGGTCATCTAAACCTTAGTTCTTTAAAGGAGATGCATAAAAGTGGAATGATCGCAGACCTAGTAGAAATTGCAGATCTGCTCGATGTATGTGAAGCTTGCATGATGGGCAAGCAGCATCGGCATCCCTTTCCTAAAGAGGCCAGTAGGGCAAAGGCTCCTCTAGAGCTCGTTCACACGGACCTCTGTGGAAAGATGGAGATGGAAGCTTTGGGTGGTTCCTACTACTTCATGATGCTGATCAATGACTACAGTAGAAGGATATGGATATACTTCCTGAAGACTAAAGACGAGGCTTTTAGTAAGTTCAAGGAATGGCATGTAATGGTCAAGAAAGAATCGGGGAGGAAGGTGAAGAAATTGAGATCAGACAAAGGTGGAGAGTTCACATCAACTGAATTCGAAAGTTACTGCAAAAGTCTTGGATCAAGAGGCAGAAACCCTCGCCACATACATCACAGCAAAATGGAGTAGTAGAATGCAAGATGCGCATCATCTGCGAGATGGGTAGGAGTATGATGAAAGGGAAAGATTTGCCAAAGGCTTTCTGGGCTAAAGCATGTAACACGGTAGGTTACATTCTGAATCGTAGATACACGAAAGCTGTGAATGGGATGACTCCACTGCAAGCCTTTTCTGGTAATAAACCTTCAGTTGCACATTTCAAAGTTTTTGGATGTGACTGTTTTGTGCATGTCCCTGATGCTAACAGGACCAAATGGGAACTGAGGAGCCGAAAGTGTGTTTTCTTGGGCTACAGTGAAGAAGCCATTGGAGGGCAGGGATGCGGGTGCTGAAATACATCAAAGGCACACTTGATTATGGCATCACCTATACCAAGGGCAACATCTTGACCGGATTCTATGACTTGGATTATAGGCAGGAGACGTGGATAGCAGGAGATCAGTGATAGGTTATTGTTTCTCACTTGGATCTTGAGCTATGTCATGGGTCAGCAAGAAGCAACCCACAGATGCTCTTTCTTCTACCAAGGCTGAGTACAAATCAGCATGCTTTGCTTCTTGTGAGGCAGTGTGGTTGAGGAGGATTTTAGGGGACATGGGTGCAGTACAGAACAAGTCTACACAGTTATCATGTGACAATCAGAGTTGCATGGCGATTGCAAAGAACCCTGTGTTCCAAGCTCGCACAAAACACATTGAGATTCAATATCACTTTGTACGCGAGCTCATCATGGATGGAGAGGTCGACTTGGTGTACTGTTTGACTACAGAGAATACTGCAGACATCTTCATGAAGGCTCTTGGAAGAGACTTGCTAGAGAGGCATCTTCATCGACTTGGCATTGGGCCGAAAAGTTAAGTTCACTTGCAGGTGAACATTGAGGGGGGGTGTTAGATATTAATGCTCCACTCTCGTGTAACTATGCGGGAACCAGCTAACTCTACTTATAAGCCCCCCATATGAGGAGAAGGCATTTGAGTAGCTCGGTTATCCGGTAGGTCCTGGTTTGGACACCAGATGGGGGCCATGTGTGGCCTGATGGCTGGAGGGCTTCAGATAGAGTTGGTACACCACCAACTAGGCTACATGCAAGTACGGGAAGGCATCCCATGACTGACTGCACTGAGGGTAGATGGAGCATTTTTTGGGGTAGCCCACTCTCGGGTTGCGAGGCCCATTTGGAGCCTCAGATGATCCTGTATGGCTCTGGGCCGAGCAGTAACCATAGGTTAGTTGCTCTATTTTGCACACTGGTTCTATCATGTGGTCAGTGGCCTATTTTGGGATGGACCCCCAGTCGGCCGTTTTGGCGGATTGGGTTGGTCACCCAATTGGCTCTAATCGACTACTTGTGGTGGCTATATAAGAGCAAGCCCATGAAGCCCATTTCATCACTGGCTATAGCAACCCTGATTCCTTAGCATCCAGCCTCCGTCCTCTACTGTTTCCAGCACGCCATCGAAGCTTCGTTCACAGGAGCGCATAGTTGGGAGACAGCGCCATCTATTGTATCAGTTCTATAGTAATCAAATTTTTTGATTCTCCATCTATCTGCTTTTCTCTCGTGTACGAGATCCTGTTATCTGTTGAGCACAGACGTATTATTTTCTTACATGTTTTAGGGTTGCTTCTTATCCTTCTTTTAGAAGATTGAAATATGTGGGCATACCAAGAATATGACCTGTAGGTCCCAAATCCTTCACGTCAAAGGCTTCATGCAACTTGGCCTTCAATTCATATAGCTCATAAGTGTTCTTGCTAGCCAATAGCATATCATCCACATAAAGTGCAAGGAGTATTAGGCTATTATCCTTAGCCTTTTAGTATAGAGGTTCATCTCTGATTGCATAGCATACTCCCACTTGCACTGATCCTCACGCATCATAGCCTCCCCCTGCAATCATTAGAAAGCATCACATAGTTTGCCCTTGGAACAAATCTCTCAAGTGGTCTAGACACTCTAGCTGATCTTCTCAAGCACATTTTAGCTTATTGTCCCCCTTGCATATCAGCCATATTTGGCTCATCATTTCCACTAATAGATGATCCATCATCTGCCCTTGATTGGGGCACCATTTCATGCACATTCGATACATGGACAACTTGCTATCTATCAACATATGTGGGTGGATTCACATCCTGGAAAGTGATTCTCCTCATTTCCACATCCTTCCTGGGTATCTTATGCATCTTCTTCTCATTAAAGACCACATCATGGCTTTGTATGATCTTATTTGCTTATGGATCCCAAAGACGATAGTCCATCTCTCCACTTTCACGATAACCCAGAAAGATGCATTTCCTAAACTTAGGATTTAGCTTCTTCCAAAGCTCTTTGGGCACATGTGCATATGCCTCACACTCAAATATATGCAAATGAGAGTAAGAGGGCTTCTTGCCACTCCATGCTTCTTTAGAAATACCATCATCCAAACTCTTACTAGGATATCTATTGATCACATGCACTACAGTCTTCATTGCCTCGGCCCAAAAACCACTAGAAAGACTTGCATTAGAAAGCATACATTCCAACCTTTCTTGAATGGTATGGTTCATCCATTATGCAACTAGATTTTCCTTTGGAGTACAAGGGGATGTGAGCTCCCTCTTGATCCCATGTGTATCACAAAAATGCTGAAAGTCATGAGAGAGATACTCTCCACCATTGTTAGTCCATAGGCATTTAAGCATTCTACTTGACTAGTTTTCAACCAAAGCCAACTATTTCTAAAATACCTAGAACACATCACTCTTTCAAGCTATAGCATAAGCCCACACTTTCCTAGTTGCATCATCAATGAATGTCACATAGTATTCAGTCCGCCTAATGACCATGTAGGCATGGGACCACATACTTCTAAATGCACCAAATCAAGCCTTTCAAGCTCTTTCTTTCCCCTTCTTGTATGGGCTGATTTAGTCTGCTTCCCATAGAGACAATGCTCACTAAATTCAAAGTCAGAAAAACTCAGATGCACTTTATAACCCAAACAGTATAAGAGTTTCATTCCATTTTGGCTCATGTGTCCTAACTGGTAATGCCACAAAGAAGTACTTGGCTACTCTGTTATTGCAACAACATGATTAGACACCCATGATACATGTAAGGGATACAACGTCCCACACTTGGCACCTCTTGCCAAAACCATAGAGCCCTTATGAAATTTTCAACTCTGAAAACTAGCATCATCTAGCTAACTTGCTAAAATAAGACTCTTGGTCAGCTTAGGCACATGTCTCACATTTTTTTAGACAAATGAAAACCCATTTGCAAAAGAAAACTTTATGTCACCTGCTCCCACGATGTCACATGCATAGTTATTTCCAAGATGCAGACAACCTGTCTTTCCACTATCATAAGTGGAGAACCATTCCCTATGGGGAGTAACATGGAATGAAGCACTAGAATCCAAAATCCAATCCTTGGAATATGCATCATTTGAATTGGTAAGCAAGTCTGCAGACAGACTAGACATGAAGAGAATGTCATTGTCCCTTATATCAGTGACTGCATTAATCTCCTTTATCTTCATTTTTCCTTTGTCATCCTTGGGATGCTCTTCCTTCTTATTTGCACCCCAATTTGACCTTTTTTTCTTATTCTTTTGCTCTCTGTTTAACTTGTAGCAATCCTTTTTCAAGTGGCCTTCTTGCCACAATGGTAACACTTAATGTTCCATGCCCTCGATTCTTCCCTCTTTCTTGGGAATTCCCCTGAACTGTGATCTGTCCGTTTGCACATTTCAGGCTACATCCTACTTGTTGCCATCCATAGACTTCCATCTAATCTTCTTGACCAAAAATTTGCCCACAACATCATCGAACTTCAATACACCATCACGTGCAGAGTAACTAATAGCTATATGGAAGGTATCCCATGAGGATGGCTATGAACACAAGAGGAATATTGCCAATGAACACAAGAGGAATATTGCCTTAGCCTCTGCATTAAAATTCAGCTTCTGAGTTTGAAGCTGGTTGAAAATAATATTAAATTCATTCAAGTGAGAAGCAATGGAAGGCCCCTTCCTTCATCTGCAGCTCAAACAACCTCTTTATGAGGTAAACTTTATTGGAGGTAGTTTCCTTGTGATAAGTGGCACATAACTTTTTCCACAAATCTTTCGTAGTCTGCTCATTTACTACTGTGAGATAAACTGACTCTACAAGATGAAGTATAATAGTAGACTTTGCTAATGCATGCCACTCATTCCAATCATCCTCAGACATAGCTATAGGCTTAGCTACAATCTGGCTTAATCTACTTCTTTTGAATAAGCACATCACTTATCTGCTCTTTCCACAAAGAAAAGTTTGTCCCATCAAACTTGTTATGGAGGAGGGAGGAGGCAGGAGGCGGGAGGAGGGAGGAGGAGGAGGGGGAGGAGGAGAGGGAGAGGATGGGTTGCAAGGTTAGAGGAGAGGGGAGGAGGAGTTACAAGGTGAGGACATGCTTTTGGATGTGGAGTGCAAGGAAGCATGGACACTTGGGACGATTGCTTGGAATACCAAAGTAGAACTCAACACAATGCCCCAAAGAGTGTGAGCTTCATTCCATTATGGGGTATTTATACAAGTTGGAGAGCTTCTCTCTTTGCATGTAGGAATTGTAAGACATTCTCTCTCTACATGTAGAACTTGCATATAGAAGTTGCATGTAGGAGTTGCAAGTTGCATGTTGCATGTAGGAGTTGATGTAGAACTCGCATGTTGCATTACTTCTTTCCAGATATGGAAGAGGATGCCATGATGCAGATAAAGCAAAATCCCAAATGCTACTTTCTGTAAGAGAGAAATCACACCAAATACCAGGTGCATCCAAATATGTCTACCTTAATTAAGGATAGTGTCACCAAAACTTAAGGCTCAAAGCATCAAAATGCATCTTACTCATGTGCATATATTATGCATCCATATGAGCATATCTGGTACAAAAGAAAATGTCAACCTGCAATGACAAAACAATGGCTAACCCAATGCCAATAAGAGCCAAATGGCTCATGCATAAACATCGTCCAATGGCATATGCATCAATATTATCTCATCCAATAGAGCATAGCACTATGAGTGCTTCAACTGTAATGTGTCGAAGCATTTTGCCAGCATAAAATAACATATGTGTGCTAAAGGTCCATCATTAAAGCATTCCACATGGAAGCCTAGGCCTATCAGTGCATCCAACAAGGATCGTAATGCATCCAAATGGCCTTTAAAGTATCCACTACAACCCAATGCACACCACAAATGAGAGCACATGGCTCAGACTGCAGCCAGAGTGATCTGCATAAGGTATGCTCAAAATCACGGCCTCAAGGCAACGATCGCCTACTGAAACTAAAACCTGAGATGCCTCAAAACCACTATAATCTTTGCATACACAGCATCAATGACATGAACTACATATTTTTCAGCTGAAAGAATACTTTAATAAATCACTCTCGATGTGAAGTAAACCCAAGTCAAAGCTTGCAATTGACCTAAAAATGAAATCTTAGATGCCTAAGGTTCAATTAGAAAAATGCCACGTGTCAAAAAATAAAAGGTTTAAATCTTTGAATGGATTTTTAACAGAGGCAACATCATGGTGCCTTTGATCCACAAGGCATATATTGACATCCAAGCCATAGTGGATGGTGGAGCAGGTGTAAATGTCCTATCAAAGGAGCTCTATGATGAATGGGGTCTCCCACCAATGCAAAAGGCTAATTTCAACATATGCCTTGCCAATGATTCATGAGCAAAACCCCTGGGAATAGTGAATGGTGTGTCAACAAAAGTCACAGGAGTCCACTTTTCCCTTCAATTCACAATCTTGGATCTCCCCAAGAAATCCTATTAAATCTTACTGGGATGTCCTTGGTTGCGGGAAGCATCAGTCCTCCATGATTGGGGAACTGATAGACTAACAATCTGAAATCATGACACCACAATCAAGACGAATGTGGGGATAGAGTTATAAAACCAATTGTGCCTAGAGCGTTGGATGAAACCTCTTCAACGATGACCTCAAGCAAATCAACTCCCGTGCAACAGCATGCCATAGTGGGCGATACACAAAGCAATGTCAATAACTGGATACAAACATTTGCAACCATCAACAACTACCATTCATTAGACCCCATCTTCTTACACAAATAGATGCTAAGGTGCTACAGATAGATCCTCAACTCACACATGAAGAACCAATTGATCTAGAGATGCCATTCTTTATGGCTGACCTCGAGTGGGATAATGAACTTGAAGAAGGTACCCATACCAATGACGACTCACATTTTCCTTGGGACCTTGAAACTGAGGCTGAGAATGCCGAAATTGAAGATCAAGTCTTTGATAATGATCAGCCATTCTGCATGCGCTAATGGCAGTTGAGCTCCCAAAAGTTGAACCTCCAAAGTTGAATAATAGCAAAAGATCCCACAATTGCAACCAATATATCTCCAACATCACCAATAGCTAGAGCCTGAGGCAAGTTTGGCGCCAGAGCTTGAGGCTACATCGGCACCAGTACCGCCCATTGACTCCATGCTAGTCCATGAGCCACAAGGGGAGCCAGTGCCAGATCAACAGTATGACTACTATACCCAAGGGACTGAAATACCATTGGAACAACCCCCCACAAGTACTACAGAATCATCAGGATGGCTACATGGGCACCAATTGTATCAATAGTATCGCCAGTCCTCATCATCGTCTGTCATTCTCCATCATCAAACTAGCCAAATGATCCAAATCTCCAAACTATTCACTAGCTTGGCCAAGGAGGAACATGCAAGAGAATTGGACAGACACACATCAGTAGAAATCGAAGACCAATTCTAGGCAATCACCATAGAGGTCAAGGCACTTCGGGTGCAAATAGATGAGAAGGAAGTTGAAGAAGTGCGCATGAACCAAGCTCTCCAAGCTCAAGAGAAGGCAGTGAGGGATGTAACCTCCAACCTCCACCAAAGCCAAACATAGCTGACAGTAGTAGTACAAGCAACGGCAATCCTACAAACCTACTATAACTCCTTGACCTCAGCACCTGCTCAGCAAATGGAGGCACTGGCACAAGCTCGACTCACTCTAATTCACAAAGAAGAAGAGCTCCAAGATTACAAGACAAGCTTGAAGACATGCAACAGTCTTTGGCAATACGCACGTTTAGCATTGAAGAGCTTACAAGGGAATGCATAATCTTAAAGGACCAACTTGCTACCACTCAAGAGGCCAGCACTTCACAAGCACAAGTCTTAGACCAATGGTCCAATACCACTGAAGACATTCCTCAACAGGCGAAGGTCACCTTGCAAATGAGAAAGCTTAAAGAGGCATATACATCCATCTACCATAAATAAATTTAAAAAATGAATGAGATGCAATCCCAAAAGATAATCATCTCCAAGCTTGAACTCCAATTGCTAGTGCACAACAATGAGGCAATGGAAGACAACACTAATGAAGCCCCACTATAATGCACAATGGTGGTGTATCAAGAGCTTGTGGCTGCTCTACAAGCGAAAGGTCACCTCAATGCACAAGTGCTTATCCAATGGAAGCAACTCCAAATCAGAATCATATCCGCTCATCCAACAATCAAATGGAAACATTCCATAGGGACCAAAACTCTACGGATAATTTGCCAAGACTTGTCCGAAGATGAGAAAAATATCTTCTACCTGTCTACACATGCCAGGTTCATAACACTCAGGACAGATGCTTTCATACCATACGTATGCCTCATGGGTAGTCCTCCCTTCATGGTTATTGCTGGTTTGTTGCCATTGCTACAAAGGCCATCACTATTTTTTGCAAGGCATGACATCCCACCCTTGCAGAGCCAGCTGATGATCCCATTGCACCAACAAAAAGAAGTGTCAGAAGATGATAGAGCCTATCTCACATCCAACTTCCCATATCTAACCACTCTCTCTGGCAACCTCACAACCTCACTTCCCCTTGCTGCTACCACCCTCTTAACCTTCCCTAAGCTCCATCCTAACATCTATTCCCTTCATCATCTCTTTGCTCATGCCTCTCACCATTTTCAACTAACCCACCAACAGTCACAAACTTACGAGCTCCTCACACCTAGCTTCTTCCCTTCCCTTGCTCATTCTACCCTCAAGGATTACCAAGCTGCTCAAACCATTTGCCCAGTTCTTCCCCCCCTCCCCTCTGCTCCCCCTTCCACAACTAATACTCTTCCATATTTCTCCCCCATGTCCCCAGATTCTCTCCCTGCCCCGTCATCACCTCCGACACTACTTGTGCTGCTATTAGCAGAAAATGACAGTATTTGATTTTGAATATCAGGATCCGGATAATCGAATTCATACTCCAATGCTAAATTCTAATGATGGGTATGATTTTGATGAGATACCACTTCCCAGTAACCCCATCAAGGAATTTTGTAGCAAATATCCTGATATGAAAACTTGAGGTGGATGGACCTTGGACAACTTCCTTACCAACCTTCGTCAGCATCAAATTAGTGAAGATTGGATAAGCAAGTTGGATCCACAACCTGATTGGCACCGTCCCAAGATCTGTGATGTAATCTTCTTGAAAGAGTACTCACATGCACCTCCATGTCTCAGAACCCATGCCAAGTTCTATGTAGTTGCACGACATCACAGATGGGAAGCCAACATACACACTTTGGGTGAAGATCATACCATTAATTGGCCAATGATTGAACCATACTCTAGTGTAGAATGGAATATCCAAGGCACAATGATCTGAGCACTTCAGTAGCATGAGCAAATACTATGCAGCAACATTGATCGCTTCCTTTGCCTAAGTGCTATTTTCTACAAAACATTGGAATACATTCTGGAGGTCCCATGTCACCTCGATAGCCATTTGCCTCCACTTAGTTTCAATCCCAATGAACGGATCGATGCTCAGATTACAAGCTGACTCTATCAAAGAGTCATCTTCTTAGAAGCACACCACATATCTTTGTTCGAACAAATGGTGGATATAGGCTACCTGGAAACTGAGCAAAAATTGTATGGTGTCAAGGCTTTATAGTAGGATCGACTAGCACATGACACAAGTTCCACAACCATTGGATTACACGCATGGCAACCCAGCTATGTGCTCACAATAAACCATAACCCGAGGACATGTAATAAAATGGATCTGGGAGTATGTTGTCTCTGTGCCAACATGGACTTAGGTAGTACAAAATGTGTGTGTAGAGTAGCAGCAAAGCTCCGCTTGTACTTGCATAAGGCTAGGAATAATCTCTCTTAGGAATCCTCAATATACAAGTTCTACTTGCAACTCCTACATGCAAGTCCTACATGCGATTCCTACATGCATGTTCTACTTGCAACTTCTACTTGCAACTCCTACTTGCAACTCCTACATGCAAGTCCTACATGCGATTCCTACATGCATGTTCTACATGCTCCTCCTCCCCCCTCTTCCTTCCTCTTCTCTCTCTCCTTTCTCCCCCCCTCTTCCTCCCTCTTCTCTCTCTCCTTTCTCCCCATGCTCTTACATCTTCTTCCTCTCCCACTCCTATCCTCCCCCTAAACCCTTAGTTCCTCAACCCTTAACCTCCATGAACTACGAGGGAGATGAGTTCTCCACCATGTACTCTACCCTGAACCTTGGACCCTCCTTCTAACCCTTGAACCTCTTCTAAACCTTGGAACCTCCTTCTAAAGCTTGAACCTCCCTCTAACCCTTAAACTCCTGCTAAACCCTTTAATCCCCAATGAAGGTGAAAGCCTTCATTACCTCAACCATGATGATGCACATTCCTTTCACATATACATGCACTATGTTTGCTTACCACACTTAATCCTACGTCTCTCATTGGAATATGACTCGAGGTCCTAAGCTACACTTATACTACAAATGACAACACCGATATATCTGTAGGTGACAAAAAGCGTGGGACCCTGCATACTGAGAGTACCCTGGTCTTCAATGCAGAAGCCATGGGAAAGAGCCAACATTGGTATGTATCAATGGCTATTTACTTTGGGAAAGCTATGCTTGTATGAGGGTGTGATACGACGAGGCATTAGTAGATTTGGTGTAAATGGGCATGAGAATTTGGGTGTGCCAAGTTGCTACCTTTTGTGTATGAGTCAAAGTTTTTTGAGCTCCAACTATTCATTTTCAAACCCTTGATCCACTCATTTTTATGCCTTGGGTCCACTTGTCCTAGGTTTGGGTCCTAGATCCAAAGTCAACTGAATCAAAGTTTCACATAGTTTGGAGTTCAACTGTTTTACAAAAGTGGTAATTTTTGCAAAATTCTCTATGAAATTGTGTTCTCCTTGTATCTGTTAAGAAGATATCATGATCGGTTGAAGAAATAAATTCTTACCCTATAATCTTTACCTGTGACATCACATTGCAACATTGTGATACTAAAGAGAATGTTGCAATTCTCCTCATCTCCAGTCTTCTCCTCTGTCTCTTCATATTTGTTTTTAGTGATGGATGGGTAGGTCATTGCCATAGCCAAATTGTCAAATGGTTTAGGGTGATGGCACATGCAGACAACTTAAGAAGACTTGGAAGAAATGGATATGAAAGTTGCCATAGGGCTAAGATGGTGTAATGGTTAGGTCACACACATGGCTACCACTACCCCATTGCACTAGGTGGACTATGGTAGCAAGAACACATGACTTGCTTGGACATGGCATGTATGGGGTAGCTACACAGACCTAGGATATCTTGGGAAGGTGCACGATGTGAGGGATTGAGGAGGTTACATAGGGTTGTGCCCAAACTACAAGAAAGGGACAACTAATGAACAAAAGTAGCGAGGTGCATGAGAGGGATATGCATAGCAAGTTGCTCTCTCTCTCTCTCTCTCTCTCTCTCTCTCTCTCTCTCTCTCTCTCTCTCTCTCTCTCTCTCTCTGTGCATTCTCTCTGGCTATCTCAAGCTTGTTTCTCTCGCTCAGACTTGGCTCTCAGAGTTTCTCAAAATCCCTCATAGATGACTCATGGGAAGTGCACAAGATTCAAAATAATATGAACATGACAAAGTAAAAGGGAGAATAGAAGGGGGTGGAGAATAGAGATGGACGAGAGACAACCAATCTAATACCACACACAAGTGACTAACTGTATACTATTATTAGTTGAAAAGAATGAATACATACAGCATTCCCATGGGGTTCCCATGAACATTTAGGTCTAGGATTAGGGCATGGAAACCCTAGTGCTATTTTAACACTCTCAAGTGAGTGTGCATATTGATATCCAATGTCATTGATTGACTCTTGTTACATCTTTAGTTGTTGGTTTCCACCCATTTTAATGCTGATCAATTTCAACGTTGATATTGGGGTATTCTTTTAAATTTGTCTTTGGTTGCATTTAACAATTTGTTGGATGTTGCTTCCATTTTGATGTTGCGTGTTTTATTGCCTTGATGTTGGCACTTTGATTCAAACCTTTTCTTTATAATACATGCTCACTCTGACTAAGTTGATAGTCTTTTTGTTAATGCCAAGTTGAATGTCTCTTCCACTTTGATGTTGGATGTTTGATTCAGGTGGCAGTTCAGTGGATACTTTTCCTTTTTAATCTCACTCACTTTGACTAAATTGATTTTCTTTGTATTGGTGCTATTAGAGGACCGATTGTTGATGTCATTTTTGCACTTCATGCTTTTCATTTTCTAATTTGCACTCTCTTGCTTAATTATCCAATTTCTTGATATTGTCTTCTCACTTGGTGGTTGGGGAATATTGAATTTGATTTGATGGGTTGACTTGCTGTTCATGTTGACATGTTGGATGGCTTGTGTCAATTTGCACCTCAAATTGCATCAAATGACTTGTTAGGAGACTTTTCCATATTTTATTGAATGTTGGAGATATCAAACTTGTGTTTTGATGTTGTATATAGATAGTTGCAATGGCATGTGGTGAATAGTTATGTTCATTTGAAAATATATCATTTTTTGATAATTTTTTTAAAAAGGGGGTGTCTTAGCTAGGTTAAATGTAAATAAAACCTAGCCTTATTTTAACTAGTTTTAATGGGTCCTCGTGAGTGTTTAGTTTAACTATGAGGAAAAATGATGTGGTATCTCTTTCTCTTAGTTAACCCTAGGTACAATTAAGTTAATTTATCTAAGCTAACCTGGGGTTAGATCTAACCTAGTAATGTTAGTATTATCCATGTGTCAAGAGAAGAGGAGAGATGATGTACTCTCTCTCTCTCTCTCTCTCCCCGCCCTCACTGCCCTTCCCATCTCCCTGTTAACCTTCCCCCTTAGCCTTCTCCCACCTCTCCTTAGCCTTCCCTGCTGTCCCTCAACCTTCCCCACACTTTCTAGCCCTACTCCATGCAAATGTAGGGACTCTGCTTCAAATCATGACTTTTTTGCACAACTCCAACCCTCAAAATTGAGACATCCTTGACACCATCAACCCCTAGCAAATGGTGATTTCTTGCTTTAGCAACTCCAGCAAATCACACCTTTGTTGGAAGCTCCAACAAGCCCAAGAAAATCATGCTAGCCAAGTCAAAGAATAGCTCCAAGATCAAATGCCACATAACCACTCTATGCCTCACCGTAGTATTTGTCACCCAACCACCATTCCCCTCCGCAGTCAGACTGACCACATTCACATTCCACATGCCCCCTTGCCACTCTTAGTCCCTTGTCCGCATGTCCCTACCCTATATCACTTAGCCCCTATTAAAGCCAGACCCATACCCGTCACTTCATGGTCACACAATGCCATCCGATGCTTGGGAGCACCTCCTCATGGAGGTACATCATCATCACACATGAGGTAGAGCAAGACTGCCTCATCCATAGCTTAGGTTAGGAGATATCATAGCTCCGTAAGGAGCTAAAAACCATTAGCAAGACAACCTTAAACAGTGGGCTAGCAATAGAGGCAGTAGAGGCACAAATAGCCACCATGCAGTTAGGCATTGCAAAGACTTCCAAATGGGTGGATGTAGCAAAACAAGAGATTGCGAAGGCCAGAAAGCGGACGCGCACAGGGCATAGATAGAGAGGGTTGCATCTGCACTTTATGTGATTGACATGAGATCAAGTTCACTTTTAGATGCCTTGTATACTATCAAGCTAGAGGTTGCTATTAGTGTCTCTTCAAGGATAGTTCCAGACCCTTATCTACTTTCTTGTCCTACCCAAATCAAAGATGCCTGGTGACTTTCATCCATGAGGTTGTCCGATGCAGAGTATTTCCAACTAGACAACATTGGCAAGGCCGAAGGAGACAACAAATCCAAGGACCAAAGCAAGAGACACAGTAGACTTGCCAATGGAATGAGGCCCAAATCAAACTAGGGGACCTTCCCTCCATGCTTAACAGATTAGGGGCACAACTGAGGGGACTGAGAGTGGCACTTGTTCATCTCACAAGGCCAAGACCATAGCGGACCATACATACCGACAACCATTAAAACTCTATCATAGGCTTTATGCCATCATAACCTCATACATTGTCGACTCCCTCTAAGGGTTGGTGTCTTTGTGTCAGCTTCCAAAGTGTCACAACCCCCCATCATCTCCATGAGCTCATGGATTTCTCTTTATGTTTTGGTATTGTTATGATTGTGGCTCTTTTTGTATGCATCATTGGGTGTGGATACCCAATAAGACACTCCACCCCTTCTACTCATTGTCTAAAGTACTTTCAATCTCATATACCCTTTCAACTGTTCAAAGATTTTTACTAAAATCTCTAGGCTCTCTCTTTCCTCTCTGTGTGCGCGAGCATGCACATGCATCCATCTGTGTGTGTCGTGCGCGCACATGTGTGAGTGTGTGCACGCATTCACATGTGCTATGGTGTGTGTTATATGTGTATGTTTTGTTTGCATGCATGTTTTACACGGGCTTGTGTGTGAGGACCTAGCTGCGTGCATGTGTGTGTATGTGTATGTGTTTTATGTGTCAAGGCCACACCTATGTGCCACAATTGCACGTGTGCATGTGGGAGGGGTGGTTGTTTGTTTATTTCCACGATTGTTGTGACTAAGTTACCTCTATGTTCACATGCATGCATCCATGCATGTGAGTGCGTAGGTGCATGCATGTGTGTGTGTTCAATGTGCATGTATGTTTCACATGGGCTTGTGTGTGAGGACTTAGTTGTGTATGTAGGGTTGCAGGCACGCACGGCACGTGCATGCACATGTGTGTATTGTGTTAAGTGCGCGTGTGTGTTTAATGTGTCAAGGCTACAGATGTGTACCACAATTATGTGTCACGTGCACATGCGTGTTTTATGTGTGAAGGTTGCATATGTGTTCCACAATTGTGTGTGTCAGTGGGGGGGTGTACATTTATATGAATATCACAATTGAGCCATAAGTATGTTAGTGGTATTAGTGCATTTGCATGCATGTGGTAACAGGGGACCTAGTGAGGTGAGTGGGACATAGATAGTTACAATCGGGAGGGTTGGGAAACGAAAGACAAAGAGGACTTAGCAGCAACAACAACAAGGAGATGAATAGGAGGGGGAGCACCAACAACTACCAATGAGTGTGAAAGAGGGGGATGAATGTGGAGGGCAGTAGGGGCAGCATGAAATGGTAGAGGGAGGGCTGGTAGCAACCATGGTGGGCTAATTGAGTGCAAAAATGAGTGCAAAGAAGTAGTATGGGAGGAAGGGGGAGGGCCGCCTTTAGTACAAATGCATGTAAATCAATATCCACAATCCACATTTGACATTTAAAGGATTGGACTCCATGGAGAACCAACTACCCCAAGCAAGGGCGAGACATTTAAAGGATTCGACTTCATAGAGAACCAATTGCCCCACAAGCAAGGGAGAGGCAAAGTGAAGGGGTGGAGAAGTTTTACGAGAGAGCAAGGAGAGATATTGTGAGGGGAAGGGTGTAACCAACACCTAGCCATCCATGGAGGGGAGAGGATTGGATAAGAAGGGGGGGAAGAGAAGTAATATGAAGAAGGAGGGGCCTGATAGATCGTGATTTGTGAGGGGAGAAAAAGAAACTAAGGAACAGGGAGCTTGCTAGCAACCAAGGGAAGAAAAAAGAAAGGGAGGAGCAAAAAATAAAGGGAGGGGAGTGGAGCTATATAGGGTTGGGGGGGAGAAGTGTAAGGGGAGGAAGAAAATCAAGGGAGGGCAAGAGTACAAGGTGGGGGTAAGAATACGTAAGGGGAGAAAGAAAATCGAGGGAGGGGATGAACGCTAAGGGGACGAAGATGTAGGGGGGGGAAGAAAATGGAGGGGAAGATGCAAAGAGGGGGAGATCTAAGACAAGAAAATGGAGGGCGAAGATGCAAAGAGAGGCGAGGAGGGGAGGGATGAGGGGGGAAAGAAAATGGAGGGAGGGGAGATTATGTCCCCCCAAATGGAAATAAATAAAAAATGCATTAATTGGTAAAAAAGTGAGGAGAGGGGGGTTGGAAAAGGTGGCTATTGGTAGCAATGACAAATAACACTAATCGTTCACAGACCTTAAACCTATTTGATAAGGCGGTAAATATTCGTTGAGGTTATTACAATGTATGGACATAGAATCCCCGCCTGAAATTCAAAGGGAAATGGTTGCAATTGCAGTCGATCTTCACGATAAGGAGAGTGATTAAACAAAAACATCCCATGTTGGTTCATAGGGTCTTAAGGCCATGGTTGAGGATGAGAGAAAACGTGTTTTGAAATTGTAGAATAGGGATTACGATTTGTAAAGTGGGGCTAAAAGAGTAAGGAATTTGTAGAGTGGTGGTAAGAAATAAGAATGGGGATATGGAATGTTAGGGAGTTGAACTTTGATGGGTATGTCAAAATGATGAGCCATGAAAAGGAAAATTGTTCAAAACTCCGATCACTGTTGAAGCAAGACGTTGGTGATTTAAGGATTCTAGCAATTTATACTAGAATCTCATCAAGTTTGGTAATGTTTGGAAGCATTTTCATACTCGTTACCATTGAATGATTTTTCTTTTGAAAAATTTCATGGGGTTTTCCTCCTCATGCATACTTAGACGTGACTTACTTTGCTTAAGGTGCATAACTCCCTCGAAGGATCCCCATTTCACAAGCAACCGAAAACGAGCGAAAGTCTAAACCCAAAAATTGGGAAACAAAAATTCATTTCATGATTACTAATAAAAGATAAAAAAATAATCCCATGCATTGATGTGGTACCTTGATGCCTCTAATGAATCCATTGATATTTAAATAAGAAATTACTTTAAAAATCAATAAATGTCTAGTAATTGTCACATAAAACTATTGGAAGCTCTAATTTCTTTGAAAACACCAAAAAATTTGATACATACATAATTTGTCATTTTTAACATAAAAAATGAGCTCAAAAGGCCCCAAAACCCTAAAAACGATTGTAAACACAAGTACCTTCTGATGCATTAAAAAAACCCAATCTAGCAAAAAAGCACATTCTGCAGGGTCCCAAAGTAGGCTGCAAACTTATGATACATATATAATGTCATTTTGAACACCGAATATGAGCTCAGAACGCCCCAAAACCCTAAAAATAACTATAAACACAAGTATCTTCCAATGCATTAAAAAAAACCCCATCTGTAAACACAAGTACCTTCCGATGCATTAAAAAAAACCACATCTAGCAAAAAAGCACATCCTGCAAGGTCCCAAAGTAGGCTACGCCACCATGACCTACTTTGGGACCCTGCAAGATGTGCTTTTTTGCCAAATGGGGTTTCTTGAACATATCGAAAGATACTTGTGTTTACAATCATTTTTAGGGTTTTGGGACCTTCTAAGCTCATATTCGGTGTCTAAAATGACATATTATATGTATCAAAAGTTTTGTATATGTTGAAAGGGAGCAAAATATTTCAAATGTTTAAAACGCATCGAAAGGCACTTGTGTTTACAATCATTTTTATGGTTTTGGGACCTTCTGAGATCAAATTCAGTGTCTAAAATGACAAATTATACATGTATCAAAAGATTTATTTTTGTTGAAAGGGAGTAAAATATCTCAAATGTGGTATGTTGAGAAATTGATATATACACATAAAGGTGTCTAAAATTTATGTAGATAAATTTAATGTCCACATAATCCATAGATATGGCTAAGTCCTAAGTATAAATCTCTTTTCCATGCAATTCAACTCACTCCTCATTTGAGTGTTGCTATTCTAAACTACAAAGTCTCTTTTCTATGTCATGCATTTTATGTCCATTGCAATGCATACATGTTAAAGTTAGAATGTATTTTGTGATGGCATTGTTTTGCATTTGAGAGGTTAGAATGTGTGATGCCAATTATGTTTCCCCTTGCTTGTTCTTGTTGTGACTCGTTCCCCCTTGCTCGGTGCATGGGGTACCTCCTCCCTCGCAACAATGCCAAAATGTTTGTTGCTATTCATCATTTTTAAGTCTCAAGGTTTAAACACCTGTAAATATAGAATTGCAAATTCAAGACAAGATAACGATGTTTTCTTACTATTACTAATTTGTCTTTCGCTTCACCTCCTCTCATCCCAATAGATTCGAAACTAAAAAAATCGATCTTTTCACACCATTACAAATTGTCTTTTCACCTCTCATCCCAAGTAAGATTGGAAACACACAAAAAATTTAATCTTTTCACACCATTACCAATTTGTCTTTTCACCTCTTGTCTTCTCTCTTATCAATGCATGAAGCAAGTTAGGATACCTTTTTGAGAGTTGAATGCAAACTTGCAAGAGCCACATGATACTTTATCCAAGTGCAACATTTCTTTCTTAGGGAGATGCTTCCTTTCCAAACTATATTCATGTTTATACATGCCTATCATCCCAAAAGTTGCTCTAGCCCATACTTGCAAGCCATGCCCAAATTAACACTTAGGAATCAAAGGAGTCCATTTCTCCATCACTTATCATTCCAAATGTTCAATAAACCATATTGTTTAGGTATCATGGACCGTGAGGAAAATATCATGTTTCATCTATAGGAAAGATTTGTGAGATAAACACTAAAGAAATCAATTCAATTGCAATTAAAATAAAAGAATTTTGGAGCACAAACATCCATGTAATGAGTAATGTGTGATTTTCCCCATCCATCCACCACGGCTTTGGTGAAATCTTTCAATATGACTTTATATAGTTCCACATCCGCATCACCTATGGAAGGCTTTCTCGATATCTTTATCCAAACACATGCTCTCTAATGTCTCAAATTAGGGTCAGCTTCCAAATTCATGGTACACTCACCCAAGTCTTTCCAATAATTTCATTGCATGTATAATTGATTCTTGCCATGACTAGACAAAAATCTTTGTGCCTTTCAACCCCTCGAACACTTTACTCAAAATATTTCTTGATTTTTTTGATAGTTCTATGTCTTTGCATAGCTTCATGTTTCCTCCATATATTCCCATGTGTAAGAGCAATTTATGATGTCGTGCTCTCTTCTCTAGCGTCATGTTCCATACATATACAATATGCAAGTAAAGAGACTTCTCATTGAGCCACATCTCAGCACGCAACACACCAAAGTGTGCTCTTTGTAATGGGATGTTAAAATTTGATCCCATTTTTTGTTCATTCATGCAAAACCCAAAGAGTGTTCATACTACTCATTATCATAGTTGTTCGTCTCACTAATAATCATGTTAATGTTAATCAATTCAAAAGGAAAGATAGAAGAAATAATTCAATCTCAAAAAACTTACATGATAGAATCCAAAGTCGGCACCCTTGTCATAAGCAAATGCCAATAAGGAAGTGAATGTATCATTGCCACTCATCCATGTTGGAGACACTACATTGAGCCACTCCCACCACCATCAACATCGTCTAGAATTGGTCCCTTTGACTATAATATATTTCATCATCCATGTCGATACCTTTGTTGAAGATGCATGCTCATCTCCAAAACAATTCTAGTTGTTGTACATATTGGAAGCACAAGGCCTTCCTACTCCCCTTCTCTTGTGAGACTGTCCCAAACTCCTGTACTTTTTTTCCTCCATCTCGAGATGCTCACTAAAAAGGCCGCCTCACATGGTTGAAGAAGATGGAGATTATGAACTAGGTGAATGGGTTGAAAATCATTATTGACAATTATTGACCTCCCCCCCCCTAGCATCCTTAACTTGTGTATCTTCCACATTGTATTCTAGTTGGGGTAACATCGCATTCATCTACTCCAAGATTAGGCTAAGAATCTAAAGTTAAAGCATCGTGAACATGTAAGTCTGGCATGGTTCGCAAGTGTTTCCTCAATAATGGCGTTCTCCTACAAAAACCTTGGAAAGCAATTGGATCCATCAACTAAAATCAACTTGTTACTACTATGAGCTTTGCTAGCAAACTTATCTAAGGTTAACCCATCATCCATGTTTTACAATGGTTGCAAAACGAATTCTGCCTAAGCCTTGAGCCCATGCTTTGACATGTCCAACAATACAAATAACACGAATGCATGCATGTTGATCCAATGAGTTTGAGCCCCCCTCCAAGCAACCAACGAATGTGATGAAGCATTGTGTTTTATTATCTCCTAAATGTTTCCATGCTCATACTAAGCCTCAGAAATGCTAAAAAAAGTCAATGGTAGTTGTATCAATTGGCCAACTAAGGCTTCAAAAACTACGTTCCTATTCAATGAGGTGAAGCCATTGCTAGTGGTAGCTTGTGGCCGAGGACGGTCGAGCTTGGTTGCAAACAGTCAAACAGTCTTTGAGTGTTTACTTATCATTGCTACTGTTGAGCAAACTGTAATATAAAATCTATGTTAGGTCAA
Organism: Dipteris shenzhenensis; assembly: GCF_047967505.1. Lineage (NCBI taxonomy): Eukaryota > Viridiplantae > Streptophyta > Polypodiopsida > Gleicheniales > Dipteridaceae > Dipteris > Dipteris shenzhenensis. The sequence continues at coordinate 54,455,478 of NC_141608.1, forward strand.
GGATGTGTCTTTTTATGGGAGGAGATTCTACATTCAATTTGCTCCTTTAATAATGTACTAGCAATCATTGAATGTAAGAGGAGATTCTACATTCAGTTTGCTCCTTTAATAATGCATTAACAATCATTGCACATTCAATGTAAGAACAAGAGTGGTCCAAAGATAATTTTTTAAGTTGAAGTTCGATTTAAAAATATCTTCATTCGTGCATCTATGAAATTCAAGTTTCCATGTAGGGCTTGTAGACAATGCTTGTTTCAATAAATGCATCAATAATCAATCAAAACTCCGAGAGGTATAGAGAGAAATATATGCCTATACTAGAGGTATAGAGAGGAATGTATGCCTATACTAGAGGTCAAGGTGATGGGGAAAATGGAGATCTAAGCCTTGAGCACGTTCTCCCATCAATTATGTCATTGCACCCTTTTGTTATTCATGTACCTTACAAGAATTTTTCCAACAAGCTAGAAACTAAAAGGAAGGCAATAATAAACTCTTGTCTTCTTCCAAGCCTAAGGATCCTAGAAATGAAGTGGGCACTTTTATTATTGTGGAGGTATTAAAAAGAGCCCACTAAGTCAACTTCACATGTGTAGGTATTAAAAAGGAATAGTAAAAAGTGACTTGAAACAACAGAAGTATTGATGCAAATTGGCTTTTTTTCCTTATATGCATACTAGTCTTGACTATATTAAAGCATTGCACTTTGCCTTTGTGTGCTTGTGGAATTTGGATGAGGAAATTAAGATACTTATGCGCTTATGTCATGGGAGGGAAAAGCTTCACAATGCAAATTCTTGATATGCCAACCTCCCCGAGCCAATGGTGTGCTGTGTGACCTCCCACTCCCTACTTTCAAGCTTGAAAACTTACATGAAGGGGAAAAAAATATTGAGAGGAAAAGGGAGCACATGTCTCAGGGATCATTTGTTGGGGTATCCAAAAGGGAAGAGCCACGACAAGCCAAGGTCTAGGAAGTAACAAAAGGAGGGGCAAAACAATACGAGAGAGAGGCGTCGTGTTGTGGCTTACGAGGTCCCTTGCCCAACCACCTCGCATCTTCGACTTCTACCCATGTACCGAGTACTACCACAACTCCTCAATTCAATATTTTTATCAACATCCGCAGTAGCCTTGTTGTTATAGTTGTTGTGCTCCTCGTGAGCTTGCCTCCTCATGGCTCACGCATTGGCTTCCCAGGCTTGCCCTTCCCTCTATCACAGCGACAAGCTCACCCTCCTTGACTCTTCGCGCACCCATGGCCTCCAGCTTCCTTCCCTCGCCCTTTGTCCCGTTCTCCATAGCCGCCAACGAGCACCGGGATCTGCCTCCGTCCGTTGTCATGGTGCTCCCGTCGCCACCGATGCATCCTCCGACACTTTCGACTCTAAAAGCTTCAGACGCGATCTCAACAAAAGCGATCGCTACAATCGGACCGGCTTTGGCCGCAAGCAAGAGATGCTTCAACTCATTAACCAGGAATACACAAGTATGTGTCGCAGCTCATTTTTCCCTCCACCAAAAAATTCGGAGTACCTAGTTGCCCTCTTACAGGAAAGTGTTGAACGGATGCAGGTGACATCGTCAAAACTCTCAAGGAAAACGGCAACCAGTACACCTGGGGAAATGTTACCGTCAAACTCGCAGAATCTTATGGCTTTTGCTGGGGGGTTGAACGTGCTGTGCAAATTGCATACGAGGCCAGGAAGCAGTTTCCGGAAGAGAAAATTTGGATCACAAACGAAATCATCCACAACCCGACAGTTAACAAGGTTCGCATTCCATCATTAGTCCAGATTCTGATGTCTATCTCCTGTATATGGATGCTTGAACCCCGTCGTCCTTGCAGAGGCTAGAGGAGATGAACGTGGAGGTGATTCCCACGGAGAAGGAAGGCAAAGATTTTAGTGTTGTCAACAAAGGGGACGTAGTGATTTTGCCGGCTTTCGGAGCCGCCGTACAAGAAATGCTGACACTAAATGACAAGCACGTGCAAATTGTGGATACCACGTGCCCTTGGGTTTCAAAGGTACGATGCCCGCTCGCTCTTAGATGAAGCCTCCCAGGGGATGCTCATAGCATGTAAATAAATATCCTACGTCATTCGTGCAGGTATGGAATACTGTGGAAAAGCACAAGAAGGCAACCTGCACCTCTGTCATCCATGGGAAATACTCCCATGAAGAGACTATTGCCACAGCTTCCTTCGCAGGCAAATATATCATCGTCAAAAACATGAAAGAGGTACAAAAAACAGTAGTATAAAGTGGAGAGCCAGACATTAACTACAACTATCAATCGTTTCTACCCGCAACATGAACTGACTGGTGTAAATATCTGAATGTTGATAGGCAACATATGTTTGTGACTACATATTAGGTGGTAAGCTTGATGGTTCTAGTGGTACGAAGGAGGAATTGCTTGAAGTAAGTGACTATATATGAGTTCTTTCTTTTCTTGCTCCACATGGAACATTGCTGCACTGATTGTGTTGAACTTGCTACTAATTAGAGAATATCTGTCCTTGCCTCTGCAGAAGTTCAAACATGCTGTCTCCTCAGGTTTTGATCCAGACGTTGACCTTGTCAATGTTGGCATTGCCAACCAGACAACCATGCTGAAGGGAGAAACTCAGGACATAGGTGAACAATACTTAGAATATTTACAGTGAAGAAATATTCATCTAGCTAGAAACTTAGGACATAGGTGAACAAAGCATAGAATATTACAGCGATGAAATATCATTCTGAAGTAATATTTCTACGGAACTCCAGGTAAACTTCTTGAGAAAACCATGATGACAAAATATGGGGTACAAAATGTGGACAGTCACTTTACAAGCTTCAATACAATTTGTGATGCCACACAGGTGGGCAAAGTCCTATCATATAGGTATCTGAATTTCAAAAACACATTCATGCTACACTAAGCAAAAGTGGTTTACATATAGTACCATAATAGGGATCTAAGTACACCAACCTACACCACGATGCCGCAGGACCAGTGCACGCTGAATTCTAATTCAACTGGGATACTGTGTTTCTGTCTCACAGGAAAGACAAGATGCTATGTACGGTCTGGTAAAGGAAAAGCTTGACCTCATTCTGGTAGTTGGGGGGTGGAACTCCAGCAATACATCACATTTGCAAGAGATTGCAGAGCTCAGTAACATACCTGCATATTGGATTGACAGTGAAGAGAGAATTGGTCCTGGCAACAGGATTGCATTTAAGTTGAATGTGAGGGCAATTCCTTTAATACTGTGTTACGCCCCATTGAGGACTTTTGTTGCCTTCAACGTGTATACTAGTTTATTTCTTTACAGTTCTATCAACAAGAACTGAAATATGGCGTGTGCTGTTGTAGCATGGTGAATATGTAGAGAAAGAGAACTGGCTGCCTGCTGGTCCAGTGACAATTGGGATCACTTCTGGAGCCTCTACCCCTGACAAGGTAAAACTTCCAAACATTGAGGCCTGTCTGCATTGTGACTGAAAAATGGACAACATTATCATCGACATTGCCTTTCTATTCTTTACAGCACTTCATGTTCTACACCACCTGGTGCCATGCATCAGGCCACTAAATACGTTCTTATGATGGTTTATTAACGGATTTTTGATTCATGGCAGGTGATCGATGATGTTCTGAAAACAATATTTCAAATGAAGCATGATGAATCTCTGGTACCATCCTAGGTGGATATCTTTCCTGAGGCAGCTTTTTAAACCTAAATACTGCCAGGCCACTAAACACGTTCTTATGATGGTTTATTAACGGATTTTTGATTCATGGCAGGTGATCGATGATGTTCTGAAAACAATATTTCAAATGAAGCATGATGAATCTCTGGTACCATCCTAGGTGGATATCTTTCCTGAGGCAACTTTTTAAACCTAAATACTGCCTATTAATGGAACCAATACAACCAAATGTGAATCCATCATCCAAGGTGCCAAAAGGCTACACTAGTTTTGAAAAGACGCCTTTGTATTATAATATGGCAATCATTTGTAAACGGTGTAACTCTGCAACACAGAGCTAGTGTTGTATTACAAGGTTATGCAGTCATGCCAAGACCTTACACCTCATGGGTCAGAGTTGTTTGAGACCATGTAGCAAAGATTTCAATTTGCCCGTGTATTTGATGCTCATAGAAAGGGACAGAGAGCATGGAAATGAAATAATTTTGACTTCACAAGCAATTGTAGCTTGGATGAAGAGAAGGCTAGCTATTTTTTATTTGGCAAAAATGTCTTAAGTCTGCAGACCCTTCGTCTTCAGCGCTTTGGCAAGGAACTTGGAGCAAATGCTTTTATAAGTGTATGCTAATAGTTTGAGGATATGCAAGCATATTTTTGCACACCATTATCAAGAATTATATAGTAAAGATTATTATAATTGCTAATGTTGCTTTGCGTGAAGATCATGCTTTGAAACCTTGTGACTAGCATGTGAGACACTAGACTTTTACATGTACTTTTATCTGCACTTACCAAATACTTCAAACTATGTGATGATCCCAATATTTGCTGATTTTCTCGCATGTGATGTCTCCATGACGTGGCTTCTGGTATGCTAACTAAAATCGGATAGTTTGCACTTAAATTCAATGATTGATATATCAAAACAGTAAAATAATTCATCATTATAAATCCCATAGTCATTAAGCATAAGAAGCAAGATTGATGATGTGCGCATAAAGTACACAAAGCTTCAGCACTGCTCATAGTAAGAAATTTTAAGGATTGTGGTGTAGATTACCTCAGCAGCAGAACCTTTCTTCCTTTGATAAAAGACTGCAATACTTAAGAAGCAGAAGAATCTGCGGCACACATAAAACAATCCTATATTTTTTAAGTGGACCTCCTTACAAACTGATGGACCACTTTCAAAGACCTAGTAAAACATAAGGATGCAGCAATACTTTATTTTATAAGCAACAGCCATGTGGTAAAATACTATTTGCAGTGGTATTGCATCTTGGCGAATGTAGTCAGTAACGAATGAAGTCTGGAGTGTATAATAAGAAATGTCTTTATTTTATGTAGAAGTAAAAGAGCAGGTGGCCAGAGTGGATAATAAGAAAATTGTACGCATTCGAGGGTTATCAAAAGATAGCCTTGGCTGCTTTGAAGAAGATAATGATGAAGGATACAATGAAGAAGAGAGAATGACATGCCTCAAGCAAGAGATAGCACAAGTTGAATGGGATGCAAATGACATTAGTTGTATCTCCAAGTTTATTTCAATGACGGCAGGAAGAGTAAAGATTCTCCACCAGACAAACGAGCTGAAGGGTACACAGGTATGGATATTTGAGGAGTTTACACAACTCATGTCAAACAAAGGAATATCGAACTTACTAAAGTGAAAGATGCACACAAAGCTGGAAAATGGGCAGTCTACCGAGATGGATTTGCATTGATAAGAGATTTCAAATCTAAACCCAAAGACACACTGATGTAATGAAGGCCATTTTATGATAGGACTAGAATTTAGATACATGCTATAACCATATTCACTCCTCATCACTCTGGTTTTATCTGGATGTTGTAAGCCTTCTACATTTTGCATTTTGTCCTATAGGCCCGTGAGCCTTTTACGGATGTTAATATGACTCTCTCTCTCTCTCTCTCTCTCCACACATGTATGATAATAGGGAAAAAACCTGCGCTTTGGAAGTCCAAATTTGTGGCCTTTGGTCTTTACAAATTGTATGTAATACAGTACACATCTCCACATAAAATGAAAGCCCCAAAACCCGGGGACGTCGCCATTACTTAGGTCTTTCCAAGACAGATTCATGCAAGCTGCGCAAGAGAACGCAGTGCAGTGATTGCCTTTCTCCCCAGCACATTTACCATAAATTGATGTCTTCTGCTATGAAAACTTGGGTTGTTTTTAGCTACTGCCTCGTAATTCGTTACATTGTTCCCTCAACCAAAAAGTTAGCTTCAACCTTGTGCACATGACCCCATTTTAAGAGTATAATCATGCCTAGAATTGAGGAAGATGGTCCCTCATCCTATTTAAGGTTATCAAACAACATTTGCAACTGGAGATTTGGGGTTAAATTTCCAAGATTACTCAGAGGACGCAAGGACTAATGCTACTAGTGTTAGAGATTAAGGCATCTCATGTGTAGAGAGAGAGGGCTTCTTTGTGGGTATACCCGCCCAGAGTGAGGAGTGGCCAATTACCTGAGCATATTGGCCACGGTAAAAGGCAGAATGCAGATTGGATCCTGGTTTGTTTTAGGCTGGCTAGTGGAGGCTAATTTGACCCATGGTTAGGGCTAAGTTGGGGCCTAGTTTGGGCTCCCAACCAAGCCCGATTACCTGACCTGACTGGTCCAACCCTGCTTGGGTCGAGTCATGCCAACCTGCTGGTCAATCAATTTGCAAAACCCCCGCCACCCTCCCCCCTTGAGGCCAATCAGGCTGGCTGGTCGCTATAAAAATCCCCCCCTTCCACACTCCTTAGCAGTCTCTCACATTGGAGGTCAATTGGAGAATTTCTCCTTGCATGGAAAGTCTTCCCCCACGTGTAACAGCCAGAGAAGGCGTGTGGGCCTGATTGCAGCCTAAAACAGACCAGGAACCAGTCTGGATTCTGCCCTTCATTGTGGCCAATATGCTGAGGTAACTGGCCCCTCTCCGAATGTGTGCCTAGTCCTCACTCTGGGGTGCGCACCCACAAAGAATCCCTCTCTCTATACACATCTCTATACACATGGCGCCCAATATCCTATCGGTGAACACATCACATCCAGGAACCTCAAACGATGAACTCTGGAACACACCATGTCCATAGTCTTTGTTGCGACATCAAGCAATGAACTTTGTACATATCTGGTCCATAGCTCCACAATCTTGCTTCACCTGCCAGACTTTCAAATGATTGGAGCTGGTATGCTCCACAACTCATCATTCCCCTTTTGGGAACTCAATGCAGACTAGTATGGGAATCCAAAGCCGAGGAAATCTCTTTATTCTTCCAGGTGGCATTATGTTTCGAGGATTGGGGCTGTCAGGTGTTCTCTCCAAGGTGAACACAATATTTGCGATGCTAGAGGGTCCATGGTTGCATCTTCAACGGCCTGCTTCTTCATATCCTTTGTACACCATGAGCTGCAGAGAGGGTGTTACAGGCATGTGAGGAGACATGCTCCAAGTGACCTCCAATGTGAGACTCCTAAGGAGTGTGGAAGGGGGGCATGTTTATAACCCCAGAGATGCACAACTCTTACAACTAGATGACAAACATGCAGTTACTCTTGGCAATGTAATGGAATTTGTCATGACTATTGTAACCTCACCTTATTCTTTGTGATTGTCCTGCAACTTAACCTCAGAGTGGGGCATGAGGCATAGAAAGGAGAGTGACGAATAAACCTAATAAGGCAGAAGCCACAATGATAGCTTCAAGTGCTGATCTGATGGGAACAAACCATATCAAGCTCATATTGGAAGAAGAGATCTGGCAGATAGCAGGGAACAGTTCCAAGTCCATTGTGGCAGGCATATTGATCCAAGAGCCATCCATCCCACTGGGGTCCCCACCTACTCTGACAAACAGCCATCGTGATGCATAGCTGATATGCATGGCAGAATTACAAGGGTTGACAACTTGGATTCGAAATCCAAATTCAGCGAAAAGCGCAATTTGGTCTACAAAGAGAAACAACAGGTGTACTGTCATTGAGACCTGTTATCTGCCAGGGCAATGGAAATGATAGTGCAACATAATTGTGTGGCTCAAGTGGTCACATCCTTTTAAGCAGGCCGATGATTAAATTTACTCGTGTCCTTCTGGCTAAGATGGATAGTCTACTCCTTGGAGGACCAAGATGTTACAAAATCAGATAGATTTCTGCTGAACATGTTACATGCCTGTTATGATCTTGGCTCACCCAGCCCAACAAAAATTGCTGAGTCTGATTTTAACAGCTTTTTCACAATAAGACCTGAACCTTTCTCTACCACGAGTATTCAACTCCTCTTCTTCTTCAAACAACACTCAGTAGCAGAAGAATAGACAAGCAATATCAAAAAATGCTGTTGAAGAGACTTTTAGTCCCTCTCTATCCTGAGCCGTGCTTTGGGGAAGACCACATTGTGACCCCGTACATCTTATACAGGCAACGCCATGAAAGATAGGAAGCAGTCCACGTACATGAAATAAGATTTGACACCATGAGCAGACATGCAATCCTACAAGGAATAGCACTCCAGGGAACACGACCCAACTTGTCATGGGAAAACACAACAAAATGCATCCATAATTAGTCATCATTCGCACATGGGGGGGAACATGGAAAGCTACTTTTCAAAGAGAGCTGGCCCTTGCACAGTGCTACTTCCACTTTGTTTGCATGTAAGGGCGCATGCAAGCAATTGTGCTTTTAAAGCTGGTCGTCAAATACAGCAGCAAGCCCCTTAGTGCATTATCAGACTATTCTTAGACCACTTGTACTTTCCCGTTTTCTTTATACGCAGATATAAGAATGTTCCAAGCCTATTGCTTAAGCCTGTTACCTAACTTGCATTTACATATGTTGTTACTGAACGAGTTCTTCCTTGACTACTGTCAGCTAGTGTGCTCACTGTAATTCAAGTATCTTGCATACATACCACTGCATACTTTTTTCCACAGCATTCCAGGGGTTTGCACCAAGACCACTCGTATGACTCTGACAAACAATTTAAGTGGGTTCCTTGTTTCCTCCTAAAGACGCTTTATTTCTACACAGGCAAAGTTCCATAAATGCTCCGGATTGCTGTTTTTTAAATGTGTTTGCAAGCAATGCTACACCTCGTGTGGAGTGTGGACTACGTGCAGTGACCTAAGTTTCCAGATTCCAATGCACCACTTACAACCCAGACGTTACTTCATCTTCTACTCTAGGACATACGTAAGCCAACGTTTTGTGTGTGTAGGTAAGTCAGAGGTGTAAGTCAGGAGATAGATCCAGACTAAACTATGGCTCTCTCACAGGTACGTTGCCATCCGCTTATTGTGCAATTGTTTTGCGACATATTTGAGTATATATTAACCAATCTGAACATGATTCGAACATCCACGTGTGCATCAATACGGCAATTATCCACTTTCAAGGCAACAGCCAGTACATAGGTACCTGCAGGATTTGTCATAGAAGCGCGTCCGAATTGCGAACGTGAGGCCGTATTTGCACAGCTTTTAAAGTGTTTTGGCACCTTCTCTGCTTGTTGGAACCTTAAAGCACCACTTATTTCTGCAAAAGTGAAGGTCTTCAATTTTCGTGAGTAAGCAAACAAGTCTTGCAGGATCGTGACCCTTAAGGCCATGGAGCGCTCCTCTTTTGTCTGGATTTGTGCTTCAAGAGTCAGCAGCTCGAGTCGAGCTCTTCATGACAGAACGTTATTATGACGAAAGAAAAGCTTTGTATGGAAATTTGGACAGCAATTAAGCAAGCACAAAGACAGTCAACACTGACAACAAGCTCCGGTTAGCGGAGCGCATACAGAACTGCGCGGAACATAGCAGAACACAACAGAGCATATTACGCTAGTAGACTTGCTGTTATGGCATTATGCATGACTGCAGTTCTTTGTGATCGAGAACTGTCCACGCTAAGATAGATATTCATGACTAGATGTGATCATGTTAGTACAACAATGCAGTTCCGACTAATGCGCTGCAAGCTCGATTGGGAGGGCAGTCATTTGTCCACCAGACAGCGCAACTCGATTTGAAGAAGTCTGTTATTCCTATTAAGGGCTTCTTTCTAACCTGCGATGTGTAGTGACAAATCTTATACACTACCATTTGGGCTCTACAACATATCTTACTTCATTTGTCGTCGAAAGTAATAAACGCGTCGAGATTGACGACACAGTCGTTTCCTAAAGGCGAGTCGACGATGTTATAAGATTAAAGCTGTGGGAAACTAGCTTATTTGAAACGGTCAATCAGCACGTATGCAGAAGAGGAACACGGAATCCGAGTGCATTGTACAACCTTCCGAATGGTCACAGCAGAGCTACGAGCACGGGCAAAGCACGGGTCGGAGGAGAGCGAAAAGAAGAGAAAACGTAGATAGCTTATGAGGACGAACCTCGCAAGGGTAGAGGAGGAGGCTATGGTGGCAAGGATGGGAGGGAAGAAGGGATGGGTGGTGGTGGTATTAATGCGCGCTAAAGGAGCGGGTTTTCCTCGTTTGATTTGGGCATTCAATGATTGTATTCCTGGGGTGCCAACTCCCTCACACGTTTTCTTGCCACCATTAACTCCTCCTCTCTCTCTCTCTCATTTCTCTCAATGATGCCCCTTGTTGCTTAGTGTTGGCTGGTCTTCACCTCTATTTTAACCTTGCACATAGGGACCCAAAAGCCCTCTCCATTCCACTCTGTTCATTAACTACTCGGTTTCAGGTGCTACAACCCACTTGCATCTAAATTCTAACCTCATAAACTTATACATTTTGCTCTCCATGTGAATCACCAAGCATATCATCTATTTGATTGTTCTACGAAGGTGTGGAAGTTGTCCATGGAGTTAGAATTGAACCTAGTACCTATCATGTTTTCTACATTCCGTTCGCTCTCCCTTAGTCAAATGATTTTGACTGTGTGGATTGTTGCCTACTTACACCTATTAGTACTTCAATCACAATTTTTGGTAGAGCTTACCCACCATCTCCAATACACTATAGCTTATATTCAAGAAGCACATGTGCATTATTTAAATCAATATAATACAAAATATAAAAATTATTTGATATAATACAAAAATGTGACACGTCACTTAAAACTAATACAAATTATAATACAGAATGCCCATGGCCTAAAACTATAATACAAAATTGTGGCACATGGCAAGTTGATACCCTCACATTCTTTACAAATATTGGCCCATGACCATTCCACTTGATTTACACATGAATTGGTAACATCTTCATCATCTCCATTCCTCAATATCAAACTCCTCATTTGTACTCAAGTTGACCAATGATGCTAGTAGCAATCAATTGAATGAACCATCATATCAATTAATCCCAACACAATTGCACTTGGTATACAAACCTCAAAACACACTGCCATCAAATATGTCTAATTACAATACATGCCCCGATGAGTTTTATTCGAGGATTAATTAGACGAGGGGCGAACGGGTAGGATTAACATAAGCAAATAGGACCTAATCAGCATTACAAGGCACTATTATCGAAGGCTTCCTCTCGAAGATTCTAGCTCCTTCCATCATCACCTTCCTTCTCTATATATTAGTCAACCCCCCCCTTTGTGTGTGTGTGTTGGGGCCCCCTCTCTCTTTCTCACTCTCTCTCGCTCTATGCCTCCCCCTGGCCCCCTCTATGTGTGTGCCGCCCCTCTCTCTCTCTCTCTCTCTCTCTCTCTCTCTCTCTCTCTCTCTCTCTCTCTCTCTCTCTCTTTGTGTGTGTGTATGTGCCGGCCCCCCTCTCTCTTTCTCACTCTCTCGCACTCTATGCCTCCCTTCCCCCTCCCTCCCTCCCCCCCCCCCCCCCCCCCCTCTCTCTCTCTCTCTCTCTCTCTCTCTCTCTCTCTCTCTCTCTCTCTCTCTCGCTTTAGGCTCCCTTTCCCTCTCTCTTTCACACTCACACTAATGTATGAGAGTGAGGAAAGGGGCAGGGGGGTTGAGCGAAAGGAGGGAGGGACATAGGAGAGGGAGGGGAGGGGGGCGCCTGTTGAGCGATAGCCATAGGGAGCGACACAGGGAGAAGGGGAGGAATGGCGAGGGGGAGGAGCAGAATTAATGAACATATAGCTTAGCTTAGGTTAATAGGTTAATTGCAATTTAGGTAGCGAGAGAGGCGGAGTGAGGGAGTGTTATAGAGTTGTATTCTCGATATTCTCTTGCTATGGAAATTATTTTATTTTAGTCAAGTGTGACTATGGCAAAGTATTCCACAGGAGCACACCGGATGTGGCAGGGGTCCTAGTCGATGCTTTGTGCAGTTTAGTTAGGGACGGCTAACTACTTGTGTTTTGCCAGGCTAGATGGTTAGTATTTTGGGTGATTCCATATTAATACTAATGTCACTAGTGTTACTGGTGTGATTGCAATTGGTTGCAAGGTGTGTATTTTGATGTATGTATATCAAGCGTACAATTGTGTTGGGATTAGTTGGTGTATGATTCATCAATTGATTGCAACAACTAACACAATTGGTGGCTTGAGTACAAATGATAATTTCTACAATCACCTAATAGTACATCCCCATGAGTGGGCATTTGATCAATTTGACTTACTTTTCTTATGATCATTCACTCTTAACAAAAAAACACAATCATCAATTTCCTTGATTCGTCCCATGTCCTTCATAGTCTAGTGATAAGTTTGAATGGTACTAGAGCTTGTTGTTGCTACAATTCATCCCCATAGTTTTCAATGTCTATCTTTTAAATGACATTTAAGGTTGCCATACAGTTTTGACAATTCAACCTGTTATTCCTCTAGAACTTAGTATTTTACGTAATCTTTATAGATACTCTTTATTGCTATAGAGGTTATGTTGTTTTAGTGTACAATGAATCTAATTGAGAATCTTTACTCGAAGATGATTTCTCCCTCTCGTGTTTTTCCCATTGCAATCTTGGAATTTACTTTGCATAAGGTCTCTTCTTGTCGAAACATCATGCTCTCTTCTTCTTGAAACATTTATAATCTTCTACAAGGCCATACTAAGCATTAAAAAAGATCATCATCCAATGATATGAGAGCATAAACAATTGTTATTGCGTCTTTTTTTTTTTGGCTATAAGTGGAAAAATCAAGGATTCTAGGTATATTCCTAGGCATAGCTTTTGCATTTATTGCCCATGATTGTTCCTTGTCTTGTTACACTCAAACCCTTCCTAGTAGGGCTTGTTTAACATGAGTAAAGCTAGATTCTAACTACCATTTTCTAAAAAATTAAGACACCATTTCCACTGAGATGCTGGAGGAGGAGGTATATGTGACATTGTTGCAAAAGCTCGTAGAAAAGATGCTTGATGATGATTTCTTTGGTGATGTTCAAAGGGGAATTGAGACAAAAAAGCACCTTTTTCCACATACAAAATGATATTAAAATGTTTCAAATGTAATGGCTCCCATCAAAGGTTCTAACACTTATGAGACATCTCGCTATAGCGGCAACCGACTACCCCAACAATCTACAGGTATTGGAGATGATGAAGTTATAGTGAGCTACATATTATTTACATATTTGTTCAAGCAATGAAGAGAGATAAGAATATCTACAACTTAATATTACAACTTACCCATTAGGTTAAGGTTTCCCCATTTGAGTCCTCTATAGATCTTAGTACATGGGCAATTCACACCACTCTTAGTAGGACTATGGAGATTCTTGAGTCTCTAGAAAGACGATAAATGGCTACAAGCATCTAGCAAGCACAGATAAGTACAAATTAGCTTTAGAATGTAAGAGAAAAATAAGACCAAAATTTTACTACAAGAGGATATCTGCGTATGATACATGTGCGCGTGCATGTGCACTTACATGCATGCATGCATCTTGTAAGCATGTGCACATGAATGAACATGTGTGCATACATGTGCATGCGTGCATGTGTGTGTGTGTATGTGTGTGTGTGTGTGTGGGTGGGTGGGGGGGGGTGGGTGTGTGTGGGTGTGTGTGTGGGTGGGTGGGGGGGGGTGGGTGTGTGTGGGTGTGTATGTGGGTGTGTGTGGGTGTGTGTGGGTGTGTCGGTGGGTGTGTGTGTGTGTGTGTGTGTGTGTGTGTGTGTGTGTGTGTGTGTGAGAGAGAGAGAGAGAGAGAGAGAGAGATTATGTGATATGATATTACTACTATCCATAAGAGACCACGACAATCCCATAGACCCAAGACAATCTATGGGACAAGAAAGTAAGACTATTCAAATAACAAATGTGGCTCTTTGAGGTACTTAGCAACTCTTTGAGTTTAAGTACTTCCAACTTGCTTCTCACCATTCCTTATTTAAGACTTTCTATGTTACTGATTTCCATCTGTATGGCTTGGAGATCTAAGAAACCTAACTCCCACAATGAGCCATACATTCCATCTTTGCTTTGTATTAGCACTTGTGTCTACTTGCGTTCATTGCTTTGCATGGAAATCTATTTACATGTGTTTGGTCACCATGTTTAGGTCTTGTTCTTCTAAGGGTAGTATACCTATCTCAACACATAACATGCATTAAGGACCTTGTAGCTTGGTTTCTAGTTCCTCTACATTGAATCTCTTTTCTACTTGTACATCCAATTGAGTGTCTAGCCTCTCCATATATATGGAGATGCAGTCCTTTATTTCAGAAATGAAATCTCTAATATTAGTCACAAATGGGTTCAATTGGTGGTGGTTGACCTTTAAAATCATTTTCCATGGCTTCCATCAAGCTTTCCCATCCTTTATAGCATCTTGTCGGTGGAGAAGCAGCCCCACTACATGCTTAAGTGAAAATTTGTGTTTGCATTGGAGGATCTTAGAACCAACTCAAGTGAATCCAAGAGGATGGAAGCAAAAGTGATAGCCAAGATAGAGGTGCACTCTAACGCAACTCAATCCTTGTCTCTAATGGTTAAGGGGTAGAAGACCCTGAAAGTTATTCAAATGTCAGAGGAAGATACCAAGAGGAAAAGCAAAGCTCTAAAGTTCAAGATTGTAAGGAAGGGAGAGGATGAAATTAGCCCATTAGAAACAATGAAACATGAAGATAATCGAGAATGCACATTGTAGGGAGAGGGAAAGCATGAGGCAAGTGAGAAACCGTTGATTGTCAAAATCAAGGATGCATATGTGAGACAGTAAGTCTTGGCAAAGTGAAAAAGTTTCAGGGGTACCTTTGTCTACATTAATGGGCATCTCACAAATATGCAAATAGGACATAGACAATGCAAAGAGGGCATCCTTACTGTTTATAGTTTTTTACTTTGACATGAACATCAATGCAATCTAAGGTTAAACATTTTATCACATCGGGTGTCGTTGCTCTTGGTTTGCCTAAGAAAGGGCAAGAGGGAGTAGATATTTGCTAGATGGTCGATAGGCTCCCCAAAGTCTCAATTGCCACCACAATAGTTGCAAAAGTGAGAAGAGGCCACTTGGGATACAGACTGTTGATGTTGTGGAGGGAACTTCCTTGCACCATTCATTGCACCATTTTTCATTATTATTATATCAATGAATACAAGTTATTGACATAAGCATTTTTTGAAATTATTTTGAGAACAGAATTTATTGTAGTCATTGTCTTGCATTCCTTTGTGAGAACTGTTTTTCCACATTTATGCATGAACAAATTTACATAAATTCCAAGGGTTCTCGCATTCTATATGAAAATCTATGATGTGTCAATGATCATTACAAGGGGGGTTTCACTCAATGATCATTACAAGGGGGGGTTCACTTACAAACTATGTATGTTCGAATAGCGCAATGGTAAGAGGGGGCTCCTCGATATACTGAATACTTACTAGGAGAAAGAGTGGGGGGGAATCAATTGGGATTTTAAGGGGTCTAGGAATGTAAGGATTCTACCATGAGTGTGTTGATACTTTTAAGGAGCCTTGCAAGCACATGGAATTGCAGAAAAAAAACAAGTGCATCTTCCTTAAAATGGGAAAGGGTATGAAGGGCTTGCACATTCTAAAGTCTTTCAATAAACTTGTACTCAAACTAGAATAAGTACAAACTGCAATAGGGAGGGGAGTAAGAAAAACCCATGGGATACTTGTAGTCAGCTTAAAAATGTTGCTTCAAAGTGTCACCATGTTGGATAATAGCCAAACATTTATTATGGTGTGAAGAATTTATCCGTTAAAGTCCATGAGTCCAAGGGTGGTAATCCAAGAGGTAGTGATAGTCCGAGTCCAAGGGTGGCACATATGGCAGCATTTCCTAAGCTCTTCTTCCCCAAAGTGCCACGTATAACAAACCCTCAATTTTTCCTTCCCTTAGGTAATAGGTAGAGTACATATATCATATATTACTCCTTGGTTTTGGAGAAAAATAGTAGTTTAAAGATAAGAGAATTGAGCATTGCATATGTTAGAGAAATATCTCTCAAAATGGCAATGTTGAATTCAACTACAAAGAAGGTTTCTGATTTCAAGTAAGGGATCCTTTTATGCTAATCTCTTGGCTGAGACTATGGCTTGTATTGTTGAGTTGTACACAATATTTTGTAATGAAGTCCTGTAATCACAACCTTCAATATGGTCTATAATATAAGCACACGAAAAAATCTCTTAGGGGTAGCTATACTTTACATAGATTAATGGGATCTGACACTTGAATTACTAGAGATGTTCATGGAACTCATGACATCATCCAAAAGTAATTAAGGAATTTTAGTGCATGTCCCATTTTACAATACTGAAAAGGGATATTATTTGGTTCTTTGTTTATTTATTTTGGCATAACTTTATTTCAAAAAAAAATAGTATCAATGATCTTACATCTTCATTAGAAGGAATTTTCACCAAAAAAGATTTAAATTTGTTCACAATCACAATGAACATGAAGATTTTTCCATGAAGACTTTTAAACTGTTAAGAACATCAAAGCTAAGGGTCGATCATATTTCAAGCCAATAGTACGCTTTATAACTTGCTCCACATTATTTTCACTAAAAACTGAACAAGTTTAATAATGCTAGACTTAATAGTAACCAATTCCAAATATCTATTAGTGTAGAAAAGATGCACCAATCCATTCTCAATTCATTAGAGGGAGTTTTTCTTAGGGTAATTCTCCCAAAGTCATCCACTTACATATACATGTTTTATAAAGAAGACCACTTTAGTTTCTTCTTAATGGATGCATTGGTATCAACAAATAAAAGACCTCTTTCCTTTGTTGGTATTCGAGGAGTTGGAACTTTCCCCAATGACAAGATGTGAACTAAGAGAATCATCTTTTGGAATATCAGTATGTAGAGCGCATATCTCCATGGTACCTTGAATTCTGCTCGTTGGGCCTCTACCAAAGTAACTTCTAAGAACATCACCTCTTCCAAACCTTTGTAGGAATCCAAGTCCATTCTTTGGATTCATTAAGTTATTACTACCTAAGGTCGAGGAGGGTGGTTTGATTAGATTTTCAATAATAGCCAATCCATTTTCATTTGGTAGATTGGCAAATAACTAGTGCAACACTTGGCACTTAGCTTATTAAATTAAAATGAGTGCATGTTGATCATATAATAAACCAAACTAAATCAAACTAAATGAACCAAAACTAAACTGAAGTCTAACAGAGGAGAGGCTACTGACGTCGACTGCCCCACAACTACAAAGGAAGGAGAATTTGGAGCTGCATCTCCCCCCTTCACCACTTGCAAATGCAAAGATGCCAAGATACCCATTGTTTGACAAGTCAAAGCTGATTGAGAAACCTATTGGAATTGAGGCTTTCTCCTCCATTCCTAAGCTTTGATACGAACAATCAAAAAACTCTATCACTTCGCCACATTTTCCTCCTTGTGGTCATCCAAAGAGCTAGGCTGAAGCTGCCCCCTGGGTCTTTCCCCTTACCTCTAATCAGTAACTGGCTTCAATTCTGAGAAGGCCTAGAACTTGGGGAAGTTGGCAAAAAAAAATGGAGACATCTACCTGCTGCGCATGAGATAGCGAGGACAGAGACCAGGATAAAGCTTAACAAGCTACCATTAAACCTCTCTGTGTATGTGTGTGCGTGTGCGTGCATGTGCGTGCGCACATACATGTGTGCGCGTGCATGTGTGCATGCACATACATATATATATATATATATATATATACACACACACACACACACCTAGATGATTCCAGGAACATTCCCAAACTCATTCTCTGAAAACACAACATAGTGCAGTTTCAATCTCATGATAGTCACAAGGTTGAAAACCATAAACTCCATCACACATGGCAGGGACTAGCTACACTGACGTCATCAGGGCCCAACAGTGGGGGTAGACCATAGTATAAAAATATGCTCTCACACAAACAAATCCACACACCCGCACATACTCGAGCATCCATTTATACAAAGTCTTCATACTAAGTTTCTATCAATATTCCGGAGGTGAAGGGCAGACTCAGCTATGATGAAGGCTAGCACTAAACGAGAAGGCTAATCAAAAAGTAGTCCAAAATCTCTTCATTCAGCCTACAACTACTTGTAAAGTCTAAACAATTTCATTTCAGTCTCTCCCAAATGAGCATCTAAATCTAGCTGATAGGGCAACGCACCATATATATATATATGTATATATATAGATTTTAGATGAAACTTGATGTCCATGTTTAGGTCCATATTTCTCTCGTCCAGAAAGAATGACCTAAAGTGGGCAAGGAAGAAGGGCAAATTCATGCAAAAGGAGCTAAAATTGTTCTGATGAAGCAAAGGTGCATAAACGAGAGAAATATGGACCTAAACACGGACATCAAGTTTCATCTAGAATTAATAACCTAGCTACAAGAAAGAAGGGCAAATTCAAGCAAAAGGAGCTTACATTGTTCTAATGAAGCAAAGGTGCATAGATGAGAGAAATATGGACCTAAACACAAACATCAAGTTTAATCTAAAATCTATAACCTAGCTACAAGGGGCCCTACACTATTGAGAGGGGCAAGGGGACGACAAGAAGAGGGACGACAAGAAGAGCATGGAGGTGAGGGGAGGCATAGGGAAGAACCAAGGAAGGCTCACTTTATCTCCAACAACGAAACCCCTATATGCGACAACCAACCTAGTGGTAGTGTGTGTGTGCACACGTTGTAGGGATGCCGAGTAGGGAGGCAACTATAGCTTATGTGCCTCCTAAGATCGAAATGAGCTACCTGACTTGTCAATAAACAACTCCCTCTTCCCTTTCTCATGATGCTTTCGATGTGTTGCAAGTAGGTAGCAAGATGGCATGAGTGCCCTAGTGTGTGTGCAAGAAAGGAGAGATGGAAGAGGGGCCACAGACAAAGAGAAGCGGGAGAGAGGAGGGCGACATGTAGGAGAGCACGAGCAAGATGAAAGTAGTGCAAAGGGAAGGGAGAGAGGAGGGCGAGTCGGCAGGAGAGGATGGGTGAGATGGCAAGGAGGGAGAGGATGAGTGCGTTGGCAAAGAAGAGGGGAAGGGGGAAGGACAGTGTAGAGAGCAAGAGTTGATTCTTTTCAGGGGGCTTTAATTTGTAATTTCAAACTTAGCTTAGATGCTTTCAAACCAACTAAATTATCCACTTTTGATTTGTGTGACAATGTGATTTGTCATTTTTTGTTTGTTGATATTATTTCTAATTCTTGATAGTACCACGCTCTCTCCTTCTAGGACAAAGTCCAGATTAATAGCTATTGTAATGAGAAAGCATCGATTCAAGGAAAAGTGCATGCTCTAAATTCTAAAATTTCTAACACTTAATCAACATTATCGAAAGCCTACAATTTTCTTTTTTTGCTTGAAAAAAGGCCACGACAAAACAATTCAATCTAGAACTTGCACAATAATTCACATTAATCCACATTAAGCTAACTGCAACACTTAGCAATTAGCTAAATGAAGTAAACTAATTGAACTTAACAACAGAGGAGAGGTTGCCAACTCCAACTTTCCCACTATCACTAAGAAAGAGGAGAACTTGGAGCATACATCTTCCCCACTTCCCCACTCGCTAAGAGATGCCAAGAAATGGAATACCCATCGTCTCGTTGGCCAACAAACCCTGTTGGAATTGATGCTTGCTCCTACATTCCAAAGTTTTGCCCAAATGATCATCCATCATCGAATCCTCTTTGTGGTCAAAGAGTGAAGCTACCCCCTAGGCCTTTCCCCTTGCCTCTACTCAATAACTGGCTTCAATTTTGAGAAGGCAAGAATTTGGCGAAGTAGGCCGAGTATGGAGACATCTTCCTCCTTTGCATAGGATGGTGCTCCTATGCATGGGATGGTGATGAAAAAGACCGCCATCGAATCTATAGGAGGCTACACCACCAAGGGGTTCCATGAAGGGTGGTCGAGTGACCAAAATCAAGCAAGAAAGGAGGCTAATTGTACAACCAAACTGGAGTTGTTCTAATGAGGCGAAGGTGAGTCAACAAGAACAAGGAAGACAACCATTGTAATAGCCAATGAAAAGACCACACACAAGGCTCTGATGTTCAAACACAGACGTGAAGTTTTATCTAAAATTTATAACCTAACAGAGGAGTTGTTGAGAGAAAGGGAGAGAGCTACGAGGCTCGAGTAGCACTGCACTGTTAAGAGGGGTGAGGGGACGATGGAAAGAGGGGCAAGGGGGCGACAAGAAAAAGATAGAGGGGGAGGAGACGATGAAAAGAGGGCCAAGGGGGCGACAAGAAAAAGATAGAGAGGGGGGAAGGGAAGGATCTCGTTCTCCTTGTGTATCATGCCTTGCATTGTTAAATTGACTACACACAAGAGGTACTCTCTCTCTCTCTCTCTCTCTCTCTCTCTCTCTCTCTCTCTCGTGTATTCCATCAATATGACAAAGCTTATGACAAAGCTTAAAGATGCAATTGCAAGATCACAATGCCACTCCAATGTAGCAATCTCAACCTCATAGAAGGATAATAAGATTGCCACCCATGGTACACCTCCCAATTGAATGATAAGATCAACAGACCTGTAACCCATGCTGTTCACCCAACATCCTTCTTCATGAAGGTACAAAGCACACTAAAATCAGGGCAACATATCCCTATAACAGGACGTCACAATTAAGGCATGGAAGGCACTTATGGTGGATTTGAGTTCTAACAGTGTATAAACTCAAAAAATGTACCCTGCTTTTTTTTAAAGTGTGCTGGGCAGGGCAGCTCTCATGCTAATTGGCTCCTCCGCATAATTTCTTCAAAGATAGTCCTGCACAGTAAAGGCTTGAGCTTGAAATGCAGTAGAAAAGCAGAGATTGAGATTACCACAAAATGATAAATTTTTTGTGAAAAAAAATTGAAGTACCATAACGACAGTATCTAGATGAATCCAGGAACATGCCCAAAATCCTCTTAAACACAACAAATAACGCCGTTTCAATATCACGACCGAGAACCATAAACTCCACACACAAAAGGGGCTAGCTACTATGACATCTCCACCAATGTCATCAGTGCCTAACGTGGGTGTAGACTGTAGTATATATATAAATGTATGCTCTTGAACATGCATATCCACACACCCACACATACTCTAAGCATCCACTTATACAAAGGTCTTTGTGCTGAGTTTCTGTCAACATTCCGGAGGCGAAGGGCAGACTCAGCTGTGACAAAGGCTAGTACCAAAGGAGAAGCCTAATCAAAAAGTAGTCTACATTCTTATCATTCAAGCTACAACTGCTTGTGAAGACTATAGTATCTCATTTTAGTCTCTCCCAAACAAGCATCTCTAAGTAAAAAATGCTTAGAAAAGATAGCTGATAGGGCACATAGGAGATCTTGATTAGAACAGATTCGAACAGATTCGAACAATATACCCTGCATTTACACAGACATGAAGAAGATAGCAAATGGAGAGCTTGAGAAGCAGAGAAGGGATCTCTACACACTTGCATAAAAGGTAAATATAGACTAAAATTACTAAGGACTGGAGGCAGTAGCACACCATATTGTAGGCTTTCAAGTACCCAAGTCGATTGCACATGATAAATTGTAGCTACTACACAGGAAAAACACTGCTATTACGAAACCTTAGAGCATTGATCTTATCTTGGTGACTTATTTGAGAAAGACACACCAGGAAAAAGCTTGATGTAAAGCACGCCTTCCAGCTCTTGGAAGCACTCCAGCAAAAAAACCTTTTATCCCCTGTATCTGCAGATCCATAATCCATTTAGACCACAAAAATATTTCAAACAGCACCTTGAGCTGGATTAACTGCCACCTTATCACAAGCGAAGCTACCTGGAATACATGGCGAACTGCTGACAAAATGCCAACATGATTTTGATTATCAAGTTGCAATCTTGTACGAATCTGTGGAAAACTTCAGTTAGCGATAACATTATCAATACATTGATAATAATACACATGATTTCACATGACCAGTTTACAACCAGCAGAAGTAATGATACCATTAACACACCCAAGCTTCTTGGTTGACTCATTAGGAACATCCATTATGTCAAACTTCAAGAGGTCATAAGTGCCTCCAAGCAAGTTTTGAAGTAAGTGTATGACAGGCATTCACAATAACATGGCTATTTGCAATAATGACTTAAATACTAAGTCTTCCACACCAGTATTGGTCACAAGAAATGCCTATCAACTTAACATATTCCATTTCCTGTGATATGCAAAACATGATTGGTAGTTGGCACATTCAAATTTGTCGCAAGCTTTGAAGGACAAGGTCTTCTCAATTATGGCACCAGAAAAGTAGGCAGGTTATCTCAAGTTTTTTGGTTTATGCATCATATCCATCAGCTAAAGGAGCAAGGAAATTAAAACCCATATACTTCATTGTGCTGCACCTATTATCTGATATCAATTTCACGGTATTACTCAATCTTGCAGGGAAGCAAATGTGGGCATAAGCCTTAAACGTAGCGAATCACAACAGAGCTCATAACTAAATGCACGTCCCATGGACACACATCTGTTCACTTTGAAGGCCTGTAATGAGAGAATGTCGAGTTTTGACACTTTAAACAGAGATATGACAAAACAGAGAGGAAGCTACAGTAAGCTAATGATAGTGTCACTATACACCTGCCTCTGTACGCCACTGTAAGAGAGCTCAGACAACCAACAAGAGGGGGGACAATTCTAGTGTTGAATATTAGGTATACCATGAGGCTGTTACTGCCCCTGAGATAGGTACAGGCAGAAAGTCAGTACTAATAGAGGAAGCTACAGTAAGCTAATGATAGTGTCACTGTACACCTGCCTCTGTACGCCACTGTAAGAGAGCTCAGACAACCAACAAGAGGGGGGACGAGAGGACATGTTAGAATTAGCAATCTCAGACAAATGTGATGGCAGCGTGTTCTTTCCAAGATAATCATACATAATGAGCCCCTTGGACAATTTACAGGTACAAATTGTGGTATGGCTGCGAAGAGGTCAGTAGAAGGGCCGCGTGGAGATCTGGAAGCTGGAACTTAAGGGAGCTAGAGCAGGGCGCCTAGAATTGGAGTGGGAGCTGTCCTGGAACAAATCGCAACGATGGAAAGGAGAGCCTTTATATACCTAGATGAATCCAGGAACATTCCCAAACTCATCCTCTTTATAAAAAAAAACAGTGCAGTTTCAATCTCATGATAGTCACTCACAAGGTTGAAAACCATAAACTCCATCATGCATAACAGGGACTAGCTACTATGACATCCCCACTGACTCATCAACGCCCAACAATGGGTGTAGACCATAGTATAAAAATATGCTCTCACACATACAAATCCACACACCCACACATACTTGAGCATCCATTTATACAAAGTCTTTGTACTGAGTATCTATCAGCACTCCGGAGGTGAAGGGCAGACTCAGCCATGACAAAGGTTAGCACTAAAGGAGAAGGCTAATCAAAAGGTAGTCCAAAATCTCTTCATTCAAGCTACAATTGCTTGTGAAGTTTAAACGTTTTCATTATAGTCTCTCCCCAACGAGCATCTAAATCTAAATCTAGCTGATAGGGCAACGCGCCATTTAAGATAGAAAGAATTATCACAATACCAGCAGATCGCAACTTGAACGAAAACAATGGGAATGAGAGCCTTGCCTGTTCTTTTTAACTGTTGGGAAAGCAAAGAAGCTTTGCTTTCATTGCTTTCTTGCTTTGCCAAAAATCACTTGCCCAAAATCACTTGTGCCATGTGGCCCTGAAACGCTCTACTTTAATCCAAAGGATTTTTGCCCCTTCTTGTTAGAAATGACCCAACAGAGGGTACACACTGCGGAAGACTGATAGTAATGCCCAGGGGTTCACACAATGTGGTGTGGGGTGAGGAATCACAGACTTCTTAACTTAATGTGCAAAGATGTGCAAGCCAGTAAATAGACAATGCTCAGAAACAAATATAGAAGCAACTCTTTATATTTCTGCCCGTCCACAAAGTAGGACAGGATACAATACCAAAAGGTTCTCCTAATAGATGTCAAGCACTTCTAGATCTTTGAGCCCGCGTGCTCCACCTTGAGCATATGTAGACTCTCTGTCTAGATCCCTTCCACCTTGCTGTCCAGAAGTGGGCAGCCCTTTCTCAGCTTTGTCTGCAGGCTATGATGTACCACCTCCACCGCCAGAAGATAGGCCCAAGGTAGGTCTTACTGCTGCTCCAATCTGCTGACTTTTGGCTGCTCAAAGTGATGTGAAATGAGGCCCAAAGCCTCTCCTTTTATTGGCCCAAAGGGGGCTGGCAAAAACCAACCAGCCTGCCCCAATCTGACTGACCACTTACTGCTGCTCCAATCTGCTGACTTTTGGCTGCTCAAAGTGATGTGAAATGAGGCCCAAAGCCTCTCCTTTTGTAGGCCAAGGGGGCTGGCAAAAACCACCCAGCCTGCCCCAATCTGGCCGACCAGACTGGCCAACCAGTCTGTGGCTGGTCGAGCCCTATTAGGGCTCACAAACCGGGGCCCTTTGGGCCCACTCTTCTAGGGCCTTGGCCCTACAATCAAGGCAAGGGCCCATCCTATATAAAGGCCGGTCCCTGCCTCATGGAAGCCTCTTTTGCTGCTCCAACAGGCCTCATCCAGCCCCGTACAGCCTTGTACCCTGTTCCATACAGTTGTGCCACCTGTCCCAGGTCTGCACACCCTTGTACCCTGCTCCGTACACTTGCTGATGTCAGCACCACCTGTGCGCCTCTATTCGGGGCCTGTTCCAGCCCGTACACCTGTTCTGCAGTTCCGTCTTGCCAGGTCAGATCCAGGGCTTCATGCCCCCACCATCTCTCCTGCACAAGGTCTCTTGTGCTGTCCAAATGACAGCTCATGTGCTGCCCATGTGGCAGCCCCATTCTCTGCCCATGTGGCAGTCTATACATCCCTAGGTCCACCTCCCCTATGTTCTCCTCATATGGGGGCTTACAGATGGGGAGGTGACCATTCCAACACTTCTAACCGCTTGCCCCTTGGCCCTAGGAATTAATTTACAACCTTGGGCGCCTTGGCCCTAGGTATTAATTCACAATATTGGCCCTTAGCCTTTTTACCACTCTAGGGCTTAGGCTGTCACATGTAAAACCCTAATAATCAAAATCTCACGTCCCCGTGACAGCTACACTCGTAGCCATTTGACAGGACATCATCTTCACTCTGCAAGCCAGGTGGGAGCGTGGTGTTCTGGAGTCTGGACTCACGAGGAACAGCCGAGTGGTGGAAACGTTTCCACAAAGCTTGACCTGCAGGCATATTCTACACAGTCTCAGCAGGAGATATCCGCTGGATCTATAGGCCACCATCCTGGTTGTTAGCCCCTGTCCCAGACAGTCCCTAGGCAGCTAGCTAGGATTGTTACTTAACATCATCAGCCTTGGTTGCTGATTTGTCTGGAGTTTTTTCAAGCATCAATACAAGTTTCCTTTCTTTGCCAAAAAAAGAAAAAAAAAAGATGGAAGCGCACAGTTAACACAAAACCTTGCTGAAATCTTGTACGCCCCTCCTAAAAGTAAGAAGACAACTCAAAAGTAACAGAGGCACACACATAGTCATGCACCCCCTGGTGGACAGCCACCCGTGATGCCTCCTATGGCAGAGCATAGTATCCATTTGGTCCTGGAATGGGAAATGCCCAACAGCCCAATAATTTTCAGTAAGTCAACCAAGGACAGAAATAGAGGCATACACATAGTCATGCACCCCCTCGTGGACAGCCACCCGTGATGCCTCCTGTGCTAGAGCATAGTATCCCGCAGTCTACATTTGGTCCTGGAATGGGAAATGCCCAACAGGCCAATAATTTTCAGTCAGTCAACCAAGGACAGCAAACCTTTCCTCACTCAGTCATGTGGCCAAGGTACTTTGGAGGGTCTGTCTTTCAAGCAATGGTGGGACAGCCCACAGAAGGGATGGGAATGCCTGACACTCACTTGGCAAATATGCAGCCAAGAATGCAAAGTTTTCAGCAACCCATGATGGGGGGTATGCAGGTTGGAAATGCAAATATGATGTATGCCATATAGGAATGCAACCCGGAATGCAAATGGGAATGCCTGGAATGGTTAACCCAACCATGGGAAGTGGCAGTAATGCATAGAGCATGGGACAGATGATGCCACCTCCATTTTTGCAGCCACCTGCATATGATAATATACTACAGCATATGCCCTCTTGCAAGGAAAGACTTCGGGATACCCGCCTTTTTTTCGCTTTGAGAACATGGGCACTACGCTGAAGTTTTCATCCTCTTTCCACCACAAACAGATGGACAGTCCAAAAAGGCAAATTCTATTGTCTTAGATCTTTTAAAATGCTATGTTTCAGAGCATAAGGCAAAGTGGGAATAGTTTTTGCCACTGGTTCAGTTTGCATATAACACCACAGTACATTCTTCCCCAATGAAAGCACCCTTTGAAATAGTAGAAGGTGAAAGAAAAGTCCCTCTTTTTTTGCACACGAAGGAAAAGATCTTAGAAGCAGATAGATATGTGGAAAGTTTGGATGCATCTTATAAGAAGGTAAAAGCAGCCCTCCAAAAAGCCAGGAAAAGTAAAAGAGGGCAGCAGATCGACATAGCAAGAGGTCAGCAGCAAAAATCGGCAGCTTGGAAGGCAGAGGATCAAGTTTAAGAGATCCAAAAGGTCACAGGGCAGGAGAGAAGAGCCACTCAGCAAGGAAGAGCTTCGAAAACCCGTGCTAGAGAGTAAGGGAATGCATGCAAGCACATACAAGCCACCTTGACTGTCACGTGGCGGGTTTGCCTTGCCACCTCGTTAATTCCATAGCCGCATCCATCACGATGTCTTGCTACTGATGATGATGATGATGATCGTTATGATAATGCCGACAATGATGCTGAGATTGATATATATAGTCGAGATATGACTATGTTGTACTTAGGACTTAGTACTGCCATTTTGCATTTTTTTGCATTCCGCATAGGTGTGGATGCTCGTTTAGTAGCTCCACTACCACAGCTCATTGTATCAGGTTTTTCACAGTCTCATAGACCCATCGGTCTTCCAAAGACTTTAATAAACTTTCTTTCTTTCTTTCTAACCCACTCTTTTTGGTCACATATTCCTTGCCTTGGGCCTAGTAAATGTACCTAGAACTAGACCCCACTTTTTGCATTACTTCCTAGGGATTTTTAGGAGTTTTCACTTCCTCTAGACTAGTCCCCCAAAGCCAAAGTAGTCGAACAGAGACTCAACGTAGAAGTAGCTAAATGAGCATTTACCTAAATGAATCCAAGAACATTCCCAAACTCATCCTCTAGAAACACAACATAGTGCAGTTTCAATCTCACGATAGTCACCCATAAGACTGAAACTAGTTCTTAGTGGTATCGATTGGCAAAGGTTAATCTTTCTGAAAAATAAACCTTTAGGGATGATCTATATATGCCAAACAAGGGACCAATTGATATTGTATCTCCATGATGTATGAGAATATATGAAGTTATATCATAAGGTGAAACAATCCCAATTGGATGGGATCAACTCTCCTACAATGGATGTCATATCCCCAAAAGTTGGAAAGGGGCTTCTTGGGCCTTTCAGTGGCTGGAACGGGGGGAGAAAGGAGCGGCAAAGGGGCAAACAGGGGAGAGGCACAAGAGAGGGAAGCCAGAAGGAGGACCCAGATTTTTTTTTGGGGAGGGAAGGGGGGGGGGCGCACTTTGAGGCGGTTGTGAATCTTCCACTCTGATTTGTGGTTCCAGCCACACGTGCAGTTTTGCTTAAAACTGGGGCAAGACATCTAGGTCTATGAGACTATCGCACAAGTGCGATGCATCATCCCAACGTGCAATCACAATTTGTATATCGGATTAAGCCACATCAAGTCCCACATTAACCTACACGACTAACTATATAAAAGGTTACTGCTGTTACAGCCACCATGTTTCCTCCATAGCATATGGTTTGTCATCTTACTCAGCAACATGGCAGGCATTCAAGCTTGGATGCATTACCATGACTCCTGAACCAAAATCACTTTGGACCTATACGCAGTAACTTGGTGGGCACTCTCTAATCTAAGCATATACATTCACACATACTTTAGACATTCCAGGAGCAAGCATCAGGTGTCTCATGTCTATACAAAATTAACAAGAAATGGGGAATGTGCACACGTCAGTTTTTATTTCCTTTTCCTTTTCTTTTTTCTTTTCCTTTTTCCTTTTTTCTTTTAGGGGGGTATGGGGAAAAGTACTCACTACATCAGGAGGATGGGTCAACAAAGTTGCACTTGCTCCAGCAATAGCCCCTGAAACAATCAACAAGAGCTTGAGTGAAACTATAAACTTTTTGCAATATTTCAAATCATAAAGATTTAAAAGCAACCAATCGGGAAAGAACAATCACCTGCAAGAAAATTCACATATAAACGAGAGCTCTCCCCAAGAGCCTGTGAATCTGCATAATCAAATTGTTCAAGCAAAATGCTTCAAGAAACATGACAAAAACTTGCGCATATTAGAAATTCAAATAGATTATAAAGGTTCTTCACTTGCATTTTTACACGAGAGGCCAGGTTGAAAATACTAGCACATCCCTGCACTCAGAGGCTCAACAATCCCTGGTCAACTTTCTAGTTTAAGCAAAACCTCATCATAATGACACAGACGCTTTCTAGTAGGTGTAGAGCCAGAGGGGCTATGCCCAAATATGACCAGTCAAGTTTCCATTTCACAGATGAAGTAATACGCACAATCTGTAGGCTTAAGTGACAGTGGGATGCACGCAGCGGCATGCATGCCACCATTGTGTTATGGACTACTTGCTCATCTCTGACACGGGAGCATAAGTTTGAACAATTGTACATTAGTAGACACCTGTACAATCGGACTACAGGCCTTTAGTGGCGAATATGGCATGGAAAACCCATATTTAGCATGATACCATATCATAGGGGAGCAAGGGAGGGTCTCACATTACAATTGGACTTCTAAAAGGCTGCTCCTTATGCTCAGATGGTGGACACTCACCTAATGATATATATTTACAAAACATAGTCAAAGTAATGCACAAGGAGCTTTGATTGAAAAGCTTAAAAATGCAAAACATAAAAGAGAGAAGTAAATCATCTGGATGGAGAAAGAATTCAACAGTCTCAAAATATCAAGTGGCGGCACAAAATGGAAATGTTAGAAAACAGTCAAGCACACAGTAAATATACAGAAAGTCAGCAGGAAGGACTGAAGAAACATCTGGAAGCTACAATATTATGCACCTGTTGGCCAGCAGCAGGCCTCAAAAAGGACTTCCCTCCTCAGTTCAGCATTAAGCAGCAGCAGCCCTCACCCTCAGCCAGGCAGCAGTTCCACAAGCATAGCCCAGTCTTCACGCAGGCTAGTAGCAGTAGTGGTACAGCAAGGAAACATCACTCAAATATATTTCTCTGTTTTAAGAGAGGAAGCTTGCTGTAGTAATCTCACACAGCCGTAGCAACACTCAACCCTCTCCAATTCTCACTCAGATGGTGCAAAAGGAAACCCACAAAGGACAACAAATAAATAAGGCAACAGAACTGAGATGACTCCTCCACAAGGTCTGGGAATATGGGCTGCAAACATGCAGCAAGTGCTGGGATATGTAGAGCTCAACAAACTTAGATCTAAGCGGGCCTGCTATGCAATCTTGTGTTGCCTTGTGTGAAGGGCTTCAATGGGATTGTACTGCAGGCCGTATTTATATGGAAAAGACCGCTTAGACTCTGGCCTACTGGATTGCCTCCTTATTTTCAGACTGATCAGTATGTTAATGATCAGATCTGGCCAAGCACATCCGCCTAGACCTGGGTCCCACCAGGGTCCCCAGCAATGCTTATGGATAGGCCTTACATGCAGTCCAAAACTGGCTGCCGCACTACTGCAGTAGGCCCTCCAAAACACCCTCTTTCCA
The DNA here is from genome assembly GCF_047967505.1 of Dipteris shenzhenensis. Classification (NCBI taxonomy): domain Eukaryota; kingdom Viridiplantae; phylum Streptophyta; class Polypodiopsida; order Gleicheniales; family Dipteridaceae; genus Dipteris; species Dipteris shenzhenensis. Next base: position 54,485,490 of record NC_141608.1, read on the forward strand.
GCCACCATCTGCTCTGCAAACTCCCTCTATAAATAGCAATAGTCCTCTCCCCTAGAACTCCTACAGAGTACCAGATGCACTGAGACCATGTCCTCATCATATGGTCCCTTACAAGTGGGCCAACAATTCTGTAGGACTGTATGTCAAACATACAGTGCAACTACTGTCATAAGTTTGGGAACTTATGATAGAGATTACTGCAAGAAGTAGTATGACCAATGAGGTCAATCCAGTAACAACAGAGGAAACTTCCATGGAAGAGGTGGACATCACAGTCATTATGCCAATGAACCTGAACAATGTATCTTGTGATTGATGGTATGCAAAAGATTGATAGTGATTCTAAGGCAAAATGCACTTATCATGTTGAACATGCAGATCAGGATGGTACATTGATAGTGGTGCATCATAGCATGTTGGACAAGCTGTAGTGACCACCACAGAAGCAACGGTAGAAGCCAGTGATTCTGCAGCCAACCACTTAGGACGATCCTTCTTCCCATGCCCAGTGATGGGATGGCAAAAGACGCATCAACCCTCGGATTGATACCGCTTTTGTTCGTCGGGCTAAAGATAACCTCCCGTGATGCCCTCCGCTTTTTCATCCGGTGTCTTCCTAGACTTGGAGTCCTCCTTTCCACAAGACGACTTTTCTGCTGGTTCCAAGTGTCCTTCCGCTGTGTGCCTTTGCCTGCGCTGCTGCAGGGTCTTGGCACTTGGTTGGACCTTCTTGGGCTTCCCCCCATTCACCATATTTCTGGATTGCGAGCAAGGGTCAGCGCTTAGTCATAGGTAAGTGGGTCAAATTTCCATGTTGGAAATCTAAATGAAACCTCTCATGAATTGCTTCAACTTCTTGTCTTCAAACACTCCCAACTTGTTGTCTTCAGACACTCCCAACTGTTGAGCAAAGGTGATGACCCTGTTACTGTAGGATAACAAACCACACGAGAAAACTCATCCTCCAGATTAAGTTAAGAATTTACTGGGGAGGTAGAGAACAGGCTTTGAGATCAGAAACAAACTTATTCCACATATGTGTTACCTTGTGGTCATGTTAGTCTGGCTATTGGCCCAATGCTACTGCCTCACAAAGATGAAAGGCTGTGAGATGGACTTTATCTTGCTCATGAAGTTCAGATTGAAGCGTGTGAGTGGAGTAACTTTAGCTAACGGTCTTTTCCCCTCAGCCCTCAGTTGACCAGTAGTTAATCTGGTGTAGAGGTAGGTGGTGTGGAGCCAACACACTCAAGTTGTCCTGCATAGTGTCTAACATATGCCAGCAGGGCCTCTCAGTCAAGTATGTGCTGCTTCTCGATCTAGGCAAGCTCTGTGCATCGGTGTGCCTCCTTGTTCTTGCATTCCTCTCGCATCAACAAGGGCAGTTTTTCAAAATTCAAGCCTCTCAAGATCCTTGAAGCGTTTGTTCCTCCTCCTACCTTCTGCTTGCTTCTAGCTACCAGTTGTCTAAAATCAGTGTGAAGGGGATCATACATATCATAATTAAGTTCTTGTCCTTTCCATTGAATCAAGTGAGAAATTGCCATAGACGCATTTGTTCTACATGTAAGTGACGAGATTTACTAATGGGCCATGGCCTTGGCAATCACCAAGTGCACTAGGAATTGTCACATGCACCCTTATACCAAGGTCCTTGTGACACACTGGCCTCAGTATCAAGTGCATTATGTACAGTAGTTGTTCCTAAAGTAGGCTATTTGTCGCGTATGTTGTTGCCCCATTGTGAGCCCTAGTCTGGGGATGAGTCCTGGCAGGAAGTACCTAGGTCAAATCTCATCAGTCCTTGTTCAAAGAACTCAATAGGTTAGTTAGTCCTTGTTTAGAGTTTTTTAGACTATGTCTCAGCGTAGGTTAGGAGCCTCAAAGACAAGCCTAAATGGCTGCCAAATAGGCTGGACCAGGCGCCTTTTATAGACAGACCTGGTCTCCTATAAGTCAGCCAGTTGGGCTGACTAAGTCGGCCGTACCAGACCAGCCAACCAGGTTGGCCAACCAACCTGCCTGGTCTGCCAGTCTGGCTGGCCAGGTCACCTTTTTGGAGGCTTTTTCAGTTCCCTTCCTCCCCATTTAGGTCTGGCAATCAGTTCCCCAGCAGCTCCGGCCCTTGCCCTGAATCAGCTCCAAACAGTCAGGATTTGGCAGATCTCCACGCGTCACAGCAGCAGATTTGGACAGCAGCAAAGTAGAGGTTCTCCCAGTCTGTTTCAGCAGTTTTCTATCTAAGTTTCACAGCGCACTCTCTTGGCGCATTCTCTATCAGTTCATCCCTCAGTTCTCAGTTTCAGCTTTCTCATTCTGGTTCATCTCAAAGTCCTTTGTTGCTACCCTAAGTCACCAATTGTATTAAATGTCAAGCCCTAAAAACTATTCCTAGCGATTGAGCCCTCTAGAACTTCATATTAAAAAAATCCTCCTAACTCTGAATCCTTGTACTTGATTGGGGGCATTTTAATATTACCATGCAAATAATGGAGATTATAATTTATCCTTGGGGTAATATCAGGGATTCCTTTTCTAGTAATGCATGTTACCAAGTACCTTGATAAGAAGTTGCATATGGAAGATTCCACTATCTACATCTTCTTGCCTTTGGTAGCCCAAAATGGCCTTTTGAAGATCCATACACATGGGACTTATTTACAAAGAGGCCAAGACTAGATGGCGAGGTGCCCTCCATTGCCCATGTGCAGAATTCTAAGGTCACATGTGCCCGTGTGCTTCCAGACGGCAGCTCTTTCGTTAGCTGCTTTAAACTCTGCCTCGCCCATCAGGCCGGAGCCCCGTACTCCGGCTGCTGGACCTGTGAGGCCCTCCCCGCTGGCCTCAACATCGACTGCCTCATCACCTATTATCTCCGGAAACTCGCGGAGTTTGTCCTTGAACATCTCAGAGGCAGATACGGCAACCAGCTGGAGAAGAAAGACATCCAGTGGTGCCTCACTGTGCCTGCTATCTGGGCAGAACGGGCAAAACAGAAAATGAGACAGTGTGCACAAAAAGCAGGACTCGTTTGGGGTGTTTTCAGCGACGGAGCTATAGCTGATGCGAGCCTTTGGACACCGGATGGGGGCCATGTGTGGCCTGATGGCTAGATGGCTTCAGATAGAGTTGGCACACTGCCAACTAGGCTACATGCAAGTGTGGGAAGGCATCCCATGACTGATCGCACTAAGGGTAGATGGAACATTTCTCGGAGCAGCCCACTCTCAGGTTGCAGGGCCTGTTTGGAGTCCCAGATGATCCTGGATGGCTCTGGGCCAATCTAAGATACAAATATTCAAGGACCAGGGAAAAGGAAAAGTCTCGTGCTGGACAAATGTTTCTAGCTGCTAAGTACATAGGCGTAATGCCCCACGCAACAAATCAAAAGCTGCCATCAGCAGAGGTGGTCAGGTGGGTGTAGTGCCAGGGACGACGCTCTCCGACCATGCGCCAGTGCTCTTATCACTAGACTCGGCAGCGCAGTCCCTTCCTCCCCGTTCGTGCAGGATTCCTAATTCCATCTTCTCTAGGGAGGAGGTGCGCAGTAGTATCGGTAGCCTTTGGGACAGAGATTGGGGCGGGTGCGTGGATCTGGTAGAGTCGATGGCGCAGGCTCTACAGGAGTCCAGCCAGATTTGCCAGCTCGCAGCCCTTCAGGTTCGCCAGGAGTGGTGGGGCAGAGAGAGAGCTCTTCATAGGGACCTCGCCTCCATTCAACGGCTCCAACAGGCAGCTCCGGGTTCGGAGGAGCTTCGGATCCAGGCCCTTCGAGCCAAAGCCCTTCTTGAGGAGACTCTCCAGCGTCGCTCAGAGTTTTCTTACCATGCCTCTCTCTCCTACTGGGCTCGGAAGGGCGACCGGATGAGCAAAGAGTTCTTCAGGACGCATGGCCAGAGGGCAGCAGGTGACCAGCTCCGGAGTCTTAGGACAGCGGAGGGGCACATCATTATGGACCAAGAAGAGGTCTTGGGGTTGGCTACCGACTTCTACAGGACTCTTTTCCAGCAGGAGCAGCTTGCCCCCCGCACTAGACGTTCCCGCGAGGAGGTGTGGAGGCACATTCCGACCCTTGTTCAGCCCAGCATGCAGGCGACGCTGATGGCACCATTCACCACTGTCGAGATGCAGGAGGCCTTGATGGCCATCGATGGGCAGAAATGCCCTGGTGAGGATGGGCTTTCTAGAGCTTTCTTCACCTCTTTCTGGGATCAGATCCATCAGCCCCTCCTAGCAGCCCTCCAGAGGATTTTCAGCAGCGGTCATATGCCAAAGAGCCTCTCTTCAGGATTGATCTGCCTCATCCCGAAGGGGGGAGATCGACAGGAGATCCGTCAGTGGCGCTCGATCACTCTCCTCACCACTGCCTATAAAATCCTTGCCAAGATGATTAGCGCCAGAGTTCGGCCACTACTTCCTGACCTCATTCATGACACTCAGACAGGCTTTGTCCAAGATCGCAGTATCCTGGATAATGTCTTCACCTTCTCAGAGGCGACGGAGTGGGCTCAGCACAGCGGGTCGCACTTAGCCATCCTACTTCTCGACTTTGAGAAGGCCTACGATCGAGTGGACTGGTCCTTCCTGAAGGGTACTTTGGAGAGACTTGGATTCCCAGTGGGATGGATTCAGGGTATCTCAATGTTATACAGGACAGCTTCCAACAGGGTCATCATCGGTGGCAGGATGGGAGAGCGTTTTCGATTGGAGAGATCAGTGCGTCAGGGTTGCCCCCTCGCTCCTTACCTGTTTCTCTTCTTCGCCGAGGCGATGACATACTATCTTCGTGCGAGGTCGACAGGGATCCGGGGTGTTCGCCCTCCCATCAGGGAGGACACGGAGCTCCTAAACTCGGAGTATGCAGATGACACAACGCTGTATGTTCACGATGATGAGATGATGCTGGAGAGGGTGAGACTGGCCTTAGAGGTCTTCTGTTCGGCAACCGGTGCGAAAATCAATTGGAACAAATCAGTTGGTTTTCTCACAAACCCTGGGGCATGCTCACAGTGGGGGAGATTTTTGGGTTTCAGATGGATCCTGCGGGGGCAGACTACTAGATATCTCGGCTTTCAGGTCGGCCTGGACATCATGCCAACTCAGCAGTTTCTCCCGGTGCTAGATTCCATACGACGGAAGTTGGCTTTCTAGAGCACTGCTAAGCTCTCACTTGCAGGTCGTGCTCTTGTAGTCAACCAGGTTCTCCTAGCCACGGCCTGGTATGTGGCCTCTTGTTGGTGCTTCTCGAGATCCTATGTGGCACAGCTCAGGAGGATGGTCCGGAATTTCCTGTGGTCTGGGGGGGATGGTCTCAGAGATACCAGAGCCAAGGTAGCCTGGCAGACAGTCATTCTTCCGCAGGCTGAGGGTGGCTTGGGGGTCATTGATCCGGAGCTTCAGAGTCAGGCCCTGCTGGGCAAGTTAGTTATCCGCGGTTTGACCCCGGGGGGGCAAACGTGGAAGATGTTACTTCAGCAGGGGATCAGTTCTTGCGTCCCGCGCCGAGGTGGAGAGTGGCTACTGTCCCTCCGGTGGATCTTCACCTCTGCACCGCTTACTCGCCCCCGCTCCCCGCTCATTCGTAGCCTTCTCACGGTTTGGAGGCGACTCCGTCTCAGTCTCCTCCAGTCGCCTCCTAGCAGTCAGGAGGAGATCGACCGCCAGCCGCTCATTTGAAACGATCAGGTCAGAGATGCCTTGGGCCTTCAGCTGGGGGAGAGGTCACATATCTCGTGGGACGGCTGGATGCGGGGGCCTGCCCGGTCCCTTCGAGTTTGGAGAGACACTTACAGACACTTGGAGACCGTTGCTCTAGCAGCCGCAGCCGGAGGTGTCCGTGGAGCTCAGATGAGACGCACAGAGATAGATGGAGCGATTCCTGCCGGTTGGTTGATTCCACCCGAGATTCAGATCCTCATGCCTGGTGATGCCCGTTGGCTTGGACAGTTCACCCCTCGTGGCATCCCACTAGTGGTTGCAGGCCGGCTGGACAACACCTCTATATCCTTCTTCGCGGTTTTGGGGGATGGCCGACTCAAAAGAGAGGGTGTGCTCATCGACCTCCTTCTCTCATGGCAAAGGGCTCGTGTCGTAGGCCTCGTGGGAAAGGTTTGGCGGATCGATCCTAGTATAGAGCAGGATCAACTGCAGTTATGGCGCCTCTGGCTTTGGGAGGGGCGGGCCCTGTCAGAGCTTGATTGGGACCCAGGTGAGTAGAGATGGCCAGAGGTTGTGGCAGGCCAGGGGCCGACCCTTTCTTCGCTTACAGCACGAAATTGGGCAGGAGAGTTCTCGGGAGAATGCAGAGCCGACCGCCCACCCAGCAGCCCAGTTGGTATTCTCAAGGTATTTCCAGGCTATTTTTACAAGCCTTCTGGAAGGCCTTGTGGGAGAGCTGGCGGCCGCGGAAGATTTCCTACTTCCTTTGGCTACTCGCCCACAAGGGTCTTCCAGTGGGGAGCTGGTTGCGACAGATTGGTCAGGATGGACTCTGTCAGATTTGTCATGAGGACGAGGAGTCCCCAAAGCACTGCCTGTGGAGCTGTACTCGCGCCCAGGACGTGTGGAGGTGGGCCTTCGGGATCCTTACTCACGCAGCACCGGAGTTAGGTTTGATCACCTGGGGCGCGTTCTGCTGGTGCAGCACCACACCTGGCTATCATCAGTTGTTCGAGGCAAGCCCGCAGGACCCTATGTTCCTTATCACACAGGGGACTTGGGGGCCGCTTGAAGGCATCCCGCAGCACTTGGTAGAAGCAGACACAGGACCTCAGGTGAGGCAGCCAGTCTGGGAGATTATTAGCAGCATCGTCGGATGGCACATTTGGACTTCGCGTTGCGCGCAGATCCTCAGTGGTACCTCTCTTTCGACTGCCCAGGTCATGGCCAACATTTGGAGCGAGATTATCCACACGCTCAGAGGCCAGTGGGACCAGATCCAGGGGGATTCCCGGGCTGGCCGGGAGAAGCGGAGACGCTTCCTCCAAGACTGGGATACGCAGGGCCTCTTCTTCGAGCATACTTCTCAGGGCCTTCAGTGGCGCTACTCACCGCCTCTCTGGCTATTTATCCACACCCGCCTGATCCCTCCGTGAGAGAGCTTTTTGTTTCCACTTAGGGCTGCGTCTGATTTGTGAACGCAGCCCCGTCAGCTGCAAAACTGACTTTTATGTATCTTGTAATATAATCAGCACTGTTTTTTCGGGGAAAAAAAAAAAGGAAAAGTCTCGTGCTGGACAAATGTTTCTGGCTGCTAAGTACATAGGCGTAATGCCCCACGCAACAAATCAAAAGCTGCCATTATTCCAATATGACGACGGGCTTCAATTAGCACTATAGGTAATCTTCCTAACTTCGCTTGGACGTTGAGACTACTTGGTTCTAAAGGACTCAACCTCTGCTCTTGCAGTTTGCACTCAAACGACTCTCATGCAACACTCTGTGCAAATGAAATACCTCCCTACGAGCCTTACAAGAACAAAACCAAGATTAGGTTAAGGTATCTCTAGTGTACTACGAACTATACAGAGAAGGGAAGGTACCATCGACCTCAAGCCACCCCATACAGTGTTGTCTCTTTTCATGTGCGTTCCTCTCATGAACCCCTCGATCTTCCTATTAGCCGTGAACGAACCTCGCCTCTGCAGCGGATGATTTTACAATCGAAGTGAAATATGGCCATGATATGCGATCAAAGTTTACACATGGGCACACATGAAGTTGCTTCTGGTTTCCTTCACATCTCAGTTCATCTCTCTCATTAAAACAGACACCCTGCATCCCGTGGACAGCACTCGCCTCATCCTTAGCCCCACAGAGTGGTCTACATCGGTGTGGACAGCATTGAGGTCTCAGTCATTGGTTTGGAACTGCTTCTTAAGTTCCTGGGTTCGTCTAGTGTTTCACAGTCTCTCTTCATAGTGCATACTTTCAGTTGTATTTCAGTTCTCCAAGATTAAAGCCTTGATTCTCTCCCTCTACTTTTCTCTCCCCTTAACCCCTCTACAGTGTCCATTGAAGACATATTCACTGAAGGTTTAAAGAAGGTCTTGCTGTGATTACACGAGCATTAACCGTTGCATGTTACATTGTGATCCAGCTTGACTACCCCGAGAGCATGGTTGTGCTAAGGTCAGGAAATACCACACAACCAAGCAAAATGGAAGGGATAAGGTCAGAAGAGTTCAGCCACAAGTCCGACTTCCAAGAAGACAAAATACAGCCAGAAGAGTGCGCTTTTGCAAAGCAATCAAAAAATGATTATGGAGCAGAACAGACGCCTCCAGGCCCAGCTCGAAGAAAATTTATGGGAGCTATAAGACTATCATCTAACCCAAAGGGCATTACACTAAATTGATAATGATCCTTTTGAATTCCAGACCTACTCTTAGGTACATCGTCTTGTGGGCCCTAACTTGACACTTAGAGCTTAAATCATCTTACTAACCGACCTACTTCTTGCAATTGGTCAAAGAGCTTATAGTTATTTTCAATTGTTGCCTTATTTAAGGCATGGCAATCCATACACAATCGCATAGACCCATTCTTCTTAAGTAGGACAGCCCAAAGTGAATTGCCTTTTTCTGAGATTCTCAGATCATTGTCGTTCTACTCCCTTCTCTTCCATTTTGCTTTAACTGTAGGGAACTTTGAAATGAAGGGCAACTCTTAGCTCTAGGTCTCCTATGATCTAAAATCCTCTCTGTGAGAGAGAGACTCACTTTGAAACAGTCCCAACCATGCCCCCAAGGGCTGCTAAAGATAGCATAAGGTAGGAAATATATGCACACTTACTTAACTGGAGGTGTTTTTCATAAAAACTTACTGACAGACAGACCTAGCTAGGCTGCAAAGCAGGTCTGACGACGAAGCATCCAAATGGCTGAATCAGGCACGCTAGTATGGGGTGTCATGTTTTATTGATACGTCATGATAAAATGATAGACCTCCTATGTAATCATATTCATCAAAATTAGGATATAATGTAGCAGGAGATAAACTATCCTCACTCTCTCCTGCTCGCTAACTGCAAACTGCGAGATGATGCACTCAATACACAAAGTGATGCTGTGGATGTGAGTAGGAGAATCAAAGGGAGAGAATATAGTGGGCCTCCGCCGAAGAGGAAATATAACTGAAAGGTATGAAACCCTCGACTGCAAAATTGGAAAAGACTAAGCTAACTAGAGGAGGTGAATCCTCACTAGATCCCTTGGAGAGGCTGAGGCACACCCTGCTGGTCTGCTGTGGGGAAGCCTGGCTACTGCTGCTCTGAAGGCTTGAAGTCCTGAAGATGGGATGAGAAGTGAAGGCCAAGGGGGCTGCTTTTATAGGCCCCCCTGGGCCTCGAACTTACCGACCAGGCAGCTTTCTGCCCACTGACCAGACTGCTCCTGTTCACCGACCTGCTGCTGCTGCTGACATGGCAGCCGACCTGCTGACATCATAGCTGATGTCATAGTTGCCAGAAACGGCCTTTTCTTGGTAGGAAACGAAAACGACGAAACGGAAACGGCGCCGTTTTGTAAAACCTGTTTTTGACCTAGACCCCCAAAATCACGATTTCACCGCCTCCCGCCCATTGCACTTCTCTGCATCCTTGCTGCTCTCTCCACCTTCTCTAAGCTCTCTCCATCCCTCCATCCTTTGCTCTTGCACTCTCCATCCCGTTTTCCTCGGACCTCCATCCTTCTCTCTCCATCCTCTTCATCCTTCTCTCCATCTTCTCCATCCTGCAAGCTGCAGCTTGGCAGCCTGCTCTCCATCCCTCCATCCTTCTTCTCTCCATCCTCTCTTACCTGTAACCTCTCCATCCTCCTTCACTTCTCCCTCTGATCCTCCAGGCTCCTTCCACCTCTCCATCCTCTTTTACCTTTGAGCTCTCCATCCTCCTTCTACCTCTCCATCCTTTCTCACTTGTGACCTCTCCATCCTCCCCCTCACCTCTCCATCCTTCTCAATGCCGAGAGATGCTTATTGGGTCCATGTCTCCCTCCTGATGTTGATGATGCTTCTTCAGACAGTGACACAGATGCCTCAGGCTCATCTGAGGAGGCAGAGGATGACGATGACGAGGAGTCCATGGATGATGCAGATGATCAATAGTGATGTACCTTGGTCCTTGTCACTTTACTACGACTGTACAGACTACAGTGCTAGCCTACTCCTAGTCATGACACTTCAGATGCATCATGCATGCAGCCTGCAGGCTGCAGCATGATGCATCTTGATTCCTAGACTATGTTATTTCTTTTTTATGATAGTAGATACAGTACTCCTGCTGAGTATACTTTGGACCTTGGTGCCAGGTGGCAGCTGCTTTTTTTTATATCATCCATGGGTGCTTTTATTTTGAGTCTTGCATGACTCATGAGTCATGATCATGGAATTTGTGAATCATGAATCATGATCATCTATGGAGTCTGGACATTGGATGCTTTCAAGTTTCAAGTTTCAACTTGTGTGCTAAGTTTAAAGTACTTCAAACTTCTAAATTTCAGATTCTTGTAATGTCAAACTTGTTAGTCATGATACATGTTGATTTCAGATTATTGAAGCATCATTCAAGAATTTAGAATCATAGAGGCATGAATGATGCATTCATGCTTGAAGCTTCAAGTATAGATCATTATATTATGTATGATTTGCACTCTATTGATAATTATATTATGTATAAAAAATAAATTTTTATACATAAATTGTATCATATTGCCGTTTCTTCCGTTTCCGTTTTGGCGGGGGCCGGAAACTCCGTTTCTTCCGTTTCCGTTTCGGCTGGCAACTATGGCTGATGTGCCCTGCTGATGCGGCACCTGGGATGACATGACACCTGCACTGCGGTCTGCTGAGCTGGCTGCTGCTTGCATGGCAGTCCCCGTGGCAGCTGGCTGATGTGGCTGCCTGCATGGCAGTACACGTGGCTGCTGCATGTTGACTGGGCAGCCCACGTGGCAGCCCAGCATGCCACGGGCTGAGGATGCCCGTGACTTATACCATGTGCCCACATCTAGCATGGTTCTGAACGAAAGTTGTGGGAATTACAAGACAAGAGATGCTGATTTTTGCACCATGGTCTAGGACAGCTTATGGTATTAAACAAAGAGGTTATAACACACACAAGTGGTGTATAAAAGTGTCATCTTCTTCAAAAACAGGCATGCTCGGAATGAATCAAACGTTTCAGAGCTAAAAACATGACCTCACACGAACGACTGTATATTCGTGCATGTCCAGAGAGAAAGAGAGAGAGAGAGAGAGAGAGAGAGACCTGATATACTATGCCTCGTGCGACTATAGATCAGCAAATATAACCCGGAATAAGGTGCATCTCTTAAAATTGTCGGCAGCAAACCACTATAGAGACCTGCAAATTAACATGGGGACCAGAAGAAGCTTATCACAAAGAAGCTTAAAAATCCAAGCTTCCCATAGACACCCTAAGCCACTAAGATCGAATGAAATAGCACCTTTCAAGCCTTCAGTACGGCTGATGTCAGCTATGGCTTTGAAGGTATTAGAATAACGCAAGCCTGACACCGCTTCGTACTGTAGCCCCCCTGCAGCGCCACATCACTTAATTTTCTCTAGACCAAATCATGACAAGTTAATGGTATACCTTAGCCGCACACAAGCACGTGAAAAGATGGCAAAGTAAGGAAAGAACATGAGCTGTTAAAACGAAATTATCGTCAGACTGGAGGCCCTACAACGCATGAGCACCCTACGATTCAGTCAGCTTAGAAGCTTCAAGAAATCTCTTACAACGTGCACTTGTGAAAGGAAAAAGCTCGTCACCTCCATACGGGTCTTGACAACTGTTATCGGACAAACCAAAAAGGCAGCAACCGATCTTGTTATTGCACCGGCACTGAGGGTTACGGAAATAGAGAACCTGCTCCGCAGGTTCTCAGTGGAAGAAGGACCCACAAAAGTGCCTGTAGACAAAACAGAGAGAACAGGTCCAAGGATGGTGAAATAAAACCCAGCACCTAAGCCAACTCTGAGGCAAGCTGGAATGGTGCCCCGCCATAGACCAGGAACGCCATCATGGGACAGGATGAGTCGAACCACATGATGAAGCCGAGGAGGAGGAGAGGAGTGGGAAGCCTGGATGTGGGTCTTGATGACATCGAGCGGTTGGAAGACTATGGTGGAAGAGGCACCAGCCAAGCCACCTGCTAGGAAGTGAGTAGCAAATCCTAGCTGCCTTCCTGCAGCTGGTGGTGAGGAAGATGGCGATGGCGATGGCGATGGCGATGGCGAGGGTGGTGAAGAGGATGAGGAAGAAGCTCCTCCACCAGCTGCAGCTTGGCGTTCTTCCATAACTTCCATAGCTTGTGATAACATACCACCTGATCCTCTTACATGGGTGGTGTCCAAAAAAGAATATTAGTTAAGAGCCATGCTCTCAACGCTTATCGCCCCTAGAACCGAAAATTCGAGCATCTAATGCTCTTACTTTTCAACACCATAAGCGTGTAAAATGCCAAATGCCTGTATTATTATTTCTTTTGTGAGCAAAATTGAGATCTTTCTATTAATAAAAAGGAATTACAAAGGAAAAGCGCAATGTGCGTAAAAGATGCTCAGGATTGCACCATCCTTCCCAAAATACTGCAAAGTCCTCCGAATAAAACAGTGAAGATCTTCCCGCAAGGCCACCGTCAAAGGCACATGCTGAAAGATGACCATATTTCTGAGCCGCCAAATAGAGTGAATAGCAACCAAGCGAACCAAATATTACTCTCCAAATATGAAGAGAGCCATCGAAAATGATTTAGGAATGCTACATCAAGCCTGGGTGCTCTCTCATAGAGCCTACTTTTTGGCCTGCCCTTTAGGTGAGGCCTATATGTTTGTTCATTTTGAAAGCTAAAATTATTTTGTGGGATAGCCTCTCATTACCTCTTCAATTACCACCCTTTTGCTCAAACTACCACAAGCTCTTCGACTACCACACACATACACATATGCATAAGCGTGCACAACACACATGCACACATGTATTCGTGCACACAAAACACACAGATGCGTAATAGTGACCAGGGTCAGAGTTGCAAGCCCATCGAAGGAGGGCCATGCAAACTCGTGTGTTGTTATTGATGATATAGAGAGTTTGCAAAGGAGCTTTATTAGCATTGCCTCCTCTATAGTAGAGAATTGAATTCTCCTTTGTAAATTTACACGTGTAATTTTCAAAAAAATGTTAATTGAGTTGGGTTGCTTTTTATGGAACCTTCAAGCCCAAGATATTTGCTTCAAAGTACCCCAATGTACCAATACTTTGGATGATCATATGTTATATTTGGGTTACTCATCACCCATTATAGGGACCATTTTCTAAAGGTTTAGATAAACTACTGTTATACATGTACATGATTGGCCCTCCTAAAACTCAAGTTCATTCCTTGGCATCATGTAAAAGGTACATAAGAAATCTTGTATGATATGTATATTTGTTGTAGCTGTATATGTAAATTTCAATTAGCTATATTATTAAGCTACCTTGTGTCTATATGTTAAAAGATGAGAGGCATTGAAAAGCATGAGAAAATAACTCATAATGAGCAATTGTCCATTTTGTCCTTATGCTAAAAGCATTGCTTGTAATTTAGATGGCACCTTAGCCTTTAAACTTTGTATTTGCTATTGCACAAAAAATCTACGTTTTTTTTAGTGCATTAGGTAGATACAACGATAATCAAAACTACTTTGTCCTCTACTAATGTGCTACAATAATTCTATTAAGTTGGTCAGCTAAGTGGACATAGAGGTGTCTGAGGACACTTTCATACCAAGCTACTGTTAAAGAAAGGATGTGGAAAAGTGTGATCTAGATGCACTAGTTTGAGGTAGTTGAGTTGAGGCACTGGTTTGAGGCAATTAAGATTAATGTACTCTATTTGGAATTGTGTGTGTTCATGTTATGATTGAGTTCAAGGCTTTAAAAAATTCTAAATCATTTTGCCTCTCTCTTATCATTGGCTCAAAGCATTTTAGAGTTGTAGTCCAATGAGTGCTTGTAATGGCTTCTAATCTTTCATCGTCTATTTTGAAAACACAACGAGCCATTGCAAATTTTGATTATAGCACTTCCCATAAGAAATTATGTCAACTCCATATAAGAACTAAGTGATTGTGCTCAATAAAGCCCATTCTTACGCTACAAAATCCATTGCTTGCTTACTAAGGGGTGATGCCTCATAAAAAACAAGTGGTTGCACTATGTCACTCTCTAGATAAGGAAGGGTGGTTTCTATATAAAGGGATAATTAAAGCACATAGTGGATTGTTGAGCCATCGAGCCCCCTTATCAAGTTTCCATATTCACAGAGTGGATGTACTCCATTCATAAGGCTACTTGATACTTCAATGATCATTGAGTTTCCATATGGAAACTCAATGATCATTGAAGTATCAAGTAGCCTTATGAATGGCAATCTTTGTTTTCCCCTTCTTAAGGTCGAGATATGGGAGCTCCCCCTACAAGGAACTCTACCCAATCGACGGGCTTCACTTGCTCCACAACAACCACGTACCCAATAATATGGTTGGCCACATATGTAGTGATGTGCTTCATATTAAGACTTTCACTCACGAAGACCACTTGGCAAGAGCTTTCAATTTGTGCATGCAACATATAGGCTAGAAAAACCAGCTCCCATTGTGATGTCTTGCTTGCATGTAATAGGTTTTGAGTTAATCTCAAGTATTCTAGATCACTATTACAAAATTGGACTATCATATTATGATCTAGAAAATGTTGATTATTTTAATTTTGAGTAAAAAGTTTGAAGAGGATTCGTAGATTGCCAGAATGGCAAACCAAGAAATTGAGAGTGCTCTCAACGGAAGCAAGAAGGGAAGAAGGAGAGAGAGAAACAGAGAGCCACACAAGTTTGGTGGGTGCAGAACCACCCTAATCTTCTTTTTCATTCATTTATATATGTGTTTGAGTATTGTACATATCTGGGGTAAAGGCACAGTGCCCTTTAACCCCCACAACCTCCCACTTAAAGGACAATGTGCCTTTAAGGGAGAACAACCAGTGGGCATACTATCCAATGCCCATCAATACACGACAATACTCTAACCGCTGACTAGGTAGACTCTTCGTCAGCATATATGCAGGGTTATCATCTGTATGAACCTTGACAAGCTCTATGCGCTTGTCCTCAAGTACCTCCCTGATGAAATGGTACCTGACCTCAATGTGTTTGGTCTTTGCATGAAAGACCGGATTCCGTGCTAGTTGAATAGCACTCATGGAATCACTATGCAATGTCGGTACACCTGTATGAATCCCCAAATCTCCCACTAGCCGATCAAGCCATATAGCCTCCTTGCAACCCTCTGTGGCTGCAACATACTCAGCCTCTGTGGTAGACAAAGCAATGCACTTCTATGCGCGAGACATTCACGACACTGCACCACCTGCAAAGGTGAACTCATAACCAGAAGTGGATCTCCTACTATCCACATGCCCTGCATAGTCTGAATCTGTGTACCCAAGTACACGCATGTCTCCTTTACCAAAGCAAATGCACATCTCCTTGGTACCCTTCATGTACCTCATGATGCACTTAACTGCCTCCCAATGCCTCTTTCCTGGATTAGCCATATACCGGCTAACAACTCCCATTGCAAATGCAATGTCTGGTCTAGTAGCTATCATAGCATACATAAGACTCCCAACTGCTGATGCATAAGGAACCTTGGCCATCATGGCCCTCTCCTCATCTGATTTGGGACTATCTGTATGACTCAGTTTCACATATGGAGGCAATGGAGTACTCACTGCCTTCCCCCCCTCCATATTGAAACGCTGTAATACTTTTGTAACATACTCTTTTTGTGAAAGCCAAAGGAGTTTCCTACTCCGATCACGCGTGATGCGCATACCAAGAATATGACCTGCAAATCCTAGATCCTTCATATCAAAGGCCTCATGCAACTTGGCCTTTAATGCATCTAGCTCATAAGTATTCTTGCTAGCCAATAGCATATCATCCACATATAGTGCCAAGATTATCAGGCTATTATCCTTAGCTTTTTTAGTGTAGAGGTAGTGATCAATTTCACTCCTTCTAAAACCCTGGGACTGAATGAAAGCATCAAACTTCTGATACCATTCTCTAGGTGCTTGCTTAAGACCATAGAGACTCTTCTTCAGCTTGCAAACTAAATGCTCTTTGCCCTTTTCTTCAAAGCCTTCCGGCTGCACCATGTAAATTTCCTCATGCAAATCCCCATGCAAGAAAGCTATCTTGACATCCATCTGCATAAGCTCCATATCCTCTGCTGCCACTAGTCCAAGCATGCATCTAAGTGTGGTCATCTTCACAACTGGAGAGAATATCTCATCAAAGTCCACACCCTTCTCTTGCTTGAACCCTTTAGCAACCAAACGGGCCTTGTACCTAGGCACATCATCACTTGTGACCTTCATTTTGTAGACCCATTTACATGGCAATGCTTTCTTTCCATGTGGCAAAGAAACCAAGTCCCAAGTCTTATTCTTCATAAGTGAACTCATCTCTGATTGCATAGCATACTCCCACTTGCGTTGATCCTCACGCATCATAGCCTCTTTGTAGCAAGAAGGCTCCCCGCAATCAGTAAGCATCACATAGTCTACCCCTGGAACAAACCTATCAGGCGGTCTAGACACTCTAGATGATCTTCTCAAGGGCATTTCAGCTTGCTGTCCCACTTGCATATCAGCCACATTTGGCTCATCATTTCCACCAATAGATGATCCATCATCTACCCTTGATTGTATACCTGTGGGAGTACTTGGTTGTACCATTTCTTGCACATT
Organism: Dipteris shenzhenensis; assembly: GCF_047967505.1. Taxonomy (NCBI): domain Eukaryota; kingdom Viridiplantae; phylum Streptophyta; class Polypodiopsida; order Gleicheniales; family Dipteridaceae; genus Dipteris; species Dipteris shenzhenensis. The sequence continues at coordinate 54,502,309 of NC_141608.1, forward strand.
TGGTGCATGGACAGCTTGCTGTCTATCAACATATGCAGGTGGATTCACATCCTGGAAAGTGATTCTCCTCATTTCCACATCCCTCATGGGTGCCTTATGCATCTTCTTCTCATTGAAGACCACATCATGGCTGCGTATGATCTTCTTTGCTTCTGGATCCCAGAGACGATAGCCCATCTCTCCACTTTCACCATAACCCAGAAAGATGCATTTCCTAGACTTAGGATCTAGCTTCTTTCGAAGCTCTTTTGGCACATGTGCATATGCCTCACACCCAAATATACGCAAATGAGAGTAAGAGGGCTTCTTGCCACTCCATGCCTCTTTAGGAATACCACCATCCAAACTCTTACTAGGTGATCTATTGATCACATGCACTGCAGTCTTCATTGCCTCAGCCCAAAAACCACCAGAAAGACTTGCATTGGAAAGCATGCATTGCAACCTTTCTTGAATGGTACGGTTCATCTTTTTTGCAACTGGATTTTGCTGTGGAGTACGAGGGGATGTGAGCTCCCTCTTAATCCCACGTGTATCACAGAAATGCTGAAAGTCATTAGAGAGATACTCTGCACTATTGTCAGTCCGTAGGCATTTAAGCATTCTACCTGACTGATTCTCAACCAAGGCCAGCCATTTCTGAAATACCTGGAACACATCACTCTTTCGAGCTATAGCATAAGCCCACACTTTCCTAGTTGCATCATCAATGAATGTCACATAGTAATCAGCCCCACCTAATGACCGTGTAGGCATGGGACTGCATACATCTGAATGCAGTAAATCAAGCTTTTCAAACTCTTTCTTTCCCCTTCTTTTATGGGCTGATTTAGTCTGCTTCCCATAGAGACAATGCTCACAAAATTCAAAATCAGAGAAACTCAAATGCGGTACATAACCCAAATGGCATAAGAGTTTCATTCCATTCTGGCTCATGTGCCCCAACCTGCAATGCCACAAAGAAGTGCTTGGCTGCTCGGTTATTGCAACAACATGATCAAATACCCCTGATACATGTAAGGGATACAAAGTCCCACACTTGGCACCCCTGGCCAAAAGCATAGAGCCCTTCTGAATTTTCCAATTTGAAAGCCAAAAGTGGTGTGAAAACCAACATCATCTAGTTGACCCACTGAAATAAGACTCTTGGTCAACTTAGGCACATGTCTCACATGTTTCAAAATAAATGCAGACCCATTTGCAAAAGAAAACTTTATGTCACCTACTCCCACTATGTCACATGCATAGTCATTTCCAAGATGCACACAACCTGTCTTTCCACTGTCATAAGTGGAGAACCATTCCCTATGGGGAGTAACATGGAATGAAGCACCAGAATCCAAAATCCAATCTTGGGAATATGCATCATCTGAAGTGGTAAGCAACTCTGCAGATAAACTAGACATGAAGAGAACATCATTGTCACTATCATGTGTGACTGGATTGATCTCCTCGATCTTCACTTTTCCTTTGTCCTCCCTTGGACTCTCTTCCTTTTGATTTGCACCCCAATTTGCATTCTTTTTCTTATTCTTTTGCTCTCTTTTCAGCTTGTAGCAATCCTTTTTCATATGGCCCTTCTTGCCGGTAACACTCAATGTTCCGTGCCCTGGATTTGCTACGAGACTTCCCTCTTTCTTGGGACTTCCCCCTGAACTGTGATCTGCCCCTTTGCACATTTAAGGCTGCATCTTGATTGTTGCCATCCATAGACTTCCGTCTAATCTCCTCGGCCAACAAGCTACCCACAACATCATCAAATTTCAGTACTCCACCAGGTGCAGAGTTACTGACAGATGTACGGAAGGTATCCCATGAGGATGGCAATGAACATAAGAGAAATATTGCCTTAGTCTCCGCATCAAAATTCATCTTTTGAGCCTGAAGTTGGCTGAAAATAATATTGAATTCATTGAAGTGAGAAGCAATGGAGACCCCTTCCTTCATTTGCAGCTCAAACAACCTCTTCATGAGGTAAACTTTATTAGAGGCAGTTTCCTTCTCATAAGTGGCACAGTTTCTTCCACAAATCTTCCGTAGTCTACTCATTTACTACTGTGAAATAAACTGACTCTGCAAGATGAAGTCTAATAGTAGACTTTGCTAATGCATCCAACTCATTCCAATCATCCTCAGACATATCCGCAGGCTTAGCTTCAATCCCTGCCAAGGGTTTAATCTGCTTCTTTTGAATAAGCACATCCCTTATTTGTTCTTTCCACAAAGAAAAGTTTGTCCCATCAAACTTTTTAATGCTGAAAAAACTCCTTTTCAGGCACGGAAGAGGATGCCATGATGCAAATAAAGCAAAATCCCAAATGCTAGTGCCTGCAAGAGAGAATCACACCAAATACCAAGCGAATACACAGAGATTTATAACTCTGAAAATCCTCCACCGAATCGCGCAAGAACTGACAGGTAGGGGTTTTTGGGCATCCGGAATGCAATGGGACAGACGGTTTTGGAAACCGTGGTCTGAATCACTAGGTCCAACACACGGACTGAAAAACGTTTTTGGAAACAGAGCTGTTTGTAAACTCAACTGGAGTGTGAATGGTGAGTAACATAGAAGTTTTAGGACCTCCTGAGTCTACCAGAACTGACAGATCTTCAAATGGTTGCTCCAAACTTGAGTTCCAACACCCGGGCAAAAACGCAGGAACTGACACAGTGAGTCAAAAATCCAATGAAATGATCCCAGATTCAAGAATGATTTCCAAGCTTCTGAAGTGAAGTGGACACCAAAAGTAAGTAATAGTTGCCTCTACAAGTCAATATGGAGTCTCTGTCGTCGCACGGAACAGAGAAAAGCTCAAAAAACGACTTTTTCTTTGAAACCACTTAACAGGCTCTCAAAACCACTTTGCAAAGCCAAAGTGACTTTTCCAAAGGTTTCTCCAAGGTCTCTGCACACTCGGATGCAAGTAAAGTCACCCACAAAGCTTCTCCTTCCTCCCACAGAGCTGCTGAGCTTCCAAGCATTCACGCACGCTCAGCTAGATCACCCGGGCTCTGATACCAATTGAGAGTGCTCTCAACGGAAGCAAGAAGGGAAGAAGGAGAGAGAGAAACACAGAGCCACACAAGTTTGGTGGGTGCAGAACCACCCTAATCTTCTTTTTCATTCATTTATATATGTGTTTGAGTATTGTACATAACTGGGGTAAAGGCACAGTGACCTTTAACCCCCACAGAAATAACTAGTAAGGCCACGCCTAGCTATTGAGTTAGTAAGTGGCCTCTTTGAGTTCTAGATTGGTAGATATAACCACAATTATCTGCATTTGGGGATTGTGACATATATTCAACACTAGATTGATTATCTCACCTAGCAAGCGGTTACCTTCCAACTTCAAACAAGCGCTAAGTGGAATCAAGCTAAAGAAGTTGTTCAAACTGATTTTGTTGAGCTCAATAGATTATCAATATCTACAACTTGAGGCACACCTAGCTATTGGTCATCTAGATTTCACTTGAACATTTTATGTTAAAAAGAAGAGTAGACTTATGAAATCTCTATTACACACGTTGATAGTTTTGAGGTTGACTATGTTCGTGAATGAAGTTACAAGTGGTTACCTTGTAACTTCAAAATGACACTAAGTGGCATCAAGCTAAAGAATTTGCTCTTTGTTGAACTCCAAAGATTGATGATATAACTAAAACATGATGTGCACCCAACCGTTGGTCATCTAGGCTTTGACTAGAGCCTTTTCTTTAATAGAAGATGAGATTCGATGAGGTCCCTATTATGCACGTCGATAGCTTTGAGGCCCAATATGTTTGTAAATGTTGATAGAGTGTTACTGACTCCATCATCAAGGTGGTATGTGAATCATTCAACTATCCTTATTTGGATGCACAATGTGATCTTGAAATAGAGCTACTTCATGAATACCCATATGTGAATTCATGCGATGGTTCAGTAACTAGAAATTTCAATGCAATTGTATTGATTTCTTTTAATCTAATAACCCCTCAGAATGCTTCTTTTCAAATTTTGTGGCCAATGGCTTAGAGTTGGTGGTTGTTGTGTGTGACTAGTGGAAGGAAGATGCACTTCATGGGAGAATAAGTATAAGAAATATGGTAGACAACTATAAAAAAGTTGTGTCAATTATCTTGGTAAAAGCTATCAATAAGGTCATTCAATAAGTATAAGAAATATATAGATGTCCTCTCCTCTCCCCTAGGTCTTTAAAGCTATAACAAGATGGGGTACACACGCATTACCTGTCTTTTCTCATGAATCTATGTTATTCTAACACCTAGGTTTGTTTGGATGGTGGTAGGTAAGTTGACCCCGACCTTGGATCTCAGACTTTTGGAAGGATTCATCAATTAAACTTGTATTCAAAATTTGGTTGTGATGGACTAGTATGTTATCCCACATTTGAAGTTTTATGTAAAAATGTTGCCTGGTTGGTACCATTAGGATCGAATCTATGGATGTAAATTAGTGACTTCTATTTCATCCTTCTAAGTTTCATTTTCTTGCATCCTTAGAAATATTTATTGACATGTGATTCACATCATTCTAATGATGGAATCAACTATCTAGTTCAATTTTGATGGGAGTATTAAATTTGAACACACACACACATGCATGCATGTGGTACACATCCCCTCAAGGATCCTCGTAAAATGCGGATATGTATATTATGTGATAGCCATCAAGAAGCTTGATCAATACTATAAATGTTTGATAAACTATATATAAACCCCCCTAGGTATATAATGACCAATTATGCATGCCCATGGTCATGGGGGATTGGCAATGACATAAGTGAGGTTGTAGACATTATCATTGGGATATACTTTGGTATTAAAAGTACAAAGAGCATGGGTTATTTATCGAACCTTGGATACCAAAGTATCCATTGGACCACCACTTGGACCCAAATATCCCTTGGACCATTATTTGAAAGGACTAAGTACACATGAATGGAGTTTAATGTGGAGGATGATAGAGTGGTACTTGGAGGAGGAGATTAAATAGCCACATGCCTGGTTCCTTATGGTGTAGCTTGTTGTAGGCTTGTGACCCTTCAAATCGAGAATGCACTTTACTAATATAATATAAAAGGAGCAGTTCTATTATTGAACATGGAACTATTCTCGTGGAAATAATGGAGAAACATGGCCTTGACCAAGATCTACTACAAGCTGAAATCCCTACCTCAATCCACTAGAAAATAATGGACAAGCCAAGCAATAAGGCATGGCCTTCTTACATTGTGTATGTTTAATGGTAAATACTTTTATTGGTTATGGCCCATCCATCTAATTCCTCTGTTTCTAATAGTTATAGTGCATAATGCCTTGGTTAAGAGAATGAGCTTTTTGCTACCTATGACTTATCTACTCCACACATTAGTATGATGGACACATGTAAAAAATAAAACTTGCTCATGATGGCTACATGTAAACCTATGTCTCTAGTAGCTCTTAGTTGTGCTACTTGGACCACCATTTTTTGAGAGAATTTATGGGGCACATGGAGAACTGGAGTATGCCCATTAAGATACCAATCACAAAGAAGCTGGCGCGAGTACATGGATGGAGACTGTAATGTGTATTGTACTATTGATAGTCTTGGAGGGGTTGTATGATTGGCACAAAGGCCAAGTATGCTCTTGTATTCATCTCCCCCAAGTGGCCATCCAAGGCATCTACTAGTGTAGAATAGGAATGACTCAGGTGGAAATGATTTCAACTTTCAGTTGCTCTACTAGAGGAACGATGCCCTATACAGGCTTACCACCCCTATACACGATTGTGGAAGGAAATATGGACACCCTACTACGTGAACAGAAGGAGCTCCATGACTCTCAACTAATGGCTACTCTTAGTAGCTCCACGACTCAGCCTAAAGTTCCCAAAAATGTTCAAGGACTCAAACTAATATACTTCAGAGGCTGCCCTTTGCGACAAGTGACTATATGTGGCACACCCTACGACAAGGTATGCACCACTAGTATTTTCTTTAGAGGCTACCCTTTGCGATAAGTGACTATATGTGGCACACCCTACAACAAGTTATGCACCACTAGTATTTTCTTCAAAGCTTGGGTGCCATATCTAGGCTTGAGTTCCAGGAATGCTGCAAGCATGAAGAGATGATGGACTCCTTGGATTGAGCTCACACTCAGATTTGCTATGAACTAATTCATGGTCACTTCCTTGGTGCTCTCACCCAACTGTCTCCTAATTCATGGTCACTTCCCTAGTGGCCAAGCTTTAGGGTGAGGGTGTGAGAGATAGGGGGAAATGTCAAGGGCAAGTGGGAGGTGGTGTGGGAGTGGAGAGCTCTTTAAACAATGAAATGAAAATGAGGACCCATTCTTTTATATAGGGCCCAAAACTCTAATTTTTAAAAATACTTGTTTTAATAAAAACTCTAAAAAAGTAAAATTAGTGCAACCTTGAGCTAAAACATCCAATAACTCAAAATTTCTCATTTGTACTACAAGTCATGGTCATTATATGTTGGCTTTATTGCAAATCATATAACTAAAATTACAAAGAAATTATGAAACTTATGCATGGGCATCCACATTGGAAGAGTCTACACCATCATTTTCATCTATCTCCACCCATATGCGCCCTTCTCTATGACAGGTTGCATGCCACCTTGCATGATTCTGTCTTGCATTTGATGAGTTGTATATTCTTCTTTGACGTTCTGTGTTAACATCTTGCACTGCATGGGACACTAAGGGCTTTTTGAATGCTAGTGTTGTAGTTGCTCTTATTTCGATACACGTGTACCACCATTGAACCAATTGAACCAATTGAACCATTGGGCTTGACTTTAGTTCTACCACCCTTGTGTCAGGTCGCTCTATTATATGCACAACGTGCTTGCCAATGCGATCTTTCCATGCCCTGAGTGGACCACACTCCGATGCTTTCATAATTCCATGCCATGTATGGTGCATGTGCATATAAAATGTGCTACAAAATAGAAAAACAAATTAGTAAATATAGGACCATTCAATATGCACATCTCAATGTCCATGTTAGAGATTACCATGTACTGTGTGAAATGATTCTTTCCCCAAGCTATCTCCATATTCTGGCTAAAGTCATTCACAACATTGATGAAACACTATGCATCATCATCTTCGAATCTTTTCTTTTGTAGTAACCAAGCTATCAAGAGCTAACCACACGCGCCTTTTCTAGTCTTTTTTGTCCCTTCCCTCCTCGTTCACAATAGGCATTGTGTAACTTTATCCATACATCAAACTCATTAGCACGTTTGAGCTTGTCATTCTTCTTCTTTATAGAAAGGAATTTTAAACCCATGACACCACCAATGCTTGGCTTACAAGGAACATTCCCTGTTTTTCCAGATCTTGGCTTGCAAGGAACATTCTCTGTTTTTCCAGATCTTTTCTCATCTTTTGTAATATTTACTTGGCCAGAGTGTAGTCCCATATCTGAAAGAACCTTTTCAATTCTCGCAATCATCCTCTCACTCTCTTGTTAGGGATTTAAGTTATATGCATCAATGATGTATAGATGCACTAACTTTTTAATTATTCTCACAATAGCATGAAGTGCACAAATGTGTACTTGCTCAAGAGGAATTTCAAGAATTGGGCTCCATGATGGATCTTTCCCTGGAGCATCCTTGGATCTTTCCCCGGTGCCTTAGTTTGATCTATCTCTGCAAGTTCAAAGGCCCATTGCTTTTGATTCTTTTTACCACCCTTTGTAGGTACTCTCATTTGCAAGCACAATGGACAAGGATGGCTTGTATTTGCTCCATGTGCCACATTAAACATACATTTAATAGTCTTGAGGTCAACAACTAGATGCCATTCTACAGGCAGGATCCATAGCCCTCAACTTCAAGTCGCTCACCATTGTTATGACCTTTGATCACATTTGGGATATTGGTTTGGTCAAAAAACCGATTCAAAATTGAATGTGACTCTTTTGGCACCTGTAAAAAAAATTCACATGTTATTTCAAAATATTCTAAGTCTTTTTACATTATTGCATTAAAATTCAAATTATCATCGTACCTCAAAGGTAGCCAACCACCAAATCTCCTATTCAGATTGCACATTGAACTGTCTTGCATCATCAAGCTCAACTACAAGGTCCAGTATTCTATTCATCATTGTCAAACTAACTCTTTTTAATTTTTGACCTTTGACCACCTCACTTTCATCAAGCTTTAGTACAATCTTCAGAATACCATTGCATTCCTCCATAGGCATATCATAAAACTTCACCATGGCTTGCAAAACTCTTCGAACATCCATCACAAAGTTATTGTTGACTGCTGTCAATTCCAATTCTTTAGACTCTCCAGCCTTTGTTTTCAAAGTTAGTGTACTACATACATGATGGGGCTCACCGACTAAATCAAGTATGCCCAAATTGAGTGCATGCTTGGCCTTATCAACATCAGTCATTTTAGGAAGCGGGGCTTTAACTTTTGCTCCCACAAAAAGACATGTTGTTTTTAAGCTCTTAAATATGAGCCGATATGCCCTTGTACTTATCCCTGCAGTATCATAAACTCCCTAGCACTAGTTGCATTGAAATGCTCCATAGACTCAGATGTTATCTCTGATTTTAGACTTTAAATTTTTGGATGTTGTATAAGAGACTTCAATATTATTTTCATAAACACTTCACCCATAGCACCATAGTGTTCATCATGGATAGACATGAGTTCTGAAACACTCCTACAAGCTCTTACTCCATGCTTCCAGTGACCACTTTTCTTGGATCTTTCATCCATTGGATGCAATTTCCTCTTACGTAGTCTTGGACCCATTGGAGTATCCTTCATGAATGATAATGTTTTTTCTAACTTTTTTATCTCATCCTTTAGAGCTATGTTTTGCATCTGTAAGTGAATTGCATTTATAGTACTCTCTCCCAATTGAGCATCTAATGTTTGAACCTTAACCTGTAATTTCTGAATTTTTATTCTCTATGCCATCATATGCAAACATTTGAACACTTGTAGCTTGCATAGATGATACCAAATGTTGATCCAAAGCCTCCAACATTGTGATCCTTTTGTCTCTTTCATTAAGCAAATATTGATATTGGCTGTGAAGGCTACTTACTCCATGACCAATCAACCTTTGACAAGATCCTAACAAACCATTCTCACCCTTACATAGGAACTTTATCAAGTTGGTAAATCCTTGGAATTGAGGAGTCTGACAAGTTTGTGGATCTATTGGATATATTTTCCCTTCTAACTACAAATCCATATGTGTTTTTCCTTGATTTCGAAGAGCTACTAAATCACTTTCACTTGCTAAGGAGGATTCATTGCTCTTTTAAAATGGTGCATTCTCTGCATCTATTTGAAAATGGATATCCACCTTTTTTAAATTCCAAGCAGCTTGCATGATTTCATGCACTGTCCACCTAATATAATATAACATTGACATCAACAAACAATATACAAACATGGCATGTTTCAGAAAAGTATCAAATCAAGAAAAAATGGAAACCCCAATTTCATGCAAAATCTAACGAATGAACTCTACAAATTCAAAAAATTTTTTACTTATCATTAAACACTGTTAAACTATGTGAATGAACAATAGCTCACAAGGATCTTTGAAGGAAAATCGTGATCAAAGTTGTCCTCCTTAATGGTCCCTCTTGTAATCCAAGATGCTGAAGTTGATGGAATTTTCTCAAAAACTAATTACATGCTTCCAAACAACTCCAAATCTGTTTCAAACCATCTTCTATAAGAGACCTCAATAAGAAGAGTGTATCTTTTAAAACAAACAAATCATTCTTCCTCTTCAAATCACGTATTAAAAGACAACAACACAATAACCAAAACAAACTACAAATTAACTGCTTCTTCAAAGTTGCATCATAAAATCTCATTATTTTCATTGTCTTGCATTGTTCTAAAGGTTTTCTCACTTGAATCTCCATGCAAGTTGCTTTGATAGACCCTGATTTGAGTTGAAAACTAAAAACATTATAAAGCTACATGAATGAACAATATCTGATTCTTGGAGCAAGGCTCTTTGAAAGAAAAATGTGATCAAACTTGTCCCTCCCACTGGTCTTAAATGTGTTCCAGGATTGATGAAATTGATGGTTCTTACTTTAAAACAAATTATATGCTCCCAAACATCTCGAAATCTATTTCAAACAATATTATGTAGAAAACTATTGATAGTACGAGTGGAAAAGACTCATTTCTCATGGAATTTCTTACAAAACAAACAAAAATTTCAACGTTTTCAAACCATGTAATGAAACAAAACAACACAACTACACAAAATGGACTAGAACTAACTGTTTCTTCAAAGTTACATCATTAACAAACAAATCTCGTCACAATCACTATGTTGCATTGTTCCAAAGATTATCTCAACTAAACATCCATACAAGCTGTCTTAATGGACCCCAAACCTTCACAAATGGTTCAAAATCATGCACGCTTAGAGATTGCAGCATGGAAAGTGACTAGTATTGAGAGATGGGCAAAAGAAAGATTGATTTTCATGCATCAGCAAACTGCAATGCTTGAAAGTCAATATTATTTGATCCTTTCTCAAAGAATCTCATCGAATAGCTCCTTCTAAGCTCCAAACACCCTGCATCATTCATGGCTCGCTCAGAACAGCCCTCCACTAGCCAATATTGTATTGGGTTTTATTCACCTTATTCTTCCATGTCACTAGCCCAAGGGCTCCCTTACAGGGCCCTTTTTGAGTCCAAATTTTTTGTAATGATCGTTAGATTTTGCATGCAATTGGGGTTTTCATTTTTTCTTAGTTTGATACTTTTTTGAAACACATCATGTTTGTATATTGTTTGTTGATGTCAATGTTATATTATATTAGGTGGAAAGTGTATAAAATCATGCAAGCCCCTAGTAATTAAAAAAAGGTGGATATCCATTTTCAAATTGATGTAGAGAATGCACCATTTTTTAAGAGGAATGAATGCTCCTTAGCAAGTGAAAGTGATTTAGTAGCTCTTCAAAATCAAGAAAAAACACATATGGATTTGTGGTTAGAAGGGAAAATATATGCTGTGGATCCACAAACTTGTCAGAATCCTCAATTCCTTGGATTGACCAGCTTAATAAATTTTCCGTGTAAGGGTGGAATGGTTTGTTAGTATATCGTCGAAGGTTGATTGCTCATGGATCAAGTAGCCTTCACACCCAATCACGGTATGGGGCAAGAAGGTGGAGAACACAACATTATGGAAGAAGTAATGTCTCATGAATCACCTGATCGGCATATTATTGAAGATTGCAATATTACTAAAGAGGGTGAAGAGGATCAAGTCTTAGGTAGTATAGACCCTCGTGATATAGATGAGTTGGGAATAGAACTAGAGATAGACTTATTTGGCATGATAGACTTGGTTAAAGACACAACCTTTGATATAAATACTACTAGTTGTTTCTTTTTCCATGGAGATGGTTTCTTATCCTTAGTCCTTTCACTCCCATACTTGTACTACATCAAAATGTGTATATTAAGTCCATCGTGAATATATTAGTATTTTGATATCAAACTTGTTGTGTATGTTCTTCATTTATTAATCTTTAAAATGATAAAAGTTATAAATCGAAATGAATTTGTGTCCTATATATTGCAAACTACTTTTTTTAGTAATTTTGTTGGCACCCATAATGGCACTCGTATCCCAAATTTGTATATTAAGTTATATTAAGCATTTTGATCCCAAACTTGTTGGTGTACATGCTCCTAAAATATTTATCTTCAAAATGATAGAAGTTTCAAACCAGATTGACTTTTGGAACTTCTCAAGACACTTTTTGTGTTTTTGTTGAGAAATTGTAGAATCAGTGTGGATGTTGATATAGTCATCGTCGGTATATCGCATATACCGATGCACATATTGATGACTATACCAACACCCATATTGACTTACATACCAATGAATTCTTTGACTTATAATTTTTTTGAGCACTAGCCCCAAACAAAATTCAAGGGACAAAAATTATCACCGGGGGGGGCATTGGAAATTAGCCACCATGTAGTAGTGATTATTTCAAGAAAGTTTCACTCAATTGGAGTCTTGGATGTTCTCAAAATTTTTAATCAATAATCATGATGACAACTTCAATGTGGAGTTTTGATGTAAAGGTAAATAATGTTAATAGTCAGGAATAGAATTCCTATTATTACATTATGATATCCTAAACTTATTTGGCCATGAATTTGGCTACATAATTTTATATACCGCAAAGCATTTCTTTAAATTAGTCAATTTATCTATCCAATTCTTCAATGAGCTACTTAAATCCAATTGATTGTTTTAAGGATTTTGTTTTTTATATGTTATTATTTTAACTACTTGGCATTAGCCTTTTGGCATGCCTTATTGAGAATGATTCATGAATCTTTTCAATGCACTCTCTTAGATTGATGATGAATGTTGACTTGTTGATGTTGTTTTATCATCTACACAATAGTTTCCTCATTACGCAATGTCATGTCATAAGACATAGCCCTATTATAAATGCCAACATATCTATGATAGGACCTAGAGAGTCTATATATCCAAAGTATAAAAAATCGTATATGGTCATAGAATTGTAAAAGTGATCAATATTCTATGAAGTCAAAATGGGCACTATGCAATTAGAACAATAAATTTTAATGCAACTAGATGTGATTAATGCTGATAGAAATTTAATTATAATTTCCATTTCTATTCAATCCCTTTCCTCTTTGCCAAGATATTATAAAATGAATCATTTCCATTTTTTTACTTACGTTTTCTTCATCTGCCATGGTGACTTTAGCTCAAGATTGTTGTGATGATGTGATATGAAAGAGCACAATGATGCCAACACATTAACTCATAGTTAGGCCTGATATGGGAAATTGACCATTGATGATGACCTATATAATTCTACCCAAAAAACATCCTCTTGCTCTAAGTAGGGCATATGAAAGGACTCATGGGGCCCTTTATAAAACAAGGCACAGAGACAATATAAATTGAAATCATTTTGGGGACTACCAAGGTAGAGTGCCTTTGACTCACATGTAGTAAAAAGTCCAATTAGTATCTATCTCCTCTTAAAGAGATACCTTATAGTATGCAATCAAGAAGTCTTTTTCATCGGGTCTAGTAGAAGATCTCGCTTTGCTTCCTTCTTCTTTTTCGACCAGCTTCACATAGTCCTTTGATTGTTCTTTGCCATTTTCTTGAAGCATCTACATTTACTATGATCGATATTGTTGTTGCAAAGGTACATTTGAATGGTTTCCCATTATCTTTGCTTTGTTCTTTGAAAAAAATGCCTCCTCTATCTCAAGTGTAGCCGCTACTTGCTTTGTGATATATTGGTCCTCATAAATGACAATGCGTCCATGTCATGTAGCCCATCTCTCTCACTACTCAAAGTATTACATGCACCTCATTGTACTTAAAGAGATATTTTCAATACTTGAGAGTAGTACTACAATTTGTTCATGTTGATCGATTTTGGCCTTGCTAGTTGTTGAAGAAGTTATCCCAATGTGCTCAAATGCTCATAAGAGTGTCACCTTCATTCATCTTTAGGTTAAATAGATTTTGCTTGAGAAACACTTGGAAATTATTAATTTTATTTTACCAAATAAATTCTCAAGCTGCTTCCAGACTTTGTGCATTGTCTTATCAAAATCCATGTGATGGATTAGATTATAAGCAAGACCAAGTTTAATAATAGCCAAGGATTTGTCATTTTGGTTTTCCCAAAAATATTTTTTTTGGGAAATAGATGACGGTATTTGTTCCATTCATGATGTTTTAGATTACTTTTCGAGTCAATGTTTGCTTGGGTGTAGCTATTTTTGGTGAGGTTCAGGGCATTTTTTATATATAGGTATCTCATCTCACCCATAACTTATGCATTGCTCAATGGAGTTTGGCAAAGTTGGTCTTCAAGTAGTAATACACGTTCCAAAATTGAACATGAGACCAAAAAATTGTGGAATAAAGATCTGGAATGAGACCATTAAAGCATTATAAGTGCTATGTTGCATGTGAAGTATGCATCTTAAAGATCATAGGATATTATAATCTATTCAAAAACATCAAAATTCTCTTTTGCACATACATGCACTCAAGTAATCACTCAAAAGTACACTTTGCGAGTTCTACTCAACCAAAGGACACACTTTATTGAGAACATAAGGTATGGTTTAAGGGGCCTCCAATGTTGTAGCTTGTGCTAAAATTATTCAAACCCATTCAAGGACACGCTCAATAACTTTTTCTTGATTTGTTAAAAACCAAAATGGATTGATAAAATAGAATCCAAATCATGGAACTATTACATGGTGGTCTTAAAATAGTGATAGTTGGTGATATTGGTACTAGAATCACCCTAGAATGGACGAATTTGAAAATGTGCAACTTATGCATGTGCAAAGATCACTTAATAAATCCAACACTATTTACAATTTTGTATTTTTTCTTTTTTCATGCAATTTTATGCTATATGGCTCACAAGCATGTCAAAGTTCATTGGATTTCATAATACATAGAAGGAAATCCAATAGCGTGTCCTTTGGCCTATTTGTATTTTGAAGCATTTTAGGCCACATTTCACTTGCTTTGGTTAATTGGTAAATCCAAATTTTTTGATGTGTATCATCGGAAGGGGGAAACCATGGTGGCTGAAAATTTTTCTACCCTCATGCACTTTCAAATTTTTAGACCTCCTGCCTTGCAAATATATGAATATTAAACCACGTACAACCTCCTGTTGCCCTGCAACCTACATTGTGCAGAGTACCTTGATGCAACCTTGTTCTTTTGGTTTGGCATTATCTTATTTATGTGATATGTTGTCTTCTGTTCCTTGCTTACCTCAACAGCTAGCTAGTCTCTATTCTGGTGGGTCTATTCTATCAGCTCATTGATCATCACCATGGAGTCAATGGTAAAATGTAGCTCATCATGGCTTGCAAGAGAAGTAGGTAGAGGATGAAAGATAGGAGAGTAGACACTTTTGCAATGTTTGTGGAGGGAGAAATAATGAGAAAAAAGAAGACTCCTTGTATAGCAGCAACGAGAAGCAGTTGTAGTAGTAGATGCATGCATTTAATCATTGCCATTAGAGCAAAGAACATGAGTTGCGGTCTCACAATTGGTGGGAGCTTTCAAGGTAAAAATATTAGGCCAATCAAGTGAATACTAGCCTTGAGTCTTTACATGAACGTTTTTGGGTACAAGTTGAAGGTTTTCAATTGATATCTCAAGGAAATTATATGAGTTTTGGCAAGCCACTCACAGGCTTCTTCCCTAAGGAATTTTAGAGAGAGGTTATTGTTTGAGTTCTCTTAATGGCTATATTAATGTTCTATTGAAAGTAGGGGGACCTCTATAGGAATAATAGAGGGCATTGCATCAATAATGAGTAGATAGCTAGACCAAAGTCATGAGATATTGCTAGAATTTTGGGAAGAACTAGCTCTTACTTGGTATCCACACCTTGTCAATTATAACAAGAAGGATTAGATGCAACCATCAACTACACTCGTAGAAGCTTTTGGTGTGCAAAGACATTAAAGGATTTATTTAAATAATTGAAAGTGTTCAGGTTATAGGGTGGTGTGTCAGTATCTAGCATGGATTGATTCTTCAAAGACCGATCTACTAAGGTTGCTCTTAAGGATGTGTAAAGAGCCAACGAGAGGGATCTTGTTGGATATAAGTAAGTTTATGGTTAGAATTTGTGATGGTTAGGTCAATAAAATCATCATAGAATTTGTTTATAACAAAAATCACCGATATAAGCATGGATATAAGTGTCTCTATGGAAGCATTAAGAAAACCATTGATATAATAGTCACTATAAGCATCAATGTGTTCATATATGTATGGTTATCTCAAAATTCTTATTAAATCTAAAACTTTTTGATGGTCATATTGAAGTTGGTAAATTGTTTACAAAAAACTAGGGTGGGTTAGGGATAAAGTAGCACCAATCTACCCTACACACACACAGACACACACACATGCATCCATGCACACGCATGCATACATATACATACATACATACTTTTTTTAAAAACATGCATACTTGTGTGTGTGTGTGTGTGTAGGTGCGCATGCATGTGTGATTGTGTGTGTATGTATGTATGTATGTATATGCATATAAATACATACGTATATATGTAAATGTATATGTATATCTATCTATCTACATACATACATATTGAGGGAAGGAAAGTCAAAGTACGAACATGTACACCGTGATGATTAGGAGTGGGCCATCCAAGAGATGGAAGATGAACCATGAACATGGGAGAAGCAACAAAAAGAGACACAAGGTTGCCTACAAAAGAGAGGTGCCTCGCATCTTGGGAGTAGTGGAAGAAATAAAACTAGGCAATGAATTGTAAGAATTTGTGCTACGTACTCCTTTTGTAATTTTTAGTTTTATTTGATACACTGTTTTGCTCGTAGCAATACATATAATGTTTTTAATTTGGATTCACAAGATAAAAATGATTGAAAAAGCTCCAACTGAGGTTGAAATGGACCATGGATGGTGCAACGGCACATCTACTCTTTTTCATAGGCTGGGGAGGGAGGGGACCGCGGTTGATTTGATGGCAGCTTCACGTCTGCCTGTAAGCTTCGATCTTCCTTATTGTCAACCATCTTTTAAGGATCAATGCACAATCAGGTGTAAGCAATCACACAACTATTTTAGGGGCAATTTTGGGGCCATGATGCAACACACTAGTGGGTGATATTTTGCATTTTTGGCGAACTCGTGCTCGCATTGAAATTTTTTCAGTATAATGATTACCTTACTAACGTAATAATGAGATGCAATTTGTCAAAACTTGTTGTTTTGAATACCATAGAGCTCAACACATGTCACTACACAAGCAATTACATCCTCCTTTGCACATTCTCTGTGCTGCATCTTTGTGCATCACACTGTTCAGAGTGTGTCCTATAATCTACCCACAGCTCGCTACTTGTCATCTACTTGTCATCTACTTGCAGCTCGCCATTTGTCATCTACGTCTAGCTTTTTTGTGCTGATCTAGATTCACAACCACTGAGTTGAGTTCTTGGGGTTATTTTAGTGGTGGCTATAACTACTTCTAATTAAACCAAAGAAAATATTTTTACCTTAATTGGCTGGGTCATGTGAGACCCCCATTGGAGTCTCACAATTGTTCATATATTTTGCATCGAGGGGGCCCCTTTCTTAATTTTTGTCCTTAGCATGCTCTTGGACAGGTTTAAAACTAGCCCGATGGTTGGAACATCATGTTGTTATAGTGTAACAAAAGTGCAATCAAAACAAGTGGTTAAAAGTTAATCCTAAACAAAGGAAAATGTATTCCCTAATGAAACCACCGCATTGGTTCAATTTTAGCATGGGTTACCAGCTAACCCTAAGCCAAGGAAAATATATTTCCTTGTAACCCCACCACGGTGGTAGTGCAGTGGTTGCATAAAGTTAAACACTTTTCTTCATTTAAAAGTTAATCCTAAACGAAGGAAATATATTTTCCTTCATTTAAAAGCTAATCCTAAATGAAGGAAAATGTAAGTTTTCCTTATGTAACCACCGCGTTGGTTGTATTTTAGTACGGGATGCAATTATTCCTAAACCATTAACTACTAATTAATCTAATCAAGCTACTAGAAAACAAAAAAAAATTACTACTACAAAACAAAACAATTTCACATAACTGGTTTATGATAGTCACATAACTCTAACTAGCCTGAAAATTAAATAACTAAAGAACAATCACATTAACCAGTTGAATTATATATTTTTATTTCAACCATCGGGCTAGTTTTGGATGATCACAATCCAAGCCAGCCTATGTATGACTCGAACCAATCCAGAAATTCAACTAAACCAGCCTGGAAATTAAATTAAAATAATTTAGCTATAGGGAAACACAACAATATTGACCAACCACCGAGCTGGACATCAATTATTTCTATTGTGGAATATATTTCTATTTCAACTACATTGGTTTAGAACAATCACATAACTCCTGTTTAACTTGAACCAACTCTGGGATATATTGCATGATGTTTCAACTACTAGGCTAGTCTAGGACAATCACATTAAGTCCAATGGTCAACATTTGCTTGGGTGTAGCCAATTGTGAAACTATTTTTTGGGCCATTTTAGGGTCACGATGTGATGCGTTCGTGGATGAGATTTTGAATTTTGCACGGACCCGTGCTCTCACCAAAAGTTTTCCTTGCATCATGATTGCCGCACTGGCATAATAATGAGACAAAATCTTATCATTATCAATAGTACAGAGCTCGACACATGGTACTAGGTGCATTTACTCATGAGCACAGAGACTTTTGCTCTGTCCTCCTTTCTGGCGTGACTACATGACATAGCTTTTGCCTTGCCACCTATCATTGCACAGCTTCACCATCTCTCACTGCACAATACAATCTTTTGTTGCACTAACCACCGTGTTGGTTCGAGCAATGATGTTGGCATGGAGCGACCACCACGTTGGCCTAACTACATCACACAACTTTTGCCTTGCCACCTATCATTGCATAGATTCACCATCTATCATTGCGCAACACAATCTTTTGCTGTGCTGATCATCGTGCTGGTTTGAGCAATGATGTTGGCATGGAGACACCCTAGAGGGGACCCCTCAAGCTCCATATTTACAACCACCATGTTGGTTGTTGGAGCTATTTTAGTTCTAAACCAAGGAAAATATAGGCTTACTTTGGAGCTATTTTAGTCCTACTAGTCCTTGTGCAATAATTTCTCAACCGCCATACTGGTTCTTAGAGCTATTTTAGTTCCAAGCTAAGGAAAATGTAGACATTTGCAATTTATGATAGTTTCCTTGCAACCACCGCGTTGGTTCTTGCAGTTATTATAGTTCTAAACTAAGGAAAATATACTCCTATTTTGAAGCTATTTTAGTCCTACTAGTCCTTATGCAACAATTTCTGCTAGTTCTTGGAGCTATTTTAGTTCTAAGCTAAGGAAAATGTAGCCCCATTTTAGATCTCTTTTATTCCTTATGCAAAAATTGCTTGTGCAATAATCACACTGATTGCACTGGTTGTACTAAATCCTAAATGAGGGCATTTGTGAACCAGTTTCAGTATAGCAACAACCATTTTTTTAACAATTTCTTGTGCAACGATCCCTGTGGTTGCAGTCAAATGTAAATGAGGGCAAAAATATGCCATTTTTGCTTCTTTAGAGCCATTTTCACTACTGAAGTAACAACAATAATAGAAATTACATCCAATAGTTTTTGTGATAATAGTATTACATCAGAATTGAAACAAAAGAAATTACATCCGAAGCAAACATTTAACAAAAGAGATTACATCCAAAGATGATAGCGCTTTGTGTTTGTGACACTTCTTTAAACATTTCTACTATTTGGGCACACTTGGTTGGTTCCAAAGACTCGAGAGGAGTGCGAGAAGACTTGCATGCTATGAATAGGATGTCTTTTGTGGCCCCAAGTGCATGCTTCGGGAAAAGTTGTCCTCCCAAAAGCAACGTGGATCCTCTCTACGATAGCACTTGTCAATACCACCACTTTGGCGGGACCTAGTGTCACTTTTTGCCCTTGTTAGCAGTTTCTTACACTTTTGACCTGGTGCCTCGTATGTAGGGGACAATACAAGCACCTCGTAGTTAGTACTTCTTACACTTTTGACTTGGAACTCCTTGTATGTAGGGGACAATATGAGCTCCTCATAATTGAACATAACCTTCTTAATATTAACTTCCTTCAAGGCACTGGGAAAGAGAACTCAACCGGGTGGTGAGCTCCCTATAATCAAGCACAACCTTTGACAGTGGGCAGGAGAACTCAATCTTGGTGGTGAGCTCTAGCATGTTGATGCTCTCAGTGTGTTAGAGCTCATCTCCAAGTTGACTTCAGTGCCAAAGGTTGTGCTCAATTATGACACTAAGTTGAGTTCTCTCCCAGTGCCTGACAGAACAATGATGATATGCTGCCAGGTTGAGTTCTCCTCTCCCCTGCCCATGGCATAGAAAAGGCCTTGTGTGCTCAAGTAGGAGCTAGTTCTCTACCACTATAGGCTAGGTCTCCACCTCTTCATGTTGGTCTCCAAACACAGCACCAATACCAGCTTGTTTGCCATCAAGCTTACTAACCAGAAGAAGGGCACGATGTTGAAAAAACCTAAAAAACCTTGGCTACTTGAACATGGCTATGGCTAGTGGAGTATTGTAGGATGGAGAGCCAAGGAAAACAATGGATCCCATGACTTGGGCAGTATTATGAAGGGGCATCAAGATTGTAGCAGAAGATTCATCACAGGGGCAGAAGGGGGCTTGGAGAGCATGGAAGGGCATAGGAGAGGGATTTTCCTAGGTGTCTTGAATTGTTTCTCTACCCTTAAGGCTATTATATAGCTAGACTTGCAGCCCTTGTACTCCTAAACCCTTTGTTTTTTATGTCAGTTTGTGCGACTCTAGGTGCCTATCACTGCTAAGAGCACACAAACCACCTGATGGATTTTGCTAGTAGCCCAACCTAGCATAGGTATCCATATACATCATCATCTAGCCATGACGTGCAATTAGATGGTTGCCATGGGAGAATATCTCGATCATCAGATCCAAGATCATAATAATTCAATGGGATGAAAGGGGAGTAGTTGTGACATAAGCACCTAGCTTGCTGGTAGCCCAGCCTAGCATAGGTGGTCATATACATCATCGTCTAGCCATGATGTGCGATTAGATGGTTGCCATGGGAGAATTTCTCAGTCATCAAAAAATTCTAACAGTCTGATATGTTCTTATAGTCTAACTCCAATTTACTGCTAATCTAAGCATGCGAATTAGATGGTCCTCATGCAAAGTCATTGTTATTATAGTCTAATTCTAACTCAATGCTAATCTGAGCCTGTGAACTAGATGGCCCCTCATGCAAAGTCATTGTTATAACAACCAACTGCCTTGAAGAAAGGCAAGATCAAAATAGGACATCAGATTAGCATTGAGTCAATTCATCAGTCTGCAATAACAATAGCTCTCTATCATAAGAATGAGAACTGTTGTTATTACAGTTTGATGAACCGACTCAATGCTAATCTACACTTGTGAACTAGATGGTCCCCCATGCAAAGTCATTGGATCAATGCTAATCTGAGCCTATGAGTTAGATGGTCCCTCATGCACAATCATTGTTATTATACTTTGATTCCGACTCATTCCTAATATGATCCTATGAATTAGATGGTCCTTCATGCATAATCATTGTCACTAAAACAAGCACGGTGGTTGTTTGGGAATTATTAAAGATTATACTATGTGGGGGTTGTAGTTAATCCTAAACCAAGGAAAACACATTTCCTTGCAAGTGCCTACCTCCTCTAGCCAATGCCTACCACCTCTAGCCTTAACTATCATACAACTAAGCGTGTCATATTCATCAATGTAATGTGTGGGGAATCCATCAGTACACGAGTCTTCAAAGATGGCAAAGATCTCATTGGATTACAATCTTGAGCATGTCAAGATGGCTTGATTTGACAAATTAGAATATGTGAACAATGGCAGCTTGGATAGCAGGAGAGCAAACTAAGTGTGAAAACTCGACAAGTCTCGAGTGAAGGAACAAAGATGAAAAGCCACAGCACCAATGACATTTTTTCTACCGGCACTTGTCCTAGGCTTGATGAAGCCATTTTGCAAGGGGTCCCTCGGCAACCCAAGATTATTTTAGATGGATCGATCGCTTGGAGGAGGAACATAGAGTTCCCAAGAGTGTCATTCACAAGATGGTCATATTGCAAGAGGAATTATGGGAAGGCCTTCAATATTATAAGAACCCACAGTTTGCGAAGTATGTTGCTGAGGGCTCCCACTGTGCAAAGTGTTGAGCCCATGTCCTAGAATCCTTGCATAAAAATAAAGTCCTTCAAAGACCTCGAACTTAATGCCCAATGGTTGGTTGCACACTAGGATATTAATTACCACTAGCATGGTGGTCAGGCAATTCATTCATTTAGGATTTGTGGTCACAACCCGGTGGTTGAAATTTGACAATAGTTAAAGAGAGCCAGCCTAAAGGGGATGCCATAAACAAATGGATTTTCTAATATTTTACTAGCCCGGTGGTTGAAATTCGACAATAGTTAAAGAGAACCAGCGTGTTTGTGAGAGCTATTTTTCTTGTGTGCAACCAAGGAAAAGACAATTGGATCCCATGATGTGCAACTCGATGACTAAAAACAAGTACGGTGGTTGTTTGGGATATAGTAAAGCAATATATTGCTTTTCATTTCTTTATTTTTGTTCGACCACAATTTCAATCAGATATGCCATTTGACTTGAAATAGCACCGGGTTGGCTTAGAATAATCGCATTAAGTCCAAGCCATCCTAGTCTAGAAATTAAGTGGTATATGACCCAAACAGTAGGAAATTAAATTTAACTACTAAGAAACATAGTAATTTCAACCACCGAGCTGGTCAACAACTAATGTCTGTTCAACCAAACTGGTGTTTGACCTAAACCAACCATGATTGCATGACGTTTCAACCACCGGGATGGTCTAGTAAAATAATATTCTATTGCAAAATATATTGTTGTTACTTTTTGTTCGACAACCGCACTAGTTTAGGACAATCACTGGTTTAGGACAATCACATAATTGGTGTTTTAGCTGAACTAACCATGGTTGCATGATGTTTCAACCATCGGGCTAGTTTAGGATAATCACATTAAGTCCAAGGCAGCCTGGTTCTCGTGTTTGAGCTGAACCAACCATGGTTACATGATATTCCAACCACTGGGCTGGTTTCGGACAATCACATTACAGCATAGTAAACTATCCCAAATGTCAATTACAAACGACCACCGAGTTGGTTTAGGCAACCATTGACGTACATTGTATCAAGAAATGAAACAAGTAAACTATCCCAAAGCTCAATCACAAACAACCACCGAGATGGTTTAGGCAACCACTAACCTGCATCATATCAAGCATGTGTATGATGTGCTCATCAAACATCTTGCATCCCGTCTACTTTCTATAGATGTCCTTGTTATTTGGAGAAACTCTCGTACTTTCGTGTCAAAAAGTTCCCACTATTGCAATGACGTTTGCACTAAGGTTGTCTCTCCTTTTCTTGCATTTTGTTGAAGTCCATAGACTACTCAGATCGGGATGATTGGGCATTGCCTCCACTCTGTGTGCATCTCTCGTGGTGTTAGTAGGGTTTTCACTCTATGAACTTTAGGGTGCAGGCTAAAGCTTGTGAATACTCGAGACTGGCATTCACTTGAATGTCCTAATGTTGCTTCCTCAAATGCTATTACCAATCGTGACATCCTAGCTCATGTTCTTCACTCTGATGGGGCAATGATTAAATGCGTGCACCTACAACAACTACTTCTTGTTGCTGCTCTGCAAGGAATCTTCTTTATTCTCATTGTTTCTCCCTTTGCAAATGTTGCAAAAGTGCCTCCCGTTGCCATTTTGATACCGTGCCGTTTCTTTCCTTGACCTGTAATCTGTTCCTTGTGCCCTAACCAAGCTTTTCAGCTTTCTTGTCTCGCAGCCTTTGTCTACTTCTCTTGCAAGCCATGGTTTTTCGAATTCCGTTGAGCAATGCATAAGTTATGGGTCATGCAAGATACCTATATATGAAAAATTCCCTGGAACCTCACCAAAAATGGCTACACCTAAGCAAACAATGACCCCCAAGCTAATTCGGTTTAGAAACTAATTTGTATATGACCCAAACTAGCCCAAAATTTAAACTTAACTAATATTTAACTACTAGAAAGCACAGCAATTTCAACCACTAGGTTGGTCATCAATCAAACAATAACAATATATTATTGTTATTTTTAATTGCAAAATTTATTCAGCCACGTTGGTTTAGGACAATCACATAACTAGTGCTTAACCTAAACTAGCACAGTGATATATTACATGATGTTCTAACAATCAGGCTAGTTTACGACAATTACATTAAGTCCAAGCCAGCCCAATTAAACAATTATACTATTCCAAGGAACCACTTCCCACTGTTGCTCTGCAAGAAGTCTTCTTTCTTCTCATTGTTCTCCCTCTATAAACGTTGCAAAAGTGTCTTCCATTACCATTTCGATACTATGCCATTTATGTCCTAACCCCTATAATCTGTTCCTTATGTGTTGACTAAGCTTTTCAGCTTTCCTATCGCATAGCCTCTATTTGGTTCTCTTGCAAGCCATGACAAGCTGCATCTTGCCATTGGCACCATGGAGACTATCAATGAACCACAATCAAAAGAGAGAAAAGATAGCTTGTGTGACGAACAAAGAATACAAGACAACTTCCCCAAGTAAAGAAGATAATGCCAAACCAAAAGAATGAGGTCACGTTGAGCTGACTCTACATTTGACAGGTTGCAAGATAGTAGGAGGAGGATTTATTTCATAGTTGGAGGAGGATGTAATTTAATATTCAAAGATTTGCAAGGCAGGAGGTCAAAAAAGTCAAAAGTGCACGAGAATAGCAAAATTTTTAGTCCACCGTGATTTCACCCTCCGATGATACATGTCAACGAAATTGAATATACTGATTGCCCTTAAGCAAGTGCAATGTGATCCAAATTGCTTCAAAATACAAATAGGCCAAAGGACATAATATCGGTTGTATATTATGAAATGCACAAGCAATACAAAATTGTAAATAGTGTTGGATTTATTAAAAGATCTTTGCACATACACAAATTGCATATTTTCAAATTGTCCATTCTAGGGTGAATCTAGATACTAATATCACTAACTATCAATGTTTTTAGACCACCATACAGTTAAGACTAGCATGTAGTAGTCCCGTGAGTTGACTTCCCTTTTTTAAATTGGTTTTGGTTTTTAACAAAACAAAAAAAAGTTATTGAGGCAGCCCTTGAATGGGTGTGTATACTTTTAGCATAACATTGGAGGCCCCTTAAACCACATATAAGGTTCTCAATTAGGTGTGTCCTTTGGTTGAGGAGAAGCTCATGTAGTGCACTTTTGAGTGATTACTTGGTTGCATATATTTGTAGAATAAAATTTTGATGTTTTTGAATAAATTGTTATATCCTATACTCTTCAAGATGCATGCTTCACATGTAACATAGCACTTTGTAATGCTTTAATGGTCTCGTTTCAAATCTTTATTCCATATTTTTTTAGTCTCATGTTCAAGATTGGAATGTGTACTAGAACTTGAAGACAAAGATGATCAAATTTCATTATGCATTGCATACGTTATTGGTCAGGCAAGATACCTGAACCTCACAAAAATGGCTAGAACAAAGAAAACATTGACCATTAAAATCAAGCTTTAGTCATATTTTCTAAATTGCTACATGCACCATTCTGAGGGCATAAGTGGGCTAAGCGATGACGCAGGTGAGGGCTCAAGAGGCGGTGATGGTGGGGATCCAAAGGACAAGGATGATGATTAGTACATCTATTATCTTACTATATCTATGATCTTATACATGGCCATATTTTGGGTCTTATAGTGCCATCTTTTGGCCATTTTTGTACTATATGATTAGCCATTATGTAGCTCTTTACGGTAGGCAACCTATGGGGAATTTTGGGTTTCTTGGCCTCTCCTTGAGCCACGTGTCCTAATATAAGCCTTGGATTTAATTTTGATCTAGGGCCTACAACACTTGATGAAAAGCATGCTTTTTGGCCTCTCCTTGAGCCACATGTCCTAATATAAGCCTTGGATTTAATTTTGATCTGAATGCCTACAACACAAGTTTGATGAAAATTATGCTTTTGGATGAAAAGGCATGGGCACTTTTGAAGGCCTCTAAATCTATATATTTCGCAAGCTTCAACTCTTTGGATTGTCTAGCTGATGTTGGCTTCGCCACCCTCTCTCTCCAGCATCACTCACATTGAGAAATCGCTTCGAAGGAAGAGATAGGATTTCCAACAGCAAATGATGGAAAATATCATGACAAGAATTTGGTCAATGCTCGAATTAGAATACAGATACACTCATTGAGATTTAGGTAATATATCATTCTATTACATATTCGCGATACTCAATCTCGACGCTAATATTCTCAGTGATTACAACCTCAGCGCATGGGGAAGGGCCGTTTCCTCGGATTATAACTATTTCGGAAAGTAAGTGCATTGCCTCCCCGCGCCCCACACTTTGTGTTTATATAGAATATATGCATATATATATATACATATATATATATATATACATATATACATATATATATATATACATATATACATATATATATATATATATATATATATATATATATATATATACATATATACATACATATATACATATATACATATATATATATACATATATACATACATATATACATATATACATATATATACATATATATATATACATATATATACATATATATATATATAGATATGTTTTCCATTTCAAGTTCTGTGTTTTCTTTTGCTTTTGCATATATTCTAAATTCTTCTTTTTCTATTTGTGTGCAGAGGTGTTCGCAAGAAGGGAACACTTAAATACATACGCCATTTGGTCAGGCCTGCTATTGTCAGCTTAGTTTATAGTTAAGTATTTTTCAAACACCGGCCTGTTATCCTTTCTTCATTGTTAATTTATCATCAACATATTATAGACTACTCTCTTCATCCATTCCCCTTAGGTGGCCTAGTGCACCCTACTTAGACTCCATTCATTTTTGAAATCTCTTTGAAATACCCTCTTTAGAAGGATGATGTCATAGTTTTCAATTATAGTGGGGCAAAATGGGGCTAAGAGAAGCCCTATTTTGCTCAAAAAAATTTTAAAATTATAAAACAACATCAACATTTACCAATGCTCATACGGACATGCGAACTTACCGATGAGCATACCGACGGAGATACACCGTGTTTGTTTCGACTGACATACGGACTTAGTTGCGGACGTTTTCATGTTTTAAAAAAAAATTATTCTACCAGATCTTTTGTCGGCATGTGTGTCCGAAGGCAACCAGCTCCTTGTATGAATTATATGTTATCTAATCCTGTTCATCACAAAAAAGAGCTTAGTTACAGTGGCTTTGCCACGGGATTACACACGAGTTCCTTGTCCGCGTTTGTAAGTACTACGTCTGTTGCTTAAATTCTCTTAGTGCAAGGAATAAGCAAACCTTCTACCATCTATGCAGAGTTCATGTAACTTTCGGAATGTTCGAAGTACACTCCCTCTAAGGAGGAGGAAGTAGTTCTAACGAAGTACAATATAGAGCTCCGCAGATGTTCGCCGAATTGAAGCAGAGGTGTGCAGTGTAACATATCGTTGAAAGATCTTGCGAGCATTTTCTCTTCAAAATATAGGGAAACGACCACTTAACTGCCCCGATGAGCGCTGTAAAGATCACAAAGAGAAGCCTGCATCGTCTGCAATCCGCCAATGTCGTGGAGGGTGTAAACTTCGTCTTTGTAGCACCAACCTTCGCCACAGGCACAGACGAACGCCCATGTACTCACTAGAAGTTTGCCTCGAACTGAGACGGAACTTGTGACGACAAAAGCCGTCGCATGGACGAATAGAAGAACCCCGAAAAAGAAGAAGGGCAGGAAGGCGTTCATGTTAACACCCAGGATGAGACTAAAATCAGCGCAGCTGGAGTCCAATGAATTGAGCGTGCAGCTGTTGCCATTGGCGTATAAAAAGCTCCCGCAGTATGGGTTGGCCCTGCTGGCCCCTGCATGCAAGCACAGCGCGATCGCGTTCGCGTTAAAGCAGTGCGGTTTCCAAAGTACGAGTGTTTAATCGTCAAGTAGCATCGACGTGTCCAATCTAACCAACAAGATGACTGAGCGCCACGGAACCAGACGACTAATTTGTTCGTGCATTAAAGCAGTCAAGATGCAACGTCAAGAAATGATTGCATTGCTGGAATTGCAGAAAAGCCCAACCTCGAGCCTCTAGGAAACGTTTCCGAGCTGATGTTTGCATGCAAAGTTCAAACGTCAATATTCAGGCATGGAGGAACTCAGGATGCTCTTCTAATTAGCGTCAACGTTACAGGTTGCAAGTTAAGAACGTCTAGGGCATCTACGTAATACTAACTAGTTTGAAACCCGCGGCTTTGCCACTGGAGTAAAATTACTCGCAGAGTACTGTTCATTGCTTGACTGCATTGCCATCGAAATTCTGAAATCTTTTCTTCATGCTCACGTTTCATTGGCAAGAGAGAGAGAGAGAGAGAGAGAGAGTTGCTTGAACGACAAGTTGTGAAATGCATTGAAATCTTGAGATCATGGATGATAACTCTTTGGCTTCTTCTTTGCGATCAGCTACTGCAATCTGTCCTTGGAAGAGGGAATTGCGACACAGGCTTCGTAGGAACTAAATCATAGACCAGGGGATTCTCCATTTGCAAGTTCTGGCTCGGAGGCGAACAATGTGGAAGAAGAATATGTAACGTTGAAATCAAGATTAGAAGTTGTCCGTGTCCTTTCACAAAAAATGAATCAACGGCCCATAGATTTTTTTTCTAATCCAACGATCATATTTGCTGCAATCGTCCTCCCCCAAATCTCTCCTTAAGAGAGAAAAAGATGACTTATGACGTAGAGAAAGAGCAAACCACATGAATGCAAAACAAATCACACGACCAACATTCATGGCTTTTCTTAAACATGTCAAGCTCAAAGCAACCAAAGGATGAGGACGAGGTATGCAATCAACCGCCTAAATGGCATTACCAAGCCTTAAGCATTAGGCAAAGGCATAATAAACGACATCTCCCTAGGCTACTTTCTAAGCCTAAACGCACATCTTTCCACTACCACATCCACGTCTAAGCTTTCTAGTTATTAATATGCAATGAGTAAGGGACTTTGAGACAAATAACTTGCATATAAGTTGTAACTTATCATAAGCTCAACTCTTGACCAATATAAAATGCACCCCATTTCACATCCTCTCCATAGTAGGCCTAATAAAAATCAATAGTATGAGTAGCTCATTAGAGGAGGTAAGAATATGATATGATTTTGATCCATTTTGATATTCATTGATTAATGCCGTATCATGTTATGCAAGGCTACTATTCACCTTAGCCTTTTGGGCACATTGAGGCCCAACAAGGGAGTGTTCAAGCTCGCACTACGTTTGCATTTATGAAGGACATAATTGGCAGACATTTTGAGTCCATGACATGGCTTTCTTGTACGAGAATTCAATAGATAGTGCATGTGCTTAAGGAGAGGAAAACAAGATATGAATCATAGTACATATATGTTTCATTAAATGTAATGTTCAAAAGGTCCTTAAAAGCATTAACATGTTTATTAAATGCTTCTTAACTGATACACCTTTGTGGTATTATTACCTTCATGTGACATGACACAATAAAGTTCTTCAAAGCTATGCCTAGAGAGAAAGTAAGGAAATAAGTATATGTAAATTCTTATAGATATTACATGTGAAGGACTAGCAGCACCCATGAAAACCATTCCAGAGATATTCTCTTGTTCATACTTAGCAAGACACATGGCTCTCTTCATTTCCCATTCACAAACACATTTGTCTCCCCTTGTCCTAGATTTTACCACCCATGGTGATGAGTTCATGCCTTCTAGCCCAACCCACTCTTCTCTTTCGATGGATCCCTCCCCCTTTTTATCCTTCCTTGTTATATAGTAAGGTAGTATTTCTATAAGCAACAATTTATGAGCAAGGTAAGTCAAAAGGCAAAAAAACACTTCTGGTTAGAGGTGCCAAGCTCATAAGAAGAAAATAAAAGAGCACTAAAATTGAACAATACATAAATTATAATGAGTTGAACCATGAAAAAAGGAGAACAAGCATTTATATGGGAGAATGAGAGGAGGAGGGAGAAGAGGCATGGGAAAGGACACATGTACAAAAAAATGCCTTGAAAATATTTGTATCCATGTCTGTTAGTTTAAAGGTCACCCTTTTAACCAAGTCTAAGATGAGGACACTTTTAATGGCTTGTAAGAATTTAAAAAACGGGAACTGCCAAAAAGAAATGAAAATTTAAAAGTTGTCTAACACTAGTTTGGTAGAAGGACATAAAAATGTCCTAGGACACATACCAAAAGAAATATTTAGAAGCATATGTTTAGAGGATGCATAAGTTCTCTTAGCAAAATAAGTTGTTTTCAAATATTTTATTCAAGACCTCAAAAAGGTAAAACATGCTAAAAGAAATAATCCATTACAAATACTAATTGAAATTTGAATCAATCATTATACTTCCAAGTACTCCAAAAGTATTGATATTGCAACAACAAATTGATTCTTAAAATCAACATCACATTTAATGATCAAGCATATCTTAGGAATACTCAAGTTGTCATTGTCATAAGACTTATCTACCCCAAAGCATTCTATGTAGAATCCCTACAGAGCCAATTATGGGGAAAAACTACTTTAAAGGACTATATCAGTGTCAACCTAGGCGGAATAAATAAGTAAACCACAGACTTCTTCTTATGTTTTTGGTCTTCATAGGGCCGCTAAAAATTTTTATATGCTACATCTCTATAGAGAATCTAAACCTTGTTTTCTTAGAAATTTCCCAACTATGACTAATAACAAGTATCGGCTCATAATGAGAGTCAACTGACATTCATAACATGATAAAAGTTCAATGAAATCTCTAAGAACAAGTTTCAACCACAAACATGAATGGAATCAGACTCTGTAATGGTTGCATGTGTATAGAGTTTATTATTCCACAATCAAACCCACTCAATTTATCAATGAGTGGTTGTATTAACTCCATCTACAACATGAATAGAATTATCTATAATGGTTTCATGTGCACCTAGAGACTTTATGATCCCTCAATCATACCCACTCAATCTCTCAATGAGTGGTTGTATTAACTCCATCTACAACAAGAATTCAGAATTCTATTACCATGTATGACTAGTCAAATTGTCTCAGTCCGACTAAATAAACAACCTCAATTTTAATAGAATTATTAAAAAATAGATGTACAAGAATCTTAAACATTATTGTTTAAGCCTTTTCATAAATTCTTTTCCTACTCGAGGGATAGGAGTGGATTCTTGTGATTGATAGGGTTCTTCCCCACATTCCTATATGTCAAATATGTCTCATTAGAGGTCGAGTCATGCAACAACTATGCATGAAATCAAATCAACCAAAACTATAACATACTTTTCCATAATTATGCATGGGAAATCATATTTGGTTCCTCAAAGTAGTTTTAATTAGTAGTTGTTAAGTTTCAAAAAATTGAGATCTTTGTTGATCTCCATACCAATCCATGATTGGTTAAATGATGTTCTTTGACTATAACTATAGTGGATCAAACACACTTTTTCCTAAATCCTTATAGGAGTACTTAAATACCTATTTTAGCCTTAAGAGTATTACAATATTTATCCAATGTTCATATTATTTTTTTCATAACAAAAAATGATGGATTGAACAACCTTATCTCAATTCCTCAAGCCCAACAGCCTTTGAATAAGAGCTTGCATGTAGAAGGGCTTGAAGTAGATCTCTCATTTTTCCTTTATGTACCTCTATAAGATCTTCATTGCTTGAGGGCTTAAGTGCTTATAGAGCATCCCAAGCTACTACAAACTATTACCATGGGTCTAAACGTGGGTTTTGGAATAAAGGTAAATATTTCTTGATTTTCGCAAGCTTCAAGATTTTTTATTTAAACTTTTTTACAATGACTTCTTTATGCTTCAAAGTCTAACCTGCTCGCCCAATCTATTTCTATTGTTAGCCAATAGCCAACTAGCTATCTAGCTTAGTCTCCATGACTATTTGCTTTGGATTGTATAATTTGTGCTCTATGCATAGTCTTGATATGGCTTGTCTGTGTCAAAACTTTTATCATTGATCTCTACTCTGAGATTTGTACTATCATAGACTATCATGCATCCCAAAATGTGTATGCTCCCATGTGGTTTGCTACTCTCTAGCCTACTAGATTGATCTATGTTAACCCTATGGCAACAAGGACCAGAAGTGCAATCTAGAGCAATGACGATTGTTAACCCTATGGCAACAAGGACCAAAAGTGCAATCTAGAGCAAGGATGATGAGATCATTGTGTATGTAGAGTAGTGGCAAAGCTCCGCTTGTAATATCTTGACCCTAAAAGATGGTATGTTAAATCTTAAAGAATGAGGATAGCCAAAATACTCTTTAGAAAAGATCCAGTCATACTTGCAAAATCAGGATCTAGAGAGAGAAATACTAAAACTAGAGAGAGAATGACTAAAAGCCTACACTTTTTGAGGTCCCCCCACTTTGTGTACGGACTCATGATGTTCCATCACTTTTTATAGGTACTCATGAGGTTCCCCCACTTTGTGTAGAGACCCAAGAGGTTCCCCCAAAAAGTGAAGGGACTCTTGTCCAAAAGGGCCCCTACAAAAGAGGTCCTACCATGGAGGTACCTATGGATTGTGTAGAGACCAACATGTATAAATCTCTCTCGATGGAATGAAGCTCCCACTCTTTGGGGTTCAGTGTTCAAGCTCACTATTATGCTCATGTGATTGATGTTCATTGCATCCATGCTCTCTTACACTATCGTGTTCTAGCATGCCCTTACCTTTGCACTCCCTACCCTTGTACTCTCTCCTTCTCCCTCCATCTACCACCTCCTCCCTTCTCCTCCTCCTCCCTCCTCCTCCTCCTTCCTCCTCCTCCTCCTCCTCCTAATCCCTCCTACTTCTCCTACTTTCTCCTCTCTTGTCCGTCCTCCTCAACTCTTACCCCTCGAAGTCATGAAGGAGATGAGCTCTCCATTCCTCAACCCTTAACTCCTCAACCCTATAATTCTCCCTGAACCCTGGAACTCCTAGATAGCTCTCTCAAACTCTACAACCCCCTTCTAAACCCTTGAACTAATCACAAAAAATCAACCCTTAAAACCCCCACATCCTATAAAAGCAACACTACCCCCCCCCCCCCCCGGTCACTTTTCCAAGCCACTTCCATCCCTCCAAGTTCCGTAAAGCCTCCATATTTTCCTCCACCTCCATTTTCCATCCTCCACCTTCCGTCCATCATCTCCAATACCACCACCACCAATTTTTCCATCAACCTCCCCTCCCACCACCACTTTTTCTATCCAACATTCCCCCTCCACCATCACTTCCGTCATCCATCCCCTCCACCACCCCTTTTTCCATCAAGCTTCCCCCTCCATCTCCACCCGCCATCATCTTCCTCCCCGCCACCTCTACTTTTTCCATCCATCCCCTTTCTCCACCATCACTTTTCCGTCAAAACTCCCCCACCTCCATCACCTCCACCTCCACCTCCACCATGTAAAATAATCCCCCTACCTCTCTCCACCTCACCATCCCCCTTTCTCTCTCCACCCCACCATCCCTCCACACCCCCTTTCTCTCTCCACCCCACCAAATCCCCTTCCTCTCTCCACCCCACCATCTCTCTCCACCCAACCATCTCTCTACCTCCCTCTACACTCCCTTTCTCTCTCCACCCCACCACACTCCCTTTCTCTCTGTCACCCACTTCTCTGTACTCTCTCATCTCTATCTACTCCTCCCACCCCTAATCTCTCTCCACCCTACCATGCCCACTCTCCCTACCCCCTCTCTAACCCTAATCTCTCTCCACCCCACCACACTCCATGCACTTCTCTCTACTCCCTCACCTCTCTCTACTCCCCCAACCCTTAATTTCTCTCCACCCTTCCATGCCCACTCTCCCTACCCCACCTCTTTATGTCTGACCCGAACTATCCCCCCCTCTCACCCCTCCTCGAACTATCCCCCCCCTCATCCCTCTACTTCCCCCCTCTTTACCCCCCTCAAATGCGAGCCAGCCCTAAGGCACAATGTGGGCTTTAGCTGTCATCGGTCTTCAGGCATTGTAGCATAGGCGGCCAACCCTAGGGCATTACCATGTGCCCTTGGGTGCAATGCCTCGAGTGCCACAGGTGGCCAACCA
The DNA here is from genome assembly GCF_047967505.1 of Dipteris shenzhenensis. NCBI lineage: Eukaryota > Viridiplantae > Streptophyta > Polypodiopsida > Gleicheniales > Dipteridaceae > Dipteris > Dipteris shenzhenensis. The sequence continues at coordinate 54,536,286 of NC_141608.1, forward strand.
TCGCCATCCACCTTGGGTGTAGTGCAATAGTGAGAGTTGCACGATCCTTAAGCATCGGTGCCGATATCGACGCATGACACTGCCACTCGACAAGCGCACACTGCAGGTGATCGGCAACCCTTTGTCTTAAGTGCCGCCATCGTACCACCATGCATTGTGCCACCACATCCCTCCTCGTGCTCCTGTGCAAATTGTCACCATGAACCCGTCATGATGCCTCCACACAATCAAGCTTCCATATAATCAAGCTGCTGTTGTCACCACCATTGAACGCCATCGCCACTAACACCCCCTCAATTCTGTCCACCGCCTAGCCTCATTAACCATGTAGGGAGACATGGAAGCATGAAGAAGAGAAGAGAGGAGCGCGGTAAAGAGAAGAGAGGATAGAGGTAGAGAGAGAGGAGAGGAGAAAGTAGAGATGAGAGGGTAGAGAGAAGAGAGTAGAGAGGTAGAGAGAGAGGAGAAGAGAGAGAAGAGAGAGGAGAGAGGTAGAGAGATAGAGAAGAGAGAGGTAGCAAGATAATAGATAGTAAAAAGAGAGGTAGAGGTAGAGAGAGAGGAGAGGAGAAAGTAGCGAGGAGAGGGTAGAGAGAAGAGTATAGAGAGGTAGAGAGAGAGGAGAAGAGAGAGAAGAGAGAGAGAGAGGAGAGAGGTAGAGAGATAGAGAAGAGAGAGGTAGCAAGATAATAGATAGTAAAAAGAGAGGTAGAGGGAGACAAAGGAGAGAGTTATAGAGAGAAGAGAGGGAGAGAGAGAGAGAGGATAGAAATCCCTAAGGTTAGTTACAACTAACTACATTAGGATAGGTTAAACCAACCCCTTCTCACTCTTGTTTATATTTATTTAAAGAAAAAAAAAGGGGGCAACTCATAGGTAGTTAGGAACACTAGGTTAGGATAGATTAACCAATCCCCCCCACCGAAAAAAGAAAAGAAAAGGGCCTTTATCAAAAAATTATCCATTTTTGCCTCGTATTCAAGGGCTCGTATCTTGGTCGTTTGGAGGCCAAATTGCACCCAGCTTGAACCCAAATTTCACACATGCAAAGATCTAATCCAAAAAAAAAAATCATATCTTTTTGCCATCATTTTGGGCCTTAGTAGTCACCAGCATGTAGGCACTCATTTTGACCCATCAATCACATATTTTTGCCATTTTGGGCTACAAAGGTTGAAATCAATTGTAGACTTCATAGTCAAATGCGTTCACTTGGAAGATGTAATTGAGCATTGTGTATGCACCTGAGATCAAGATGAAGCTAGCACCTACCTACTTCCAAGAACTTTCTTCTATCCTCGATGCTCTCTAAGAATTCAATCTCTCACCACCTTCGACAACAAGCAGCATGGAGGACCAAAAGAAATAGTAAATGATGCTCTCAATCTCGAAGATTTCTTCGATCAACAAGGAAAAAACAACAATGATGACAATGGAAGAAAACACTTTGGTAAATTGGAAATGCTAAAGTACAATGGATGAGGGGACCCTATCAAATTCCTTCACAACACAGCATGTTGTGCTAGAGGTGACCAATCAAATGAAACCAAAGCCGCTTGGTTTCCCATGGCCTTAACCAATGAGGCCTTGGAATGCTACCTAGACCTTCTGATAGAAGAAAGAGCCACATGGGCACTACTATCCAAGTAGTTCAGAAGAAGATTCCAAACCAAAAGGCTATAAGATGGCCCTGCCCTCCAACTAGGAATTATGGAAATGCACAAGAAGGAAAAGGTCAAAACATACTTAGGAAGAATGAAAATATTAATAGCCATGTGTTCCCCATCCTGACGACAAGTACCTCATTGCATGGTTCATCTTTGGATTGAAAAGTTCCATCTATAAAGACGTGAAAAAGGTTAGTAGCTATGCACATTTCAATGATGCTCATGAAGCTGCAATTGACATCAAGGATGGCATGACCGACTCTAACAGCAATAGTGATGACTATAAATCAAGTCATCACAACAAGAAAGCTTCAAAGAAGGGAAGCACTTCAACCAAGGACCGCACCACCGGGGACCGAGTGGAAGCCATGGCCTTAAGGGTGGAGGAAGAAATGATGCAGCCCATAGAGCAAAAGTTGCATGTCTCTCAGCCACCACAATACTAAGAAGAGAGAATGTTTGGTTGCCACACAGTATGGCCAACCACATGGTCAATGAGTGCCCCATCTTGAGGAATAAACTCAACCCACTAGAAGTGGCCCAACCCCCAAGGTTATGGTGTGCCATTTGCAATGTTGTAGGCCATGATGTAAATACATGCTTTTATAATATGAGGGTTGCACAACCCCAACTCCAATAGTACCAACAGGTGCCAATCCTAGTATATAGGTAGCCATCACTAGCACCCAACACACAAGTGCCATGGCTCAATATCATCCATGTGAGGACACAAGTGCCTCAACTATTGAGAAATCCCAATCCTCCGCAGTATCCTCAAGCCCCCAATCTTGCTCCAGTAGTTCCAATGCAACAACTCCGACCTGAAAAACTAGAACCACTATATGAGTATGAAACAAAATACCCCATGTACTACATGGATGGTGCCAAAGGACTCATCCTAGTCTATGCCAATCAACTAAGACCAACCACATATCGAGCACATATCAAGTGTGTTGGATGTGGAGAGAACAATTAGATTACTAAGTGCCCTCACAAAGGCAACACAAGTACCTTTCAACCTATCTGCAAAGATTGTGGAGTTGGACATGCATGCATGGATTTCCCATCCAAGGCAAAGTCTCAACTGCCCCATGAAGTAAAGCCGGATCTACCCCTTGGAATCATTGCTTTGAGAGCCATAGACCTTGCTACATCATAAGAGGATATTCCTCTAGTTTAGCTATTATAGCTATCAATATCATAGTCTTAGCTTGTATATGAGCAAGTTGGTTCTTGATTCTCTCTTGCCTCATCTTGAGAGTGTGGATGTTCTCCTTTAGCTCCTCCACTTGGTTCTTAGTAATGGCAACAACTCTATCTGATTCTACTAACTACAATCATAGCTCTTAAAATTCTTTAGCAGCTTTAGCATAGGCCTCTCTCAAGATGCCAAAGTACTTTGGGTATTAGAAAGGATGGAGGACTGCAACTTAAAATTTTCAAAAGCCACGCTATGCTCCTCTAGAGTAGTATTGTAATTTACCTATAAGGCATTGTGCTTATTTTCACAATATTGAGCCTTCTCTTTCCAATATTGCACATTCTCATTCTCACTATGAGCTCCACCCTGGTTGCTCTCTTTCCAATCTACATCATTCCTACTCTATTCATGAGCTACATCCTTCTTGTCTTTAAGGCTTTCTTGTAGCCCTTGCATCACTGCCATACTGTGTGCATTGTCCTTCTCAACTGAGCTATAAGATCGCCTTTCTCAATGTTCAATACATTATGCATGTTGCAAATCCATTTGTAAAGAGCTTCCTTTTCTACTTTTTGAGCTTCAAATTGTTCTTTCATTTTGCTAGATCGGCCTTTGCTTAGTTCTTATCTATTCTAGTGTCTTCAAGCTACTGATGCTTGACCTACCTTGAGCTGCAAATCCCCTCCTTTCCCTTTCCTTCTTGGCCATTTTTTTAGCTTCTCTTGCTTGGTCCTAAATGGCCTCAGCTTGTTGTTGTACCTACATGGCTTTCATGTTTGCCTTCTTTAGTAGGTCTTGTAATAGCTCTACCTTGGCCTCTGCATCCTCCTTGAGGATCTTCTCCTATTGCACTACCATGTTGCATGGGTGGCTTCCATTTGTAGCTTCCTCATCTCCTTCTTGTATTGGTAAAAGAGTGTGTTGAGGCAAGTGCCCATTAGGTGCACTCCAACTTTGGTTGTCTTAGATGACAATTTCAAGGATTTGCCATCCTTTACATTCTTCAAGGTATTTAGCATGCTTTTGGTGATTGCCCTTGAGAAAGACATTGGATGTCCAACTGCTCCTTGAACTTGTCAAAACTTCTTGGTTTCTGTCATGTCGGGAAAGAAATGCCTTGCATCCTTCAAAAGCACCCAAACATTTGTTGTTGGCAAGCTCAATTCCTTGACTCCATGTTGAAATAGTGAGCTCATCACATGATCAACATGCCAAGTGTGGATGTTGCAATGTTTGCAAAAGGACAGTGAGTTGTTGCAGACATAGAGATATGGCATAAGGAGATTGGCCATGTGGATGTGCAGAGGCTAAAGTCAATGCAGTCAAAGTTGTAGTTGCATGTTGGTCCAAGCTTAGTGTTGAAAACATGGACAAGGTGTGTGAAGCTTGTCAGTTTGGAAAGCAAGTCAAGAAATCCTTTTTGTAGCAAAGACATATGAGTTCAAAGCCACTTGATTTGATACATTCAGATGTATGGGGTCCTACAGATACACAATCATTGAGTGGGAGCAATTTTATGTGCCCTTTATTGATGATTACTCGAGGAAGATTTGGGTATACTTTATGAAGCAAAAAATCTGAAGTTTTTATCATTTCAGAGCCTTTAAAGCCATGGTTTAAAATGAATGTGGTAGGAAGATAAAATGCCTAATATCAAATGGGGGAGATGAATACTCCTCTCATGAGTTTGACAACTACTTGGAACATGGCATAAGAAGGCAGTTCACATTCAGCTACACCCACAGTAAAATCTTATTGTTGAAAGGAAGAATAGACATATTGCTGAGGTTGCAAGAGCCATGTTGGATGAGAGAAATATGCCCAATTGTTATTGGTCTGAGGTAGTTTGTATGTCTATATATATTATGAACAAAACCCCTACTACAACAATACATGATGTGATGCTAGACAATAAGTAAATTTGGTAGAAAATGAGATGTGTCACACTTCATAGTTTTTGGATGTGTTGCATATGTGCATATACTAGATGCGTCGAGGACAAAGCTTGATCCAAAGGCTAAAAAATGAATTCTATTAGGATACTCAATAGAGCAAAAGGGGTGTCATTGTTATAACCCTATTACACAAAAGTTGAGTGAGCAGGGATGTTCTCTGCAAAGAGATGGTATCTTGGTATGCACCACCCAATGGAGTTGCTGAAATGAAGCTTGGAAAGGTTGCTATTGGCACTAGTGCATAGTAGGATCATGTAGCTTGAGTGGACTAGGAGAGTCCTCTAGTTATGCTATGAAAGTGAACCATTGGTTAGGGAGGTTGAGAGTGCTAGTGAGAGGCACTGATTTGTCAGTTGAAAATTCATCAGCAAGTAAGCAAAAAGGGAAAGCAAAGACTGATGAAGCACATGCAGCCACTATAAAGAATGTTGGCCCCAATTTTGTAAATGATGATTCTAGTGGTACAGAGTCCTTAGATGATGAGTTTGGCATACCAAAAGCAAGAACACCTAGCATGCAAAAAATGCGGTCTAAAAATGAGCAAACTCTACGTAGACCAAGTAGGATGAAGTACACAGTGCAAAGATTTGGTATGCAGCACATCATTATGCATATATGAAAAAAGTGATGTAAAGTGTTGAGCCTACATGTTAAGAAGAGGCTTGTGGTCATGCTGAATGGGAATCAACAACAATAGCTGAAGAGATGGATGTACTTGGTTTGAATGGTACTTGGGATCTAGTGCCATTTCTGATGGAAAGAAGCCCATTGGCTATAAGTGGGTATACAAGGCAAAGCATCATGCTAATGGTATAGTCAATAGGTATAAGGCAAGACTTGTTGCCAAAGGATATGCACAAATTTATGGCATTGATTATGAGGAGACATTAAACCTAGTTTGCCAAGATGGCTACCATGAGAGCTACAATAGCATTGGATGCATCAGAAGGATGGAAATCATAGCAAATGGATGTCAAGAATGCTTTATTGAGTGGAGACTTGCAGGACACTTGCTTTATTGAATGGAGACTTGCATCAAAAGGATGAAAATTATAGCAAATGGATGTCAAGAATGCTTTATTAAATGGAACCTTGTAAGAGGAAGTATATATAGAGCAGCCAAAAGGGTATGTGCACTCAAATGTACCACACTATGTGTGCATGTTGAAGGGCATTGTGTGGGCTGAAACATGCACCAAGAGCTTGGATAGAGAGGATAAGCAAGCTCTTCAAGAATAGCTCTAAATAACTTGCAACTTGTAGTTCCTATGGTGAGAGAAGTGGAAACCATGAAGAAGGGGTTTTGGGGGACACATTTGCTAGTGGAAACCCATGGAAAAGTGAAGGAAGTGCTGCCTATACAAGCATGGAAGAGAGGGAAAATAGGAATTTCCCTATCTAGCAACATCTAAGTGCATGGAGTGTCCTCTAAGTTGATTAGGGTTCCTTCTTTTTAGGTAAAATTTGGTTGAAATCTTACTTAATGGGTGGTAAAAAATATAATTTTGTCAATCCAATGCCATAAACTCTTGGAAAAGGTCACCTAACAATACATAGATTGTTGTCACTATCTCTCCCAAGTCCGGGTTCCAAGGGTGCTAGTCACCTACAATGTCATGGCTCATTGTAGCATAGGTGTTCACAAGTATAGCATAGGTCCTCGAGTCATATTTTGTTGAGAGGTTTAGGCTAAAGTGTGGAGAGCAGATCTCATGTGCACATAGGTGAGAAAGAGGACTGGATCATAACAATGGATGGAGGCTCTCACCTCCATGGGAGTTCAAGGGTTTAGAAGGGTGTTAGATTTCAAACAGCTATCTAGGAGCTCAATGGTTTAGGGAGGGTTGCAAGGTTTAGGAGGAGGGTTGAGGATTAGAGAGCTAGCCTCCTTCTGACTTTGAGGGGTAAGGGTTAAGGAGGAGGGACAAGGGAGAAGGAAGTACGAGGAGGAGTAGGAGGGAGGAGCAAGGAGGAGAAGGAAGGAACAAGGAGTAGGAGGAGGAGGAGGAGGAGGATGAAGGAGGAGGAGGATGGGGGGAGGAGGAGGAGGAGCACTACAAGGGTAGGCAGTGCAAAGGTAAGGGCATGCCAGAACACGATAGTGTAAGAGAGCATGGACATAATGGAAATCAATCAGATGAACACAATAGTGAGCTTGAGCAATGAACCACAAAGAGTGGGAGCTTCATTCCATTGAAAGAGATTTATACATGTTGATCTCTATACAATCCATAGGTACCTCCAGTGTGGGACCTCTTTTGTAGGGGACTTTTGGACAAGATTCCCTTCACTTTTTGGGGGGACCTCTTGGGTCTCCACACAAAGTGGGGGAACCTCATGAGTATCTACGAAAATCAGGGGAACCTCATGAGTCCCTTCACAAAGTGCGGGGACCTCATGAGCTAAGTTGCATTAATTAGCACATTTTTAAAAAATTTTTAAAAACGCTTGAATTGTTATTTTTAACGATTTAAAACGCTTGAAGTGTGTTTTCCCATTTTATTCATATGAATAAGCTATTCGTATAAATAACTTTATTCGTACAAATAACAGCTATTTATTCTACAAATAAACGCAGTATAAAAAAGAACCATTATCATTTTTGGTATTCGTACGGATACTGCCACCTCAACTACTTGCTTGCTAGCCCTGCTACCTCTTGCTTGCTTATGGTACCTACCAGTTTTCCTTACCTATCAGCTCACCCACCTTTCATAGGTACCTTCTTTGTCCTTGTTTGCGATGACCGACACTCATTTCTCTTACGAGAGTTGTGTGTTGTAGTCTTTTTTTATTAATTAATCTTTGTTTTGTTTTGTTTTGTGTTTTAGACTAGCACTCATCTCTCTTGCGAGTGTTGTGTGATGCAATCTTTTTTTATTAATTTATGTTTGTTTTGTATTGTGTTTTAGGCTGGCACTCATCTCTCTTGCGAGAGTTGTGTGCTATAGTTTGCTTTTATTAATTAATGTTTTTTTTGTGTTTGAGACTCAGCTCTCCTACGACAGTTGTGTATTACAGTTTCAATTTCTATATAAATAATTGTTTCTTCTTTGAGGTTGACACTCATCTCTCTTAAGAGAGTTGTGTGTTGTAGTCTCAGTTTTGATAGACATGTTTGTTTGTAGGATCTCTTGGGATGGCACTCATCTCTCTTAAGAGAGTTGTGTGTTGTAGTCTTAGTTTTGATGGACATGTTTGTTTGTAGGATCTCTTGGGCTGGCACTCATCTCTCTTAAGAGTTGTGTGTTGCAGTCTAAGCTTAGCTCTGTTTTCATAGATGCTTATTCTAGCACTCATCTCTCTCTTGAGAGTTGTGTGATGTAGTCTAAGTTTATAGATATTTTGGTAGACACTTATTTTGGCACTCATCTCTCTCTTGAGAGTTGTGTGATGTAGTCTAAGTTTGATATCATGCAATGTGCTCATAAACACTTAGTCTGGCACTCAATTGTCCCTTGATAGTTGTGTGTTGTAGTTGAAGCCTAGTGTTAGATGTGAAGACCACAGTTAGTCAGAGTTACACACTCAGTGTCACACAATAATGTGATTTTTGTCATTTGATTTTCTGTAGTTTGTTACACGAGTTAAGTTGAGAAATTGTACCTAGGTCATTTTTGGAATTTCTTGCATTGTTAATTGTTATGGCTTACTTAAATTTTTATTGCACTTGGCATTGAATCCTTTTTTGAATTCTGTGTTGTAGGTTATTGCATACTAGATGGCTCACGTGGGTGAGAAGAGAAAGTTTCAGCATCCTGATCTCAGTAAGACTCAAAGGAAGGTGCTAAAAAATGAGAATTGCACTTCTTAATGAATGTCGATCATGACATCATTGAGACAACTTTCAACAATGGTGAAAGCGGTGTACAAAATTTGGCTAGGGCCATGGCAGAGCGTGGAGGGAGGACCTTACATGAACGATTTCCATATGTATTTCCAATAGAATCTATAGATCAATTCATATACCACTTCACCTTGGAGAGTCGACAATGCCTTGGTCAAATAGATCGAGACATCAACTCTTGTGACACAAAGCGGGAGAGTTCTGCTGTAGAAGCCAGGGTCACATACATTAAAAATGTGTGGTGAGGTTTCAAGGGCAAATCTGCCTCATCCTCCCTTCCATCAATGCACCCATGCCCCCAAGCACTACCACAACCACAAGCATCATTGCATCTACCACATTCACAAGCATCATTGCATCCACCATAGCCACAAGCATCACTGCAGCCATGCCATGCATATCCACCAATGCATCCATCACAACCTGTCCTCTCCCATATCCCTTTTCCCTAAGTTCTTCCATACCCACAAGCAATTCCTCCACTTGTTCCACGTCTTCCATCACATGCATGCCCAAATTTTGCAACTTCTTTTGCATCTCTGATTGTGCCTCCTACTGCACACACTGGCTAGTTTTCCTCTCCTTCATACTTGCCTGCACCAAGAATGCACAATCTATCTACACGTGTTGATAGGGTGCCTTGTCCATCATTCTCACCTTCATACTTGCTTGCACCACAAGCACCACCCGCATCACATGACCTGCATGAACGTGCACAAGTGGGAACACCCATGTGACCCATATTGCTGTCGCACCATTTGATCTGCATATAATTTATGCTTGTAAGATGCTGAAGCATTATGTGCCTACCGATGCATTGAAGGCAAAAGCCTTGGAGGAAGCCACATGCCTAGCCGATGTCGTACATCCGAGCATCATCCGAGCTAAAGGTCTAGTACATGATGATAATCCAATTATAATATTTTCATTTTGGAATGGAAATCATTTGGAAAGATGGCTGACCTACCTTAGACATGATGGAAAGCGACCATCTCCTGTGGGACACAAATATGATGCGGAAATGCCTACTAGAGCTCCATGGGTCTGTTAGCATGTTTTTGATATTTTAAGTACACTTGTTCGCACTATTCATTACATGCAACAACACAATGTCCTACATAATGATTTGCATGCGCAAAACATTATGCTACATTTCTTCGAGCCATCCGAGGAAGTGTATCTGGGCATTTGTGATTGGGGAATGATGACACCAACAAGCACTAGCAAGCATTATCTAGCATTACTCAGTAACAGTCCCAACACTGTGCGGAGTTCCCATTTAAGACTTTGCCATGTTGCTCCAAAGTGCCTATGCAGCAATGCCCCACCTTTCGACATTGCACAAGATGTATACGCAATGTCCCATCACATTTTGAAGATCATAGACATTTGTGCACCATCTACTAGTACTGGACCCACAAAAGCCCTAATCAGGTGGCCTACAACGATTTGCGGTTCAAGGAAAGTCTGCACAACCAAATAGTTGTCCGAGCACTGCTAATTTTTGTGGGGTTTTTGATATTGCTCCTAGATGTGACATACAAGCAGTCCCCACCAAGGACTTAGACCAGCAAATGACTGAGTCTCTCATGAACGATTTGTAATATGAATTTCTGAACATGATTACTTGTAACATTACTATTTTTGTATATCATTCAAGTCTCAAGTCCATGATTCAAGTTTGTATATTTGAAATTCAAGTTGGTAATATTTAAGGTGATAGATGTAATGTTGGTATGATTTCATGAGATATTGTTTAAATATTATTTGTATAAGAATTGATGCGATAAGTGTCAGTTGCGCAAGAGGCATATGCTCAAGGTACATAGTTATGTTTGCTTTTCTTTTCTTTTCTTTGTTATCAGTGAAAAAACTTGTATGAGAGAAACCAGAGTATGTTAGTTCTAGGTCCACAATCACATCTCATGTGTTTTGAAAAGCTAAAGTAAAATATGAGAGACAGTTGGAGGACAAGGCACCTACACCTAAAATTGATGTTAATGATGTTATGAACATCATTAACATGAGTCAAAAGCTGATTTCCATATTCCTTTTGGTTTCTTTTGATTACATGTTTGTTCATGAGCACTACTACATAAAATGCCATGTGTTATTATTGTTTGGTATTATGAGATTTGGTTTCTTACATATGTTGAAATGGAGTGTTGTTATTGAGTATATGAAGAAGAAGTGACATTGTTGTTTGTTAGTTTTGGTACCTTGGAAATGTTGTTGTGAATCAATTGTAGTTGGATTTGATGGAATATGGTTTCACTACAAAGCAATGATTGAACATGTTTTTGAAAAAGCGAATAATATATTATAATGATTTAAGCAACTTGAGAAGTTTGCATCATAAGTTGTTGCTTCAAATGAACCTCCCTTTCTTAGTTGGAAATCTTATTTTGTCCCATATTTGTATTGGCAGCCAGTAAACAACTTATGTGCAAAGAAGAGAACAATGAAGTGAATATCTTACAAAGCATGTAAAGATGCTAACAACTTTGTACCCTCACCAAACAATGCATCCATTGCAAAAGCAATCATTCCCATCAAAAGAAGATTTTACAAGGGGGAAATTCATTGATCTCCTTAAGCATCACTCAATTATCCGATTGCGCACCTCATAGATTTGTTTTTGAGGGGAAACTTCTTTGCAAGTATGGTACTTACAAAGTCATTAACCCAAAGTACCCCATATTTTTGAAAGGAGAATTCACATACAAGTGTTGCTCTCACACAGTAACATTGCTCATACCAATAGCTTACATTCATCAATTAGTGAATTTCTTGCAAGTTGGAGAGTTTTATAGAATAGAGGGGGCAAGCGTTGTGCCAAGAGGCACAACCAAAAAGGTGGAACTTCTAAGTTCTCCTTGCTTCTTGATGCTATTATGTGCATCATTAGAGGAGAGCCTTTTGATGGCAACCTTCACTTTCTACCTGATCATTCATTGTGCACATATGTACCATGGGTTGCTGAGATGATCAACTTCAACAAATATTCCCTTGCAAATGTTTTGGGAGCACTTTCCATTGTCATAATTAAAGTATCAAGTGATGAGGGCATGGGTGACCAAATCATTGTTGCCGTCGGACCCGAAGATAAAGATAGAGCTGCAGTATTTTAGTTTGACAATTGGTTGGCATTCTTCTATTTGAGAGTTGTGAAATTTTCATTGTGCATTGCTTCGATTCATGAGTTTTGTTTATTGCAGTTATCCTTTGTGAATGAGAGAAAACCACTCTCACTAAATTCATTCAAGAGTTCAATGAAGAAGGTGTGGTTATGTACATCTTGAAGAATGTATCATTCTTGAAGCCAAAGGGAACCATTTGTGTTTTTGACTTTACCATTTTAGCTAAGGTTTATGATGGTCCAACAAAGGACGATTTAAAGGCAGCTTTTGTCAACCAAGTTTCACGATTGGGCTATGGGACCAAGGTGCTTTTCTAAATTTGCCCTATTGATGCGATCTTCTCACCACACAATCTCACGAGAAGCTATTATGCAATTGCAGGTTTTTGGTATTTTGCACTTTACAAATGTGAACACTGATTTGATCGAGCATGTCTGCTAGGCTTGTGGATGTGTTTGAATTAGTAGAGATCCACTTTGGCCTTTTTCTATTCTTACAAAGGCCCCCAAAGTATTGAGCATGTTCCTTCTCTCACTAGTGACATCGTGCAACGTGGAGGTGAACAAGTGCATGTCCACATTAGAGGGCCATACGTTGACATTGTTCTTCACTTACCTTTTCCCTTCCTCCGGCTATACGAGGAAGACTTGATGATGGCTCGAAGCTAACTTAAGAATACTAAACCTAGTGGAAGCTTTACTATTAATAGCTCTGGGATTGTAATTGCATTTGAGTCAAATGCATGATGTATATTGCATTTCAATCAAATGCATGATGTATTTTCCCTATTATTGTGAGGTGTTTGCAACATTGTGAAATTAAAAAAGGCTCAAAATTTTTCTACTTGCAATTCCAAGAAATTGCAACTCTTGATACATTGAATTGTTTTGAAAGAGTACAAACATGAACATAAACCAACTCCTCCAAAAAAAATAATTAGCTGAGAACTCTCAAGTTTCACTCTTTCGAATCCAATGAACACAAATGTTGTCATGTGTCTCCTACATTTTTTCCCAAACCTTACATATGAACAACTCAAATCATATTTGAGAACATTATGTACGCATGGGAAACATCAAATACTCCATAACACATGTTCACTTCAATTTGCAAAGACTTCTCATTGACGATTGAGAGCGTCCAAAGTTGGTCTCTTATTTCTACAACATCCCATGCATTGGTTGTGGACATTCTTCAATGTTTTCACTCAATATTTGGATCATCTTTTGCTCTACTCATGTACGATGGGATTAAGCTTTCAAAAAAAACTACAATAGGCAAGAACAAGAAGAGCAATACATACACTTTGCTGTTAAATGAGTAAAAAATCCTTACACAATTGTATGATTGATTCATTTACATGCGAAGCATGCATACAATGTATGATCATATGAAGATGATTTACTTCTACAAGGACTTGTGAGGCAAAATCCTAGCCTTCCTGCTAGGGACATAGCAAATTTATTAACAAATGCTTCTTCGGTACTTCACCACACAACTCAAGCAATCATTAGCAAAGTCTATAAGCTATGTGTAATTGTTCTACAACCAATTAGCTCTATTGCAATATGAACTCCACCAATACAGAGTTCAACATTTCACAATGAAATTTGAGGCCACAAGAGAAAAGGAAATCTTATTTCATATGAACAACAATACTTCAAGAAAGTGTTGGACACTCCAAGTTTTCCATGCATATGTTGTGGTTCATTGAAATTCCATAGTAAGATGAGGAAGCTCAAGGCAAAAATGGTGATATTACTCCAAACCAATGAAATAGATGTAGCAACGATGCAATCGTCAGATAAGCTCTTATATAGACTTTTCTATAAAGCTGTTAAGAATGAAAAGATTCCTTTACTATCTTCAAAGAACATGCAAATGGTTCACAAAACAAAATTCACAAGTAATCTCAATGAATTGAAGCATGCTTAGTATCAATCATAATACCTTTTGCTCAAATTCAAGAGCTAACATATGAAGGTCAATATGGACTACAAGGGATTGTTGTCAATGTATTTGCTAATATTGATAGAGCACAACAAGTGTTGCCAAGGTTCTTAACCGATCATGATACAGTTGTTGTTGCACTCAAGCATAAGCTCTCATTCAAACATAATTACATGAGAGATACTGTGCATCCAACTTTTACAATGCTTGCATTGAAAGAGTTGTTATCAACTCCCTTGTATAAAGAAAACAACGTTAACATAAATCATCGTTGGGAACAACATGTACAAATCGTACAAGCAAAAGACAAAGCACATCAAAACAATGAATAAGACTTCGAAGAAACAATAAAGAACTCCTAACTGATACTTTAGTCCATGGAACCTATACAAGTCAACAAGGTGTCAACTTTGAAGGTCAAATTATTGCAATTGCACCCTCCGAAGGTTTTTCACCACCAAGCATTTTCAAACATGTACAAATCGTATAAGCAAAAGACAAAGCGCATCAAAATAATGAACAAGACTTTGAAGAAACGATAGAACAATAACTCCTAACTGATACTTTAGTCCATGGAACCTATACAAGTCAACAAGTTGTCAACTTCGAACATCAAACTATTGTAATTGCAACCTCAGAAGGTTTTTTGCCATTAAGCATTTTCAAAGATAAATTTTATGAAGAACTATCATTTCCCAAACTTTTCTTTGGAAACCCACAAAAATACAACATTCCCAAACACCTCTCCTACCAAGACATTTTGGAAAGTGGGAGTTTACAAATGTGGATTGCCGCTTTGCACTCTCCATAGAAAACCTCTTCTTCAAAAAATTGAAAATTTTGGTAAAATAAGTCCTATCATTGTCTTGGGTCTAAATGTGAAAAGCCCAAACAAAAGGAATAACACTTCAAGCAAAGGAAGCCCTCTTAGACACAAACATTGAAAAGTTGCTTCATTCAAACATACGGTATCGAGACTTCTCACATCTTCGAACTTCAACTGACTATAAGTACTATCTTTTAAAAAAGCTTTTCTCAATGTTAAGACAACTAGGTCCCCCAACCTTCTTCATCACGCTATCCGCGGCTGAGAAGTTGTGGAAACCATTGATTGAAGCACTCCAAAAATTGAACGGAACTACTGCAAATGGAAAAAAATTGAATCCACAAGTGGAAACAAGGCATCTTGTATGTTCAGATCTTGTCTCGCTACACCACCTAATGAACACATTACAAGAGTTGGCAATGCAATCTTGAATACTCAACATATAAGTTCACAACAAGAGGTGTATTTAGCACTATCCTTACCACTCTCTACTTCGACAAGACAATTTCAATACATTAATACAAATCTGGTAGAGAAATGCACACTGTTGCTCAAGTGCCAAGAGAAACTACAAAAACTAAACATTGAAAGCACAAACATTTTCTTTGACTACATCATTACCAAATACTTGAAACCTCAAAAGATCTTTATAATATTTGCTTGGCCACTTTCATTAGCAACTACATAGTCAATGGAAACACAACCAAGAAAACGAGAAAATGAAAAATCATACAATTCATCAACTACAGTGAGATAAAGGACCCCGATAACTACTACAGAGAGCTATGTCTTCTATTCCTCCCATTTCACGTCATCGAGCCAAGTCTTGACAACATAGCTTCTACATGGCATAATATGTACTGCAACAACAAAGACATCGTAGACCTAAACAAAGTAGAATTCAACAAGCTCATTCCAAAAAACCCTACAAATTCATCACGCAATTGCGCTGACACCACCTCGTTAAATACTCTTCTCACTGAAAAAACATTGATGCTTATGACATTGGAATTGACATGCCAAACCCTCCTAAACCAAATCAATTCCTCAACAAATCTTTGTTGACATATAAAATTGTACCTAACAATGACTACTACATTAACTTCAGAGCCTTGAATAGTGAACAACGGCTAATTGTCGAAGACATAATGTGGAAGAAAAGGATCTCTCCAACAAAAGCATTCCATCTTTTCTTGACAGGCAATGCAGAAACATGCAAAACATTTACACTTTTGGCAATCGTTCAAGCACTTCTACGCAACTACTCACATAAAAATACTCATAATGTGGACTCCCCAAAAGTTCTCCTCTTAGCTTACACTGGAAAAGCTTGTTGTCTTCGACGAAGTGTCTTTGATTGGGCATAGCACATTGGTTGCAGCAGCTGATATGCACCTACGAGAAATCAAGCACAATCACCTCCAACCATTTGGAGGTGTTGATGTTCTCCTATGTGGAGACTTATGCCAAGCTAGCCCAACAAAACATTCATGGCTCTTCATCAACCAATCAACACAAACATCAATGCATACATCTTTTTGGAAAGACAATGTCTTGCAATATGAACTCAATACACCAATGCGCCAAACAAATAGTGAATTCATGGAAGTACTCAATAGATAAGAACATGTAAACATACATTGAACGACATCTCGTACATTAATGAGAAATACATGATACAACCACTCTAAAGACAAAACATTCCCCACATATTCTACACTAATGCCTCTAAAGACATTCACAACAAATAAGTGTTCCACTTACTCAAACATACTCCTCATATTCTCGAAGCAATAGACATAAGACACAAGACATGCAACAAGACCATAACCATCCCTCTAAACCCAACAAACACAGTAGGATTGCACAAAACACTACATTTGAAACCTGGGATAATAGTCAAAATATGTTTAGGAAATCTCGACATCTCCAATTGGTAAACGGAGCAAATGGAAGCTTCCAATCTTCAAACATAACAAATGAACACCAAGTTGTTCAGATCTTATTCAACAATACAACAATAGGAAAACAAGCTCACATCAATAACTCCTCTCTTTATAAATTCGGCATTTGAAACACATGGACACAAATACATCAAATCACAAATGAATTTCAGATAGGTAAAAACAGTTTAAATTCAATCTCTCGAAGGCAATTCCCCATACAGCCAGGCTAATGCTAGAACAATCCATCATTGGCAAGGACTTTCCATGGATTACCTTGCATTCGACTAATCCCTCATTAAAACACATGGTTTGACATACACAACACTATCACGTATATGAAACCCTAAAAACCTTTACCTCATCAAACCCTTGGAACCGAAACACATCAAAGTAGATAACAACGTCTAAAAAGAAATGGAACGCCTCAAATCAGAGAGACAATGGATTCCCCAACAACAAAACTTTTCAACAAAAGAGAACAACCACAAGACATTGCAATCTCTAAACACACGTGCATTGAACTCTCATTTCATAACATAGTTAATGACAAAAGCCTCCTAAATGCCACAATGCTTTGCCTTCAAGAGTTACATAAGAAGACATTAATAAAACTATCCTTATCAAGATTCATATGCTTGCAAAAGTCAAACGGTGTGGGAATAGCAACATGTTACAAAGAAGACATGCAACTAATTCAAGATAATTACATTCAACAGAAAGGTTCGGAGTGCTTCCTCACAATCTTCAAAACAAATTCCTCCAAAACTATTGCCATCATAAATGTATACAACTCCCCCTTGTCAAAAACTACAACACTCCTTGCCTCACTTGAAAAAATCCTTCAAAACATAGAAAATGGTACACTGACAACAATCATAGGAGATTTCAACATCAACTTTAGCATTTCAAGCAACAACAACAAAGCACTTTCAACTTTCATGAAACAAAAACATTTCACACAATTGATTCATCAACCAACTACTATTCATGGGTCAACTATTGACCACATATATGTTTGTGTAAAGAAGAGAGTGGTCTGACCAATAAATGAAGTTTGTAGCGAAGAGTGTGTGTTGGTTTTCTTTGTTTGTCTAGATTCCTCTGAAGATTTAGTGGTATGACGACTCCATTCTTTCTTGAAAAATACATCCAACTTAAGGGCAGGCCTTATGAATGCAATTCACCTTGTTACTTTTTCCTCATATATATATATATATATATATATATATATATCTATCTATATATATATATATACGTATATATATATATATATGTATATATATGTATATATATATATTATGTATATATATATATATGTATATATATGTATGTATATGTATGTATACAATAATATTATATGTATATATATGTATGTATCTGTATGTATATGTATATATATATGTATATATATGTATGTATATGTATGTATATGTATATATGTATATATATATATATATATCAACAGTAGTAGATGGTGAATGATGAAGGTTTTATATATATATATATATAGATAGATAGAGAGAGAGAGAGAGAGAGAGAGAGAGAGAGAGAGAGAGAGAGAGAGAGTTTTATATAAAAAACAAGGTGGCAATACCACTTTGGCCCTGCTTGGATATATATATATATATATATATATAGAGAGAGAGAGAGAGAGAGAGAGAGAGAGAGAGAGAGAGAGAAAGTTTTATATGACAAACAAGGTGGCAATACCACTTTGGCCTTGCTTGGAACCTTCGCCTTCATCACTCACCATGTACTACTGTTGCTCCTGTTGCTCTTCTACTGCTTGCTGTGCAAGGCTAAGGGGGTAGGTACTAAGTACTTCCAATAAAGGAAGTTATTAAAATAAATTTAGTAAGATCTCGGTTAGTTCCTATTTGGGTCAAACAAATTTAGTAAGATCTGGGTTAGTTCCTATTTGGGTCAAACATTCCTAACTACATCATTAACCTAAGACCTAACCCTAGTCCCCACTAACCCGGTCAACTTGACCGACTACTCGCAAACCCCCACTTTTACTAACCCAACCCAAAAAACCAACACTACCGTAAGACCCTTTGTAGGGCAAAAAAACTTTTTGAAAATTACATTTCTTATAACTTGGTAAATCGAAGGAAACGATATTATTGTGAGGCCCAGGTTTAAAGGTACTTAAGACAAACGATCATTCGTCTTCTTCCGTTTTGACCTCTCCTCCAGCTTCCGCGCTCCTCATTTTGATTGTTTTCTCTCATTTCGCCGTCAACGATGGGGAGGCCACCCGCCGGAGGTGCTCCAGTGTTTCGTTTCCTGCCAAGCGAGGTAATTCTTCCCCATGCCGTGGGTTGGCTAATTCACCGACTGAGCTGCACGTTGTCATCCAAGTGAAAATAGTTTGTAGTCTTGTAACAAAATTAGGCCGATCAGCAAGGGAACTGTTTATGTTCTGTATGATGCACGTGCGGTATCTTAATGGGTATACGAAAGCTCAATCATATCCTGCTACTTGTTTCCCTCTTCAAGAAGCCTTTGGCATCTTTTCGTCAGGATGTTGTCAGGTGGATAATAAGCATAACAAGACGCGGACAATGTTGACTGTTATTATAATGTATGTTTAGTGTCTTAATGCGGACCCTGTTTCTAGTAATACTTGCTCTCAGACTTGGCTCCTAAATTACAAATTTATCGGTAAAAGGTTGTGGCGATGGAGAAAGCATTGGAGGATGCGAAGGGCGCTGCTCCGTCTCGGGAAGCCATGCAAGCTCTTGCTGATATGTTCACGTATGTGTTTCTCCGATCGTCTATTATCACGTAATAAAATGTATTTTGGTATCCTAACGAAACATTGGCACATAGTTTGATATATATAAAAGTGGGGGAAACCATTTAGTTGATTTTGCAAATAATGGACAGCATCGAAAGAATACAAGCATTTTTATGGGATTACCTTATATTGTGTATACTGAAGCTTTGCCTCTCATCATCATTTCTCATTGTCTGTGTCGCTTGCAGTGCTGCGCCAGAGCGAGTGGGGAAGATGCCTGTTCAGTCAAAGCAGGTATTGCTCTACTGTGGACATGTATTATTTCTCGTCGACTATTTTCTGTGAAGTGTATCTAGTCTTCTTTGCTCATGACATCAAAATAGAGTCTATAAATTTCAGTATAGGTTCAAGAATACAACTGTGAGTAGTTGCAAGCCAAAATACTGTCCCCATAAATTCAGGCTCAACCATGTGTGCATTCTTGCCTTACAGATACGGGCATAGCTCCATTGTGACAATGAAGGCATTTGTTATTCTGCTGGTGCCCTGACTGCGAGCCCTCATATCGGGAGGATATCAGGGCTTGACCATGAGCTAGCATGCCCATTTATGGCTCTAGTCATGTGGATTAGGGTTTTGAGTAATGGTCCCAAGCCATCGAGGGCTGTGGCATACAATCCTTGCGGGATGTGAAGTGACAAAGGCCATAAAGACTTCGAGGAATCAGCACAAAGTTGAGTTCTGAAACTATGTTCCTCTCTTCTATGGCTTATGCAAAGCGCATTGCAGGTATGAATGGAGGCTCAGCTCAACTAAGGGCTAGTTTCAAGCATTAGACACGCATCAGACATGGGTGTCTTAAGCGCCTTAAAAATAAGATACCTAAGTGTCAGAGAATAAGGGCCAACTCCCTGTTTGTAAGCCCCCAAATGAGGAGAGCATGGGGGAGTTACACCTGTAGAGAAATAGGGGGAAGGGATAGCAATGAAGAGGTTGCCGTGTGGGAAGCACACAGACTGACACATGCACAGCAGATGACTATCTTTCTTAGGTTTGTTTATGTCCCACCTTACAGGGCAGATCAGTCCACTGTGGGACTCTTGTGCTGCTCTTCACATACGGAGCTGCACACAAGCCATGTGGACGGGGGGACAGGGCCTGCCCATTGTTGGGCTCCAGCACTGGCCAGAGACCCAGCAAAGAATGCAGCCAGTAGGGGTTTAATAGGCCTCAAAGGCGTGGTCTGACGGCTAGTCCACAGACCTGGTTGGCAGTCCCCAGACTTGTCGTCCAGTAGAAGGGCTAGTCAGCCTGTTTCAGGGGGTTTGCTGCCCTACAAAAGGCCCCCAGTAGGGGGGGACACTACTATTCAGAAGAGGTGATCGAAGGCTGCAGGTAAGCCCTCAGAAGTGCACCCAAGGTACTAGAGAGAGCCAGCCAAAGTGCAACAGCAAGGGGCAGATCCTGTTCCAGCCCTCAGAATTGCATCTGGGCGCTAGAGAAGGTGAACAGGGGGCCAGCAGCAGAGGCAGCAGCAGCAGTAGCAGACCTTTGCACATGTGTAGGGCTATCGATGCAGCCATCCCTGAGTTGTGGTGGTGCAAGACTTCAGATGTGGACCGATAGCTGGTGGTGTTGCTAGTTCTTGAGGATAGGGTTACCTCTGCGGATTATGATTAGGCGAGGCAGGGACCGAACCAGTTTCTACAGAGCACGGCTGGGAGGGCTCCTCCAGCCACTAGCCGAGGGAGACCTAGAGATGGATGGGAGCTTGGATTTGCTTCTTTGGCAAGAGGATTAGGGTAGTGGGCCGTTTGGGCAAGGACTGGTTCATAGATCCTCCTACCACATTGGACTAGGATGCACACCGGTGGTGACTTTGGCTTTGGGAAGGTGGACCCGAGGGAGTATTTCTGGCGAGTCAGAGCAGGTGGATGAGATGGCCTTCTTCTCCTACATGACATGGATAGGATGAGAGAGAGAGAGAGAGAGAGAGAGAGAGAGAGAGAGAGAGATGTGTATTAACGTCCGCGGAAGACCTCACGGGCCTATGGGACAAGGTAGTACACCAAAAGGATGATCTCATACAAGCCTCAGTGGGCTGGAGCAAAGGGCGCACTAAGGCCCTTGTTGGGTGCTAAGACTACTAAACTGAAAACTGATAAGCTGATAGACTGATAACCTGATAACCTGATAACTCTACAAAGCTCAATAGCTCGAGCAAAATCAGATATATAACCTGGAGACTGGCAACTGTTTGAGAGCTGTAGCATGCTAAGATCTGAGACATAGGCTTAGAAGCCAAAGCCCAGCACCATGGTGGCTCGCATGTGAGCGGTGAAAATGTCTCGGATCTGCGTCTGTCGGGCTGTGTCATGCTGTTTAGGGGGACGTGGTCTCCTCGATCTCTGAACCTGTTGGGCTATGTTCAGAGAAACCCCTCGCCTCCGGTAGTCTCCTCTGAGGAAAGCTGTGATAGGATGGACCTCAATAGAGTGTGCTTTGGTCACTCTCCGTTCTGCAGGTGGTCTCTGCATCCCTCTCTCAGTAATTCAGGCTGCCCGCATGTCAGCTATCTCCTCCACCTCCATCCCGATGTGTCCTGGAGCTGACTCAAATGCATAGAAGTTTGTGACGTGACGCTGTGCTCTGTCAGCCTCTCTGTCGTATGGCCTGATCGCCTCCTGTTGCTGTCTGTTCTGTCGTAGTAGGGTCTCACTGTGTCAGCGTATCTCAAGTAGATATAGCCCAATGCAAACCTGATCCTGGAAGTGGATCAATCGTGGGGTGGACCGAAGCCGCTCCCTTCCTGGTAGAGGCAATGGTATCGTCCCCTGATCTCATAATAGGGTGGGCAGACACATAGGAAATGCTCCTCTGTCTCAGTCACTCCTAGTGTGCGAAGCATACATAGCCGCTGCTCCTTGGGTATGCTTATTGCTCTCCCCGTCTCGATCCTCAACTGATGAGATGAAACACGGATTTGTCCAATGGCAAATTATTTAGCCATACACTTATTCAGCTTAAGTAGCAAAGATAATGACCCGTTGTAAAAAAGGGTGGTTTAATACAGAGTAATGTTTAGCAAGATCGGTCTAAAGGTTAAGAAGTAAACATAATGCACCTTTGTATTGAAAAAAAGGGGGGGTTAATACAAATTGAAATAAGTGATGGGAGGAGAAAGATTTTAATTAAAAGGATTTTAATGAAATAGGGGTGGTTTGAAGGGGTTAAGAAAGGAGAAAAAGATCTTAAATAAATGTAAGCTAAGAGGGAGGGGGATATAGAAAAATAAATAAGGGAATAACAAAATAAAAAAAGGGGAGGAAAATGAGTCCATTGCACACAGTAAACTAAAACTTAGGGTTAAGCTCCTAATATATAGAAAGAAATTAAAACATACCATGATGAAACACAAAAAGGAAACACCAAGATCCAAACAATATCCCAAGCAAGATCCAAACAAGATCCCACAGAGCCTTAGTATACCAAGACCAATGTATAATGCATAACCACTTGTTGAAAATCCTCCACAATGTGATCCTCAATCAAATCTTCAAAAATAAGTGACCAACCAGCACCGTGAAAATATTGCGTATACATGCATTCAAGAATCATCCTTGTCATAATTGGAAGTGCACATAACAACTTCAAGATATTGTACTCTTCATCATTTGCATAGCAAAAGAAGTTGAAAGCATTGAGAATCACCACTCCACTGTTATAGTCAAAAACCACCCAAAGACTCAACTCTTCTTCACACCAAGATGCCAATGCATGAATCAATCCCCAATCTATCATTGTGCCTGATGGCATTGTCTATTCACCAACATATTCAAGAGTGCAAACATTTGATGATGAATCCTCCCTCCGATGCTCTTAGGAAGTGGTCACAGTAGAATTGGGACTTGGTGGGGAGCTCCTGGTCTCTCCCCCAAGTCCGAGACGTAGGGAGATGAAGGAGATCTAGCCGTATGATACGGTTGATCTCATCTCGTGGGAGCGATTCAGGGGGTGCGTCCATGCTCTACTGAAAAGGGGGGAGCTTGTCCATCTGGATATCCTGCTTGGTAAACCATGTGGATATCGATGCATATCATGTGTTTGTTCCGCTCTGTGCTAGTTGTCTAGATAACTCCAAGGCCAGTTCTGGTAATCTCCATCGAGGCAAGTCCTAGACTCTGTGGATGAAAGTCACTGTTTGAAAGATGGCATCAATCTGTAGGGGAGTCATGGCAAATTTTGCCTGTACTATCTCATGTGGAATTGAGGGCTTACTTCGAATCATCTTGGATTCCATAGTCACCTGTAGCCGCTCAAATTTCCTCCACTCAGTATTCGGTAAGTCACATCCCCAGAAGGGTACTGCATACATGGCCGTCCGTCGCACTAGTGTATCAGAGCCAGCTCTTCATTGGTGGGTCTTGAAAGTGTGCCTGGAAGCACTGTCTCTTTAGTCGAGCCAAAGCACCCCATCCTCGTGTGAGTTGTGCCTGGGTTGCATGTGTCATCGTGAAAAGGGGTTCTGTGAAGACTGCTCCCAAATATGTGTGGGACTAGACTATCTCCACTGGCTCGTCATGATAAGTGAAGCTGAGTCGACGAGTCACTGCAAGTGAGGTGTTGAAGACCATAACCTTGGTCTTCCCAAGGTTGACTATCAAGTCTCTCTCTGCAAAACACCTCTAGTGCCTCCAGATGTCTCTGCAGCCCTTCCGTTGAGGATGATATGAGGACCATGTCATCAGCGTATAACAATATCTGTATCATGAGGTCACCCAAGAGTGAACCCTTGCCTCCTAGGCGATCTATGAAAGATGTGATCTCATTGATGTAGAGTCCGAAGAGGGTCGGTGAGAGTGGACAGCCCTGCTTCACTCCAATCGTGCTCTTGACCCAGTCTGATAGACCGCTTGGGGCATGTACTCTGCCTTTGGCTGACTCATATAAGCTCACCACACCCCAAATCAACGTCTCTGGAATCTGCATCTCCTGTAGTCTCTTGACCATGCAGGAACACGGGACCGTGTCAAAAGCTTTCCGAAAGTCTACAAAGCATGTGTAGACTTTCTGGTGTCTGAATCTCGCCTCCTCAATGACAGCTCTCAAAGTGAATATGTGGTCTAAGGTAGAATGCTGCCTCTGGAATCCTGCCTATCCTAGGGCTTGGTGCTCTCGAGCCTCTATATGACTGTTGAGCTCCCTCTCTAGAATTGATCCATAAATCTTGGCCAGAGTATGACCAATCATGAGGGTGCGGTAATTCCCAGTCTCCATAGGGTCGCCGGCTTTGTGTATCGGTACAATAGTGGTGGTGCTCCAGGTGGGTGGGAAGCTGTGACAAACAGCTTGGTTGAACATGTGAGACTGGTGCTAAGACCTCTTGTCCATGTGCAAAGTGCTAATTCTATAGGCCCTCATGATCCTGTGCTTTCTGGTTGTGTAGCCGACGAAGTGCACATTCTGTGTGGTAAACAAGCGACAAGTGGTGGGCGTGGGCATAGAGGACATGTCCGGTGGTGTCTGCATTTGGACATCATAGAGGGAACATGCATATGTGTGCCAGACATCTGGGTCAGTGATGGGGATAAGTGACTTCCCCTCTGTTAGCTAACCCCATCTAGTGGTCGGGTCTCCTCCTCGAAAAGTTATGACAATCTCATCCATCCTGTGCGTGAGAAAAGCCCGCCTCTTGCAGCGTGTCAATTGTTGAAAACTCCTCTGTGCCTTAGATGCCGTCAGATGCCCTAAGGTCTACTCTCGTATGAGGTAGGCTCTCGCCTCTCTGCATTCAGTATCAAACCAAGGGTTTTGAGGTGTCTTCCCATCTCGGACTTGCGTGGAGAGCTACATAGGTCAGTGTCTCAGCTAATAGGTTAGTCCTTGTTCACTTGTATCCACTGGAGAACTCAGTATGCTAGTGTTTCCATCTCAGGATTAGTTAGGTCTAGGTCTTAGCCTAGGATATGAGTCCTCAAGGCTGGCCTAAAGACTTTGAAAGGGGCTTGACTAGGCACCATTTATAGGCAGCCTCTGCCCCCGAGTCGGCTACTAGGGATGGCTTTAGCTGGTGCTACCAGCCAGCCAACCAGGTCACCAACTGACCTGACTGGTCGGACAGTTTGGCTGGCTAGTTGGCTGGTTGGTGGCCTATATAAGGGGCTTATGTCCCCCCTTCATCCTCATTCAGTTCTGCACCTCCTCAGCCCTGCTCCAGCCCGCGAGTCCACGTAGCACTCAGCTCGGGGTTCAGACAGCAAAGAGGGTGGAGGTTTGCGTAGTCTGTTTCAGCAACGCTTTCAGTTTATATTTCAGCTCTCATCTTTCAGCTTTCACTCAGCTCTCGCTCAGCTTCTCAGCTCCATATCTCAGTGCTCTCTGTCCTCACATCTTGCAATTCATCTATCTCGCTCACGCAGTAATCCTGCATGCTAGTGGACAGTATTAGCCTCATCACTAGCCTCGCGGAGTGGTCTACAACGTCAATGTGGGTAGCATTGAGTTCTTTGTTGTTGGTTGGAGCTGTTTCTCAGGTCTTTGGGTCTGTTCACTGTTCGCAGCATGCTTCAGAGTTGCATTCTGTGCGCTCTTGAAGTGTCTTTCATCTTGTATTTCTTTTTTTTTTGGGGGCAAAAAAAGTTTGTATTATATTATAAAAAAGATTTGTACATAAAGTTCTTGTTACATTTCATCTTCAAGCAGAGCTTTAGCATCAAAACATTATGGAAAGAGCCAATAAACAGGCCGTGTAGACAGAGATTGGTCAACATTAGCACTCAGATTCCAAAGCAGACTCAAGCATCCCCTGAAATTGACATTCCTTGTGGAAGGTCTTTCGGATGAAGTCTTGGGATCTGACGGATTAGAGGAGGATGATCTTGTCCACGGAGGACCAGTTTGTGACTATTTCTCCAGGGGGGGTTCTGGCCAATGGGGATTGATATGGAGTAGGTACAAGAATCTCTATGCGCAAGGTTGCATGGACTAGGTTACGGATGGTGCTGGTTTGATGTCAGATTTCAATAGACCCTTGAGGCAAGGTCCTTGCAATGTCCTCATTTTCTTAGGGGGATAGTTGGATGGTCATTTGTTAGATGCATGATGGCCTTGACATTTGCAGAGTCGACGAGATGGTGACTACGTGGATGAATCTGTTGATGGTACATGATTGCATGAGGAAGTTGGCATGTTCGTGATCGGGATTTGCGTTACCATAGGCAATTGGTGCTGGTAGAACCTCTGTTTCAAGGTGGCTTGCTAGTATGGAGCCTAGAGTTAAGTATCAAACATTGAGGATGGCTTTGAGTGGTATGATGGAGTTGATAGAGCATCTGCATTGACAAGTGGGTGTTGGCCCACAATACTTTGGTGAGAGGGGGCGTTGGAAGTCATGTGGTCACCTCCCCACTTGTGAGCCCCTGCTTGAGGATGACTTGGGGAGGTTGACATGCAGCATACGATAAGCCTTATAAGTTTGAAAACCAATTAAATTTTTTCAACACTTTCCTTTTGGGATTTAAAATATTTCCTTTATTTTCCTTGCCATTTGTGTGATCCTGAAATTGCTATAGTATAGGGACATATTGATAGGCGAGAAATATCAAAGTGCATCCAAAGTGCATACGCTTAGAGAAACAGTGTCTTGCCAGATCAAAAAGGTTACTTTATATTAACAGAACCAAAATGAAAAACACAAAACCGCCTTGGTGAGCTTTAGCTTGGAGTGCAGAGGACACTTTTTCATAGCAATGGCTGTTTATAAAAAATGAGATTATATATTTTTGGATAATCCTTTCCTTGGCTCACCTTCCTTGATTGGCCTTATCCTTTTCTCATATCTTTTGATCATAGGTGTGGAACTGGTTTCAAAATCGACGCCATGCAGTGAAGAAAAGCTCCAAGGTGACAGACAAGCCAGTGGTAACTACGCCACCCTCATCTGTTGAGGGGTCCTTATCAAAGAGAGCAACAGCTACATCTGCAGCAGCTCCATCAGGTGTGATTGCATTTTGTGGCCTTTGTAGTATGAAAACTGCCATCCCTCCTTTTATTTTTTCTTACCTTTCCCTTTCTTTTATCCTCAATTTGTACGGTTGGATAGTTCTACTCTTACAAAGCAATGCTATTTTTTATACATGCTGGTATTGTGATAATTCTTTCTATCTTAAATGGTGCGTTGCCCTATCAGCTAGATTTAGATTTAGATTCTCGTTGGGGAGAGACTAAAATGAAAATGTTTAGACTTCACAAGCAGTTGTAGCTTGAATGAAGAGATTTTGGACTACCTTTTGATTAGCCTTCTCCTTTAGTGCTAGCCTTCATCATGGCTGAGTCTGCCCTTCACCTCCGGAGTGCCGATAGAAACTCAGTACGAAGACTTTGTATAAATGGATGCTCAAGTATGTGTGGGTGTGTGGATTTGTATGTGTGAGAGCATACTTTTATACTATGGTCTACACCCACTGTTGGGCGTTGATGACGTCAGTGGGGATGTCATAGTAGCTAGTCCCTGCGATGCATGATGGAGTTTATGGTTTTCAACCTTGTGAGTGACTCTCATGAGATTGAAACTGCACTATGTTGTGTTTTTAGAGGATGAGTTTGGGAATGTTCCTGATTCATCTAGGTATATGCTTCTGCCGTATTAGCAGACATGCAAATTTCACCTTGTGAAGTTTTCGTCCAAGTTGCGGCTTGCTGGTATTGTGATAATTCTTTCTATCTTAAATGGTGCGTTGCCCTATTAGCTAAATTTAGATTTAGATGCCCGTTAGGGAGAGACTAAAATGAAAATGTTTAGACTTCACAAGCAGTTGTAGCTTGAATGAAGAGATTTTGGACTACCTTTTGATTAGCCTTCTCCTTTAGTGCTAGCCTTCATCATGGCTGAGTTTGCCCTTCACCTCCGGAGTGCCGACAGAAACTCAGTACGAAGACTTTGTATAAATGGATGCTCAAGTATGTGTGGGTGTGTGGATTTGTATGTGTGAGAGCATACTTTTATACTATGGTCTACACCCACTGTTGGGCGCTGATGACGTCAGTGGGGATGTCATAGTAGCTAGTCCCTGCTATGCATGATGGAGTTTATGGTTTTCAACCTTGTGAGTGACTCTCATGAGATTGAAACTGCACTATGTTGTGTTTTTAGAGGATGAGTTTGGGAATGTTCCTGGATTCATCTAGGTATATATACTTGTTTCCATTTGCTTTTGTTATTTTGCATGAGCTGATATATTGTGTTTTCATAGGAGGACGAGGAAGTGAACCACCGAAAATGGAGTTTGAAGCAAAATCATCTCGAGACACAGCATGGTAATGTGTTATGTGAGAGTCGAATGGATATATAAGTATCAAACGGTTCTTTGTGTCTGCTTCAAGAAACTTTGGTGGCTAGGCATTTAATGGCGCGAAAGGTTGGTAATTAATAGAGATTAGGGTTTATGTTCAAGACATGCATTGTCAATTGATGGTTTTTGAAAGTAGATATGCTATTATATGGGCTTTTTTTGCTTAATATTAAAAGGATAAGTTTGGGCATGTTCAGCGGCTGCTATGGATAGTTTGTTTTCTATACATGCATCTGGGTTGATGCCGTTGACATTAGAATTGACTATTAACAAGGTTAGAATGTACACTGTTTGTTTCATATCAAAAGATGACTAAATGTTCCATTGGAGATGTGTGTGCCCATGCATGTGCATGTGCGCACATGCTGGCATGTGATTAAGATTTACTATTAAGATATTCTCTAGGTTAGACATACCAGATATCTAGAGGCAAGTCATTGTAGTTCAGTAGTGAGATTTGGATCTTGGCTTGAACACTATGGAAGACTATAAAAACTGCATGTGGCCCATTCGATTTCTTGATTGAGCAAATTTGCCCTTTTGCACTGCAATATATTTCCAGTATATGCTTTACTTTCTCTCCTCTACCCATCTTGTTTCTTACAATCAATATCAAAGTAGGTCACATTGTTGCTACCTCACTATTATGTAAGGGGTCTTGAGATGAGAGGAGAGAAAACTTGTGTGTCTTTGAATGGAGGTGTCACCTTTTGCAAGGCTTGAACTTGTGTGCCATTGAGATACTAGCATTGTTGCTAAGACAACCCTAGGCTTGAATGATGCCTTGGAGCAAGGGAGACCATTTCCCTTTGCGTCTTTGAGAAGAGCTTTTGTGGCTAAGAGGAGGAGGTAGGCTTAAGCATGAAACAATATGCATTAGGAGGAAAGTTTGAGAGCTGGACTTTGTTAGAAATCAATGCTCAACGCTCATGTAACTACACGGCTACCGGCTAGCTCTACTTTGTAAGCTCCATTTATGAGGAGAGGGCATTGAGTAGCACAGATGCCCAGTAGGTCCTAGTTTAGACATTGAATCGAGGCTGAGTACGGCCTGATGGTCAGAGTTATGAGCATTAGTTGGGGTCCGCCTGAGCAGGCTCCCCATGCCCCTTGGGCCTTGGCAGGAGGTTGGAGGTGGGAGTCCTTAATCCAATGGTATGGGTTCCTGAATAGGGGGCAGTGTCAGTTGGCCACCGACCTAAGGTCGGCCATCGATTGAGCTGCAACGGACCTCCCAAGAGGGGCTATATAATGATAGCCTGTGTAGCCCATTAGAATTCACTTTCTATTGCCTTTGTATTTGGCATACAGCCTCCATCCCCTACTGTTTCTAGTATGCTTCGAAGCTTCTTCTTAGAAGCATACGGCAGGGAAGTGACTGCCATCTATTGTACTAATTTGCAGTAATACAGTCTCATATTCTCTTTGTCTCTTGTCTATAAAGATCTTGCTGCTTGTGTTACATGCAGGAGTTAGTATTTTCTTACATGGTCTTAGAGCTTTGGCTCTAAACAAGAAGTGTTGGAAGCCTTTTTATGTTTTCTAGCAGATTTGGAGAGATCGATCAACCTACAGAAAGAGTGTGATCCCCACTGTTTAGTCTGAAGGAAAGTTCCATGGGATGAACTACATCCTGCGGAAGTTCAAAATGAAGCCTATTTTGAGTTCTTATGAGTTATGGGAGACGACGACTTGAGTGGACGTGACTGATTCCAAAAGCGGATCCCGTCGATGCAACAAGGAAAATGGTTCCAACAGTTGCTCAGATCTGGGCATGGAGGAGAAGGAATGCGGAATCCAGATACACCTTGTTCTAGTGTTACCAGTGTCAACGTTTTTGTCATGATTTTTTGTTCAACATGCTACAGTTGCACAGGCATGGATGATCCTCAAGAACTAATATGAGTCCATGAATTGGACGAGGATCCACAATCTGGAGCATCAACTTGCATTGAGAAATTGTTCGAGTCTGAAGTAGTAGAGTAGTTTATCACAAGGGTGAATAACCTACGAGATCAGATGTGTGCAATTAGTATTACAGTCACCAGTGAAGATCTTGTACAAAGGTGCATTCTTATTCTTCCCCCCAAGGATGATAGTCTCGTTACGGCATTGAATACGAGGGTCAGGACACCTCCGCTCACCTTTGAGTAGTTCAGCGCCATGCGTTCAGCATCAAAAAGCTAGGTAAGGAGACGATTCGGCTTTCTTTGTAGAAGGGAAGGGCAAAGACCCCAGTAATCCCTCTTCTTCTAAGGGTAAGGGGAAGAGAAGGATAAAATCGTTCTATTGCAACAAAAGCGGCCACATTCAAAATGAGTGTAGAAAGAAGGTTGGAGACGAGAAGAATTATAAGCTAAAGCCGTCCAAGGCATCTAGTAATAGTCCTTAGACTGGATTGGAGCTGTCCGTGGCTATAGAAGAAATTTGTACAAGGGTAATCCATTCGTCCGGGGTTTGATGAGTAGTGGATCATCTGTAGTGGAGCTTCTCGACATATGGCCAGTCGATGGGTAGACCTCCCATACAGCTTGTAGGAATCGGAAACAATGCGAATTGCTCATCCAAATGTTGGAAAGGTCACCTCCCCATCTGTAATCCCCCAAATGAGGAGAGTGTGGGGGAGGAAGACCTAGGGCAAGATCTGCCCAGAGAAGAGAGAGAAAGAGGGGGCTGCTACATGGGCAGCACCTCACAGCAAACCGGAGCTTCAGAGGGCGCATCCAAGGAGCTGATGTGCAGGAGAGATGGCGGGCATCAAGCCTTAGATCTGGCCTGGCACGAAGCGACGGAAGAGCAGCAGAGAAGCAAAGGCATAGGGCCTGGCAGCAGCACAATCAAAGGACCAGGTGTTGCAGGGAAGGGAGGGGCTGCAGTGGGCAGCACCCTGCCCTTATATAAGGCCAGGAGGATGAGCTGGTCAGCCATTCTGGTCGGCCACATAGGCCAGCCCACAGCCTCATGTATAGGTGGGAGTGGGGGGAGCTGGCACACACTACAAAGGGGGGCTGGACCTGCACTTAAAGGTATAGGGCACACAGCCCAAGAAGAGCTACCCACAGCCCAAAGGGCTTAGTGGGGGCGGTTTTGGGACAGACTGAGTCGGCCAGGAGGCCTGCTCCAGTCGGTCGTTTCAGAAGGCCTTTGGGCCTATAAAATGGAGGCCTAGTGCCTCATTCATAGCATCCAGCACACCAGCAGTTGTGGGAGCAGCAGGAGCAGGAGTTTACACATCTTCAGATCTACTTCCAGGAGGCAGAAGACTGCAATAGTGGCTGCAGCAGTCTTCTGTTGTGCGTACCCTCTGTTGGTCATTTTCTAACACCAAAGGCATAGGTACTAGTTCTTTCATGTCTGATGGAGTTACTAAGAAGTTGTCAGATGTTGTATTCCTGTTAGACATCAAGAGGAACTTATTGTCCGTTTGCGGCCATTCCGGTAAATCATGACGTCAAAGCTCTCTTTGATAAGAATGGTGCAGAAATCTTTGATGCCAGTGGCGCAGTCGTTGGAAGGGACATTGAAACTCGACTTGTGCATGCAACTCTTAATTCTCCATCACAACTCAGCAACTAGGATGCTCCGAAATTAGGAGGGCAGTGGGAAACAACAGCATTTTATCAGGAAGAGATTGCAAATGGTGAAGGGGAAGAAGGAGAGAGAAACTCACACCACAATAGAGCCTGAGCACCACACTAGAGCCCGAGCATGAGTCTGGTTGAACTCCAATCAGCTTGAGAGCTTGAGAGCCTATGCTTTTACAAAATCCCAGCGTTTCAAATAAAGCTGGTGCATGACTTTAGCCGGAAAGTTAATTTTCCAAAAAGCTATTGTGGGTCCTCTTTGAAGTTGGTTGCCCACTCTAGTGGCTTTTCCCCTTAAATCATGGGGGTAGTGTACCACTCTCTAGTGTATATATATATATATATATAGGCTTGGCCACAGAGGACGACATAAGTGTCGCCTTGCTTGGTAAGTATGTCTTCCTTTTGTTTTTCAAAAAAGTTACCTCTTTTTTCTTCTCTTTCATTTTCTCTTATATTTTCTGTGTAGATTTTCAGAATTTAGAACAACAAAAAATCTAAATTTGTATGATTGGACGTATTCCAATCTTACAAAGGTATATGTATGTATGTGTATGTGTATGTATCTACATCTATATGTGTACACACACACACACACACACACACACACACACACACATATGTATATGTATACATATACATGTGTGTGTGTGTGTGTGTATCTATGGTGTGTGGTGTGTGTGTGTGTGGTTAGAGAGCTGAGGAGCACGATCGTGCCATCCCCGCAAGCTTGTCAGGGTCTGGTGCCTTCCAGCCACCGTCGTCACCTTTGCGGCCTCCCATACCACCTGTACGGCTACCCGTACAGGTCGTACGGCTGTTCCGTACAGGTTCCAGCCTGCCTCAGCGTTTCTGTACAGGCCCGCATCTGCTGCTGCTCTTCCGTACCTATTCTACAGCCTCCTAGGTGTGTGTGCACTGCTCGCGGTGTGTTTGTGCGATACAAATGAGGTGTACGCCGCTCTGTTTTTTCGTCCTCGCCAGGAACCCTGTGCAGCCCCGTCCGTACAGCTGTACGGTTGTCGTACAGCGTCCGTACATCCGTACGATTCCGTACATCTGCGTCAGTTCTGGTCCCCCTCTGCAAAGTCACGTACGTAGCCCCGTACCTTCTTCCTACAGGTCTTTCCGTACACTTGTCAGTCAGACTTCTCTCCGTGCAGCGTCATCCGTACAGTCCCGTACTTCCTGCCGTACATCTCTTTGGGTTTTTTGGCTCTGGTGTCTTCCCTAACAGTCTTGTGTTCCAGCCAAAATCTTACATTTCCCTCTGCTATCTCCTTACCAACTATACTCTTCTTCTCCTCTCTTGTGGGCTTCCTGTGGATATTTCTTTGGGACTGGTTTTTTTGGCTTCCACTACCCTTTTCCAGGTACTTCATTCCTGAGCTCCCTTTCATACAAAGTCATGGCAGAATATTCATATGAAAAAACGTTTCAAAAGGAGCGCTCGGTTCCCTGCAAGAAGCAAAAGCAGGTTGAGGGTTAGCATGACCCGATGCATGATACTCTTGAGGCGCAACTGGTATATGATGTCATGCATGAAGGATTTGCAGATACGAGGAAAGAGTTGAAAGACTCGGTTCCTTCAGTTGGCCTCATGGTTGAGGTCGATGAAATTGTGGATCCAGTCAGAGAATATGCTAAGAATGTAGTCATTTTATTTTTTCCAGTCCGGATGCCACCTGCTGCAGAGATAGGCAACTGGTTGTCACGCACTTTGGCTGGCTCGTTTTTTCGTAAAGTACACTATGCAGCCAGGGGCTTTTTTGAGGTTATCATGGTGGATGAGATTCACAGACAAATGCTTTTGGAACATTCACCTCTCTTTTTTGGGCAGCAAATGGTACATGTATTGCCATGGTCTCCCACAAGGTACTTTCAGGCTTTAATCTGACACAGATGCCCAGTTTGAGTTGAAGTTGTCGATTTCCCACAATGTATGGCCTCACTTTTGCCTAAAATTGCAGCATCTTTAGGTAAAGTGGTCTGCCCACCACGGCCAAATGGCAACTCAAACAGATTCTGCATTCTCTGGGATACTGATAATCCCACACCGGACTCTTATTCAGTCACGGTGAATAATGTGAACATGGGAAGTGCTTTTTATAAACTCAAATGGGGTTTATTTGCAGGGGCTTGTTTTGAGTGCAAAAAGTTTGGACACATGGCTTCACAGTGTCCAATGAATCAGCATAAAATGCCTCGTACCACTTTGCCGGTTCAAATGCCTACCAAGGATGCTCTTACTCCAGTTGCCAATAAAAATAAAAGCAATAGACAGCCTTTTGGGAGTCAGGATAAAGGCAAAGCTCCAGTGACTTCCTATGGGAATCTCACTTCACATTCACCTCCTGCTATTCAATCCATGACCAAAGGACAACAACCTCCAACTGATGGCTGGCAAAGTCCAAGAAAAGTTATTTTTGCTCGAAGAATTCCACCCCCCCGCACTTGGAATGGTGCATCTTCTAGTGGAAATACCCCAGAGATAAATACAGGAATTGGGATTACATGGGCTGCAGTAACAGCCAGCAGAACACTCGTCCCTGAAGAAGAGGTTGCTGCTTTGCTGTCTACTTCTCAGGTGGCTACTTCTTCTCAGGGGCGAGGCCTTGACCCTGAGATAGAAATGCAAGGCTGACCTCATAAATTTTGCTGCTGTACATAGTTGTTATATTACTATAAATACATGTACATATGACTGCTCGCATCAAATGCTTTACACTCAATGTCCAGGGCATGTGTGACAGTAGGAAATGGAAATATGTGTGGCTGTACATCAACAGATTTCAGCCTGACATAGTGGCATTACAAGAACACAATCAACATATCTATGCAGGCAAGACAGGACACTACTGTGGATATGATATTTTCTATGCTGGGGAGCACTCTTTCTCAGGGGTAGTCCTTCTGATCAAACATGAGTTTCAACCAGTCATTGCTTTAAATGACAACAAAGGCAGATGGCTTGTTCTCCAATGCATTATTAGAGGAGAGGTGTTTGAATTTGCTTCTGTTTATGCACCTCAGTCCTCTAGAGAAACTGCAATTTGGGATGCCATGCAACAATATCCATGGAGATATCATGCCTACATATGTGGGGATTTCAATAATGCTCCACAACAGGGAGACAACACTTCCAGACATGACCATATGTTATCTCCTGAAAGGCATGCATGGTCTCAACTACTATTGCATCTGGATTTGGTTGATCTTTGGAAGGAATTGCAGCCTTTGTCACCGGGCTACACTTTTCAACATAATGCTTTTTCCGCTTATCAGGCACGTGTGGATCGATGGTATAGTGTAGCTCCCCAACAAAATGGGGATTTTACATGCAAAATGTGGATTGACTATGCCTTTGTGCATTCAGACCATGCACCTCTATGGTTGAGGTTATCTTTTCATGATATGCCCGATGATAGATTGCCACAAAGGAGACATCTAATCATAAACAATAGCTATTTGAAACATGCTGATTTTAAGGCAATGGTTACTGAAGCATCTCATTGTTTATCCTCTAGCAGCCATATTCATGTTGATGGTGCCTGGGATTCTTTTATTTCCAAAATGCAAGTTGTGATTAGAGCTTATGGCAAGTCTTACATGAAGACTCTGAGGGAAACCATTGCTCAGGCCAAATCCACTTGTCAAGATGTCACTGAACTCAGTCATCATCGTTCGTTGTCCATGCATGAGCAAACAACACTATGCCAGGCCAGACATTGTCTTAAACTAAATGATCACAGGAAACTGGCCAAATGGGAGACTAGAGCAAGACAAAGAGCCTTTACAGATAAAGGTTGCTCTTCCAAAGAATTTTTCAAAAGTTTACATCAGAGGAGAATCAAAACAGAAATTTGCAGAGTGCTCCTGCCTGATGGATCATGGACTACTTCACGGTCACAGCTTGCTTTTGTTTGTGCGCATCATTTCTCTCAGCAATTTGGCTCTGCAGCTCCTCCCTCGCAACAGATTTTGCTTGCACGAAATTTACTGTTGCAACATGTTTCTCCTATCATTTTCTCTCCTCAAGCTTTGGAATTGGAGGAACCCTTTACCGAGAGGGAACTGTCAGATGCGATCAAATCATGTGGCAGATGGAAATCTCCAGGATGGGATGGTTTAACAGTCGATTTTTTTCTAGAATATTGGCCTATTTTGAAGCATACATTGCTATATATGGTGAATGCTGCGTGGCAAAATGAGAAAATGCCAGACACATGGAAGAGAGGTCTTGTTAAACTCCTTCCCAAAAAACAAATTTGTGAGTCTTTGGCAGACTGGAGACCTATCACTCTTATGCCCGTAATTTACAAAGTCACTACCAAAATGATTGTTGATCGGCTAAAGGGGTTTTTACATGATGGGTTGCATCCTGCTCAGTATGGCTTTGTCCCGCGTAGGCATATCACAGATAACATTGCTAATGCCTACATTGGAATTGAATATGCCAAATACACACAACAGGATGTTTTGTTATTGCCAAAGTCTTTGATACTGTTCAGTGGGATTTTATTTCATCGACTATGCAGGCATTGGGTTTTGGCACAAAAATGCAGTAACTCATCACTTGGCTATATCAAGATAGTGAAGCTGCCTGCATACTTTCAGGGGATATTTCTCCATCCTGGACTCTTGGTTGTTCTGTCAGGCAAGGATGTCCCCTGAGTGCTTTACTTTTTGCCATAGCCACTCATCCACTGCTTCAATATCTGGATCACCTCTTGGACACTGACCAACTGCACGGTTTGCAGATTCTTGGCAGTCATAGCATGATTGCTCAGGCATATGCTGATGATTCATTCTTTACTCCAAAAAATACTCGGGCTGATCTGTCCATGATTATGCACGCTCTTTCTACATATGGATTGGCTGCTGGCCTTGGGGTAAATTTTCAGAAATCAAAATTTCTGCCGTTACATGCACAGGAATGGCACAACCTTCTGTGGCCTGGGGAAATTATCCCCGCTTCTCAATTCATTCGACATCTCGGTTATCCTCTAGGCTGGGGACTCACCCGTTCACAACAAACTGATTGGGTGCTAGTAAAGTTAAGGGCAAAACTTGAATATTGGAAGCTTGCAACTTGGCCATTACATGTTCGTTTGCGAATCACACAATCCATTCTGATAGCATACATACAATTTTATCTGCCTCTCACTATGTTCACTAAGGCAGATCTGGTTTCATTTATGTCAGCTATTATGGAAATTTTCTGGTGTTCAAAACATGGCAAGAAAAGTCTCAGATTACTCTCTATGCATCGTCTCTGTTCTCCAAAGATGCACGGGGGTCTGAACATTCTCAATATTCAAATGCATTTACTTGCTCACAGAGGGAAAATGATGATACAGTTTATGCAAGGAGATCAGCCTTGGGCTTTCATGATCCGCTCTCTCTTATTACATCTTCATACATCTGCCTTTGGGAATTGGCAGCCTACTCAGTGGGATCTTTTATTTGGCTCTATCCAAGGCAAGATCAGAGGCTGCACTTTTGTCTCTTGTCTGCCTCTTGATTGGAAACACATCTTATCCCACTTGGAATGGCATGGCAGGGACTCTCTGTCGGGCAACTCTTTGAGGGTAGAGAATATTTTTTGGTCTAAAGTATTCCACCCTCCTTTGGCCATACAAGAACCCGGACGTTCTTATTTTCTCTCCTTCAAAGGCATTTCATCTGTGGCGGATGTACTTCAGGATGATGGCACAATTTTATCTTTTTCTATGGCTGCTCGCAAGTATGGCTTGGGAGCTCACTATCGTCCTTTATGGCATAAAATTTCAGAAATGCTCCAACCATACTTGCCGGTACCTCATTTGGAACTTTAGAATCGGCTTGAGGATTGGATTTTACGCTCTTCTTCCTTATATGCCCGTCCTTTGAAGCTCTCACATATCACAGTGTCATCTCTGTATAAAGTGTTATTACCTCCACCTTGGATTTCTCACCGAGCTAATACTGTTTGGCATATGGATCGTTCAATGAAGTGGTGGAGAAAAAGGCTGCGTCTCCTTTGGCATTACAAAATCCCTCTTCCTATGGCGAGTTCTCCTTGGCATTTTCCATCCGGACAGTTACTCGCACACCGACATATTGCTTCAGCTGTTTGTCACAGATGCAAGCACTCTACTGAATCGGTGCTTCACATTTTTTGGTTCTGTCCACATACTTCTAATCTCATTGCTCTCATCCGATAGAGGCTTCGAGCACGATTTCTTACTGTTACTTTTGGCAGATTTTTCTGGTTGTTTGGTTTTCATCCACAGAGACAGGGTTTTGATTTATTTTTTGTTTGGGTGCGCTATTGGACCCTATGGACTTTATGGATGGACATAAATCATAGAGTCTTTGGTGATCCACTATTTTCATTCTTTCTTTTTTTCAAACGCTCTCTGCAACAATCATTCTACGATTGTTTTCAGACTCGTTTGATTGATCAGGATGTGTATACAGCTTCTACTGAGATCTTTAGTTGAGTAGTAGCTACTTCGTTTTTGAAGTAACTATGAATGTAATTATTTTCCAGCAATAAAAGATTTCTTCCCACAAAAAAAGTGTGTGTGTATCTATGTATATATATATATATATACCTATATATGTATATGCATATGTATACATATATACGTATACACATGTATACATATATATGTATATTTATACACATACAGATCGTTATATATATGTACACACACACACACACACACACACACACATATATGTAAACATATGTACATATATATGTGTGTGTGTTTTGTGTGTAACGTGTGTGTATGTTACACACACACACACACTTTTTTTTTTTTTGGGGTAAAATCCATTGTATTTATATCCTCATAAATTTACAATATGGGAAGTCTCCCACGCACTAGCAAAGAACTCCGAAAGAGAGCCCGATAGAAGAACTCAAAAACAAGTAGAGAACACACACACACACACACACACACACACACACACACACACACATACTTTTTTTTTTGGTAATATCTAGTGTTGTATTTATACAAGATGGGAAGTCTCCAAAATGGAGAGTATCCCAAAGATCAGAAACATAAAAAGAAAAGCTCTATGCAAGAAGCATCTATATCACCCTCATGGCAGGCATCATATAAGGATTGCCGCAACGATGCGTGAAAAGATTCATATGACTTGTGAATCTGCCGACCCAAGTATGCCAAATTGTGCTCACTCGAGATTGTCCAAAGAGCCCAATATCTCACCCAAGAGAGAAATAGTGAGTATTGAGACAAAGACCTCATAAATCTGCCAAATAGCCAAAAATGTTTCCCAAATTTTTGTGACTCGGGAAACGGAGCTGAAGATGATCTGAAATTCTCCCTAGGAGGTTCCTGGAACACGGACAGTGCCAAAGCAAATGAGGGACAGTCTTTGAAGGAGCCAAACGTCGCGCGCGCACACACACACACACACACATACATACATACATACATATGTACGTACGTACGTACGTACGTATGTATATATAGATATAGATATAGATATAGATATACATGTATATGTATATATATATACATGTATACATGTATATGTGTGTGTGTGTGTATGTGTCTATATATATATATATCCCTGTCACTACTTACCCATTAATTTGTTGCATGCATTCTTTTGCTTTTGACTAGTTGTAGTTCTGTGTGGGCATCCCCACCATGCGTGCAAGTAAAAACAAATAATAAAATAGAAACTTTCTCCAGTTGACCAAAGTTAAGTGTCTTTGATTGGAGTCAAAATAAAGTAGTTCTCTTTATTTCTTGGGACAAATACAATTCCTTGCATCCCCTCTGCAATGCCGAATTATTCTTGAATTTTACAAGATAGCTGCATGCAGGTGACCTCGCCTTTAGGGCCCTCTCTTTTTTGTGTGATACAAAATTTGCTCGGGTTGGAGAATCTCCTCCACCTCTTTCACCTTTGGTGGCTCTTCCAAGACTGGTTTTGTAGGCTCTGGTCTTTTTTCAGAAGACTCACATGAAGAGCATCGTGAATCTTTTAGTGCTTGGGCAACTCTAGCTGGTAGGCAACTTCATGGATTGGCTTGTTGATTCAGAAAGGTCTGGTGGAAAGTTTTGGATACTCCATTTCTTTGCCCTTCATCTTTTCGAGCTCTTGCTTTCTTGAACTTAAGTAATTCCCAATCTCTTTCTTGGAGATTCGGGTCTCTTTTGTGCTCATCCGCGGCCCTCTTATGCTTTCTTGGGATCTCTCAACTCATGTCCGTACTTGCGTAGAAGGTGTATCCAAGTCTCTCACATACTAGTCGGCTGCAAAAATCTCATCTTTAGTTCTTAAGATGGGAGGTAAGATCACCTTTCCAAAAACCACTTTGAAAGGCGCTTTTCCTCTTTGGTCAGATTCGGGAGGATTTTTAGAGACATACACTAATAGAGACATCATTTTCTACACAAAGACACACGAGAGCCGCGAGAAAGGGCTGCACATGGGAATCAACCTACATGAAGATATTGAGGAGAGATATTGGAGTTTGAGGCCTTGGGGGTGTAGCTATCCTCTTCAGATCACATCTACGGCGGCTGATATCTGTGACGCATCGAGAGGAACATGCACTGTACATGTGGGTCGGATTGCAGCCACAAGATGCAATATATATTTTTCATTGTAGTATGCTACTTTCCTCCACATACATTATCATATGCCCATGAGGTCACCACAGAGGGGCACAGTCCCTATGAGACGAGATATGATGACATTACAGAGTTCTCTAGGCAAGGGGAGATACTTCTTTTAGGTGACTTCAATGCAAGGACGGGGAGCAGACAAGTCAACTTGCTTGACTTTGGAGTCGACCATATTAGAGTGGTTGAGATTGACCCAGCAGAGCTTGGTTTAGTGAGATATTCAGAGGAGGCACATGTCACAGGATATGGTATGCCTACTGGAGATGGGAGCAGTGCACGACTCGATAATATATAACGGCCTTCTTAGATTGCCCTCATCTGGAGGGATCACTTGCTTTCCACATGGAGGGGGGGCGAGCACAGTGGACTATCTGATGGGCTCCCTAGCTTTTGTGACACATGTACATGACCTCATGGTCCCTCCCCCCCCACTTGGTTGCGGACCACTCCTACTTATCGACCATTACACTAGCAGCAAGGCAGTACCAGTTGGCTCCTACTCGTACCCAGATACACTTTGACCATGCTCTAGATGCAGTTTATATGGCCCACTTGTCACATGGATTTGTATGTGTGAGAGCATATGCTTATACTATGGTCTACACCCACTGTTGGGCGTTGATGACGTTAGTGGGGATGTCATAGTAGCTAGTCCTTGCTATGCGTGATGGAGTTTATGGTCTTCAACCTTATGAGTGACTATCATGAGATTGAAATTGCTGTATGTTGTGTTTTTAGAGAATGAATTTGGGCATGTTCTTGGATTCATCTAGATATACGCTTGACACGGTGTGAGAGGCGGCTTTGCCTATCACATAGGATGGATGAGGTGATCCGATCCTTTGAGGAGGTGACTCCACCTTTGCTTGGGGGCTCTTGTCGGAGGGGAAGCCACTTATCCCCATCACGGATTCTATTGCCAACCCATGTGGTTCCTTTGAAATACCTACCATGTGTGTGTCGCTCTATGATAGAGTACACAAACTTAAACTGCATGTAAAGACCAAGGCACGTAACCAATGGGTAGGATACAAATTCAAGAGAGAATGAGTCTTAGATATCATCAAAGGCCTGCCTCACCCAACTCCTCACATTGCCAGAGTATTTTGGTTCCTTGCTCTGACTGATAGAGAATTTATTTGAAATAGCTACGACTAAGGACACCAATCTGTGGCAACACTTCTTGCAAGAATTCCAGTCACCAATCTCCAAATGGTCCAAGCTGTAGATATGGAAAAAGTGTTACAATACAAATTCATGCATTTGGCCTACACAAACCTGGGATTTTTGGCACACACATGCGACATCTCTCTACGATGTCCCGTCTCAGCACCTCTAGATATGTCTTCCCTCCCTAGACCTACCACATGCAGGTTTTTTTAAAACACAGAATGTGCGGGCTGCTTTATGCTGACTCCACAATCCGAGCGCCGAGGATCTGAGGGGTTACGCATTGAGCACTTCGCACATGGGCAGGAGGTCCCAGCCCCGATCCTATTATAGATGTTTAATAATGCTGTGCGCCATGGTTTCCCCCCGGCTTGGAGTACCACCACTATTGTGTCGATACACAAGGCAGGAGACCCCATGGACACTAGGAATTACCGTTCCCTCATGATTGGTGAAACACAAGCCAAGATATATGGGTCTGTATTAGAGAGAGATATCAGCTCTTACACGGACACACATGGGCGGAGGGCAGTGGGACAGGCTGGGTTTTGGAGGCAAAA
This sequence comes from Dipteris shenzhenensis, assembly GCF_047967505.1. Lineage (NCBI taxonomy): Eukaryota > Viridiplantae > Streptophyta > Polypodiopsida > Gleicheniales > Dipteridaceae > Dipteris > Dipteris shenzhenensis. Next base: position 54,578,885 of record NC_141608.1, read on the forward strand.
TTCCACCCTTGATCACATCTTCACCTTGCGTGCAGTCATTGAGGAAGCGAGATCAAGATTCCAGAAAGGTCTATGCATGTTTTGTAGACTTTCGGAAGGCATATGATACTGTCCCACGATTTCGCATGACCAAACGACTTCAGGAAATGCGTATCTTAGGAGACGTGATATGGGCAGTGATGAGCTTATATGAGTCAGTCACTGGGCTCTTATGCTCCCTTGGAGGCCTGTCAGACTTGATTGAGAATACCGTAGGGGTGAAGCAGGGATGCCCTCTTTCACCGACATTATTTGGGCTTTACATTGATGAGATCACGGCCTTTATTGACCGCCTAGGAGGCGAGGGATCATTGTTGGCTGACCTGATGATACAGATATTGATTTATGAGGATGACATAGTCCTTCTGTCTTCCTCAGCAGTGGGCCTACAGCAACACTTAGAGGCCCTCGAGGTTTTTTGCAGAGAGAGCATCTGTCATGAAGGTTCTTATCAAATGCGATTGTTTTGATTAAGGAATACATTTTTGAGCTAGACAAGGAAATTGGGAGCTCAAGCCAGGTTAAGAAGGAATGACAAATAGAGCACAAGATGTTCAAGGAGCAATACATGATGTACTGCATCTCCATCATATCAATTTGTATCTACGTTGAATGAAATCATTAATACACAGGTTTATCAAATATAGGATAAGAGGATGAAGTGACTGACTGGGTTCAACATGGAGGAGTTGAAGTAGTTCAGGGTAAGTGAATTTGAGGAACAACAAGGGCGGAACAGGAAATTGGTGAACGCAAGAGCGGGAGGATTACCTGTGGATGACTAGCATGCAGATGGGGACTTTGACTCTATTATTAGAAAGCTGTACCTTGTATTATGTGATGTCCTGTTTGTTTGATTCCAATGATGAAGTTGGAAAGCAAGCAGTCCCAAGGTTCAGTTCATAAGGGGAGGGGGGTTTTCCGCCAACCCAAAAAGCTGAAATATACCAAAGTATGGATTTCAGCTGACCTTATTCTTGCTTGCTTAAGTAGAGACCAGCTGAACTGGGAAAAATGCGAGGATATAGGAAGGCAGGTAAGTAGGCAGTCAAGGACGGACACTTACGAAAGAGTTAAAAACCAAACCAAGGACATCGAATTCAGAACTGATGTAAGTAAAGTCATGGAAGTCTGGTAGGAGTGATTTCAGTAGGATTAGAGGTGCTTTAGGAACTCTGATATTGGATTTTGGTTTCAATGTACACTTGTTGGTTCCATAGATCATTTTGGTACCCGCAGATGTTAATAAGTCTTTCTTTCTCCAACATGCACTTAGAATGTATATATGTGTGTGTGTGTGTGCGTGCAAACTCAGTACATAGATTATGATGTATACTTGTCATATCTTGACATCTTCTCTTGATATATTTGAGCACTTTCCCCCCTTTTTGGGATAGTGGCTCTGTAATATAATGCAAAATAATTTTCACAAAAAAAAAGTGTGCGCGCGCGTGCGTGTGTTGTGTATGGATGCTTGCAAAAATGTTGTAGAGGGGATTGATTTCTGACTTGTGTACCATCTTTGTCAAGGTGATTCTTGAAGCATTCTGCACATAGAATGTATGTAATAGTATATCTGGGCTGGAAGAAAATCGAGCAATGTAAATTATGACATTTTGCGTTGTGCACTGGGAGCAGAGTCAATCTTTGGATTGCCAGAACGAATTTTCATATATGGAACAGGATTGTGAATTTATGTTGACAATTGTTGCAGGTATGATGTGGAATCATTTCTTGCACACAGAATGCTTGAAACTGGTGATCCGGTGAGTAACAGCCTGGAGCTATGTGTAAGTTGACAAGCTATACTCTTTTACAAGGTCTAGCTAATAAAACAATTTATTGGGACATACTTGAAAGCTGCTTGGACTGCAAGATTGCGTTGTCTTTCCTAAGACTAACACCTGCACTTCTGTGATGTGTTAATTCCTGTCAAAGACCAAAGTAGCCTCTTAGACTGTAGAGTCCAAATAGTGAAAATAAAAATGCGTCATAGCAAGGAGTATATATAGATACGCTTGACAAAACTATAAAAAGTGTTGATGATCTGTACTATCTCAATTTCCACAGCTCTTGGTTATCAAGACTTCTCAATCATCTGCCCAGTCTCTTTTGGAGAAACTCATAATTAAATTTTATCTTGGTGAGTCAGGCAAACATGATATCCATTTCTGATGACAGGCAGTGATACAGCACTGAAAGGAAAATTTTGTGCAAGCAGCAACTTTTGTAATCATCAGGATCGTACCTAAAGGAAGCTTTAGAGAGGAGACATTTATCACGTGACAAGGCTGTGTTGGATGCATCTGTAGTGAAGAGCTATGTTGCTGTCATCACGTTAGTTTACCAAAGTTGCCCTGACTAATATTACAGAAGACCTTAGAGCTTCAAGCATGGGTTTTGAAGGACCTGGGGGATCTCTGTTAAGTCAAACATTGCCTTCATGGATTTTGTATTTGGGAACACATTTTCTAGCCTTTGATTTTGTGGCTCAAACTTTAGTTACTATGTATCTCTGCTTTGTGTCATTAGACTCTTCTATGGTGAATGACGATGCTTGCTCAATGTGGTCCATTCATCATTATCATATATTTGTCTCTCTCTTGCTATGAGCTTCTAATTTGATTGAAGGATCAATGTTCAGCCATCCTTATATCATGTGTTCATGGCATGTCAATCTTGACTGCCGTTATGAAAAACTCTGCACTTCTTGTTGAATGTGAAATATTTCTCATAATGCTGAATTGCTCTGATAGTCAATCCTTGGTTGTTTCATTTTATGACCCTGTACCATAATGTGAACTGCCATTTCTTGATGTAACTGACTGACACTCGACTGTTTGAGATGCATTAGGACAAAAACGTATGCATCGGGAAGATGTGTGATTGTGTAAACATTTGTATTCGCTTTGATTGCTAGAGATATGTGTGCCTCTGCAGGAGGTGCGAGTGCGATTTGCTGGTTTTGGTCCAGAGGAGGATGAATGGGTCAATGTCAGAACTGGTGTTCGTCAGCGCTCGTTGCCATGTGAAGCAGCAGAGTGTATAGCTGTTCTTCCTGGTGATCTTATACTTTGTTTTCAGGTAATTTCAATCAATATGCTGAAGTGGGGTTTCCTCTCTTTGTTCATGGGCTTGGCGTGCGTGTATGTGGTGTGGTTAGTTTTTTGCACGAGATTTTATTTTAGTTCATTCATTAGTCAGAAGACACTAGGCAATCTGCCAATAGTTATTATGGTAAACTTCTGAATAAAAATTGACTGAAATACCATGAAACTAGGTATGACTAAATGCTACTATGGAAGATTTGTCAGTCGTTTTAATTAAATAAGTATTCTTGAGAAATGTGTACTGATTATCGCATCCTGTCGTCCAGGAGGGCAGTGACCAAGCTCTCTATTATGATGCACGTGTGAAAGAGGTCGAGAGGAGGAGACATGATGTCAGAGGTTGCCGCTGCAGATTCTTGGTGCGATATGATCATGATGGTGTTGTGGTAATGAGTGCTTTCTCCCTGTTGCTATTGTTACATCGATTCCTTATTACATTGTCAAATTGGATGGAAAAATAATTAAGTTCAATGCCTTGTGTCCCAGCTCTAGTTTCCTGTAGTTATTAGGCAAGACCAGTACAAACTATTGGTAAGCCCTTTTTATATAAAGGTCAGTCCAGCTTTTGTGTTTACATTTCTGTTTCATTGCAATACAACGTAGTGTACAGCTACTCATCTCTCGTGCACTCTACTCTCTGATCCTCCAACATGATATCGAAGCCTCGGGTGCCCTATCCTTTGTAGAGAGAGTGTAAGCCCTTGCTTCAGTCAAGGCACATTGAGGCATCTTCATCATTTTGACCTCAACTTGTAGAGCTCTTGCCTCAGATTTGCTTCAAAATCTTCTGTTCTATGTTCCTTTTGAGTGTCTCTTTGAGGGAAATTGAATCTGTAAGTCCTGCTCACATTTTGTGAGAAAGAGATTTGGATGTTTTGAGAGCTAAAAGGGAAGTGTTCAGTCAAGGGCTTATTAAGAATTTCCTGTGATCTTGGGCCTGTATATATGCTTTGAGAGCTACAAGGGAAGTCCTTAATCAAGGACTTATTAAGATTTTTCTGCACTAAGGGACTGCCCAAGGACTCCCCAAAGCCTCGAGCTACTCAAGCTATAATATGTGACTGCCAATGCGACCTATAGCTAGACTACAGCAAAGACTCGACAAAGCTTCCTACAACAGGCAGCTGCAACACAATTGCAACACAATGCAGCACCTAAGCGGCGACTTTCAGCAAATTCGACTAACACAGAACCTACTGAAATCTGGCTATGAATTAGATCTTTATGAAACAGCGTTGGTTCTTTCTTCTTAGCTGGCTGAACGAAGCTTTTAGACTAAGAGATCACTCTCTATCTCCGGATCGGAAAACAAGAGGTGAGAAGGACCGGAAGTATAGCCTCATTTGGACGAAGGCGGAGAAAATAAAAGACCCAAATGCCAAGGCTTGCATATAAACATTCAAGGAAGTATGCAAGATACAAGACACTGAAATTGAATGCATACGCAAGAAGCTGAGAGAGACCAGAGGAGACGAGCTCTCAAACCTCCGAGCCCAAATGCAAGATGAAATGAAATGGCAAGAGGAGATGCAAACCAAATGGACATGTGAAAAGGTAAAATGTTGCAGGACATGAATTGTGCTCTAGGTGAAAAAACCAGTCATTTGGCCTCTCAGATTGAGATATTATAAGCCCAGGTTGCTGCCCTTAAATATGAGATTGACAAACTGAAGGCAAGTGCACACTGGGAGGAAGGGGAGTTTCAGCCACTGTTAAACGAGGAGCTGAACACCATTTAAGAACAAATGCAACAGCTTAAAGATGCAAAAGAGGTGCCAGAGGAAGGATGCAAGTTCATTGATGTGCTGAAATCAGAGAATGAACAGCTGAAAAAGGAAATGGCAGCTTTGCAAACAACGGTACAAGGGAAACATGCTGAGTTCATACAACAAATAACGAAGGGGAAGGCAGATATGCTTGCATGGAAAGATATGCTAAAGAAAGACACAACACCAAAGAAAGGGGAGCTCATCTCTGAAACACTTGAAGAAGAAAAGCGATGACACCCTCTTCTAGACCGTCACGTTTCTCCACAGAGTTTGGACCCTACCTCAGTGAAGATTACCGAGATTGGCACTGGAGTCATCCCGACGCCTGGCAGAGAGAGGCTTTGATACAGCATGGTTTGTGTCGGTGTCCACATGGCTTGATAGCCACAGTATCTAGATGGATAGGCTCCCTCCCTTTTAGTACAGCATGGATGCACCAATAGAGCTCCTTCCACATGATGAGATTAATTGTGTCATACGGTTAGACCTTCTCCAGCTTCACACATCTTGGGCTTGGGAGGGGGGGGGGGGGGATCATGAGTTCCTCACCAAGACCGAGTTCTATCATGACCACTTTCTGAGGATATCGGAGCATGGTCTCATCATCAGGCCCCAGTACCTCGAGGATAGGATAGTCTCACACACCTTGCGGATTGCTATCGAACAGATACGAGTCTCGTCCCATCAGCTGCAGATTGAGGCTGGGAGAGCGGTCGACATACCTAGAGAGCAGCAGGTCCTGCAGATTATGCACGATGGGGGAGGTCGAGATAGAGAAACATTTTCTATGTGTTTGTCCGGTTCTGTGGTTAACTGTAGTTAACCATCGTGGCCTAAGCCAAGTCTTCCTAACCGGACAAGTCTTCCTTACCGAGGTTAGGCTTACTTAATCGGAGTTAAGTATCTTTGACCGAAGTCAATGCTTTGACCAAATAAATGTAACTTTTTGAACATAATTAAATAAATGAAGAACTCATTGATTATGATCAGTAAATGATCAACTGGAACTTTGACTTTGGAGTATTTACAGCTTGGTGACATTCCCTCGGCTTGTATTCAGTTGACCTCAACTAAAAGCTTCCTTGTAAATATCCAAAAGTTATGGATGATCAAACAACATGTCTTCATCCATCCACTTGGCATCCAATGCCGGATAGTTTTTGAATTTTATAAGATACCTGTAATTCCTTGCCTTGAGGGCCTTTGCGTACAATATGATACAACATGAAAAGCATTGTGAATCCTCCAATGCTCTGGTAGTGCCAACCTGTATGCAACCTAATTAATCTCTTCTATAACCTTGAAAGAGCCATAGTATTTGGGAGATACTTTGCATACACTTTTTGCTTGCCCCTTTAGCTTGCGGAGCCTAACTTCAAAAGCACTCAATCCCCTTCCTTGAGATCTAACTGTCTCCTATGCTTATCTGTAACCTTCTTATGCTTTTCTTGAGACATTTCTATTGCTGTCTGAACCTGGCTGAAAGCTATCTGGAGGTCTCTGACAAACTGATCAGCTGCAAATACTTTATCTTTGGTCCTTAGGATAGGTGGTAGAATCACCTTCCCATAGATGACCTCAAAGGGTGCTTTCCCTGTGGAGCTGTGAACTGTATTATTATATGCAAACTCCACCAATGGTAGGTGCTTTTCCCAGTCTGAACTTTGGTCAGCCACGTAGCATTTCCGTAAATCCAACACTATAGAATTTGCTACCTCACTTTGACCATCTGTTTGCGGATGGAAAGAAGAAGAAAAATTCAGATTCGTCCCCATATTATCAAATAGAGCTCTCTAGAATAGACTGGTCATAGTGGGATCTTGGTCATTGACAATGCACTTGGGCATACCATACTGCTTAAAGATCTATGCCATGAAAAGCTTAGCCATATGATTTGCCTTTATAGTTTTGCATACCGGAATGAAATGAGCTTGCTTGCTGAATCTATCAATGATAGTCCAAATCCCATCATTCCCTGACCTTTGCGATACTTTCCCATGGTGTCTGAGGCACGGGGAGAGGCATAAGTAGGCTAGGCCTTCCGTCTGTCATATTTGACCTTCTGACAGGTTAGGCATTCTGTAACAAACTGATGCATATCTTTCCGCATCGCTGGCCAAAAGAAATACCTCTCTAAGAGTTGTTGCTGTAATTCCTCTATGCCCAGCATAGGGAGGTGCATGGCATTCCTCCAAAATCTTTTTCCTCATCTCCTAGGTGATGCATAGGCAATCATCTTTCATTATATACCGATCTTTAAGGGAATAGTGATTGGTGGACTGCCCCTCTTCACTTGCTGTAAAATCTCACCAAAATCTGCATCATTAGCATATTGCTTCCTCATGTCTTCCAAATCCCTATGATAAGCAATAGTTACATTGTTCACCTGGGGTCTTCGAGACAAGGCATCTGCCACTCTGTCCTGAGCTATCGGAGTATGGACAATCTGAAAATGATACATTGACAGCATGTTTGCCCATTTCATGTGCTTCTCGGAGAGCTTTCTTTGAGTCAAGAAACATCTCAGACTTTGGTGATCTGTCTCAACTGTAAAGTCTGCACCGAAAAGATAATGCTTCCATGTATGGAGGGCATGAATTACAGCTAGCAACTCTTTCTCATAGATCCCTAGATATCTCTTTGCGTCTCGGAGTCTCTTGCTCTCATAGGCCACTACATTACCATTCTGATGCAATGCAGCCTCAACACACTCCCCACAGGCATCACAATCCACATCAAATGGCTGATACAAATCATGAACTATTAGAATTGGTTCTGTGGTCAGCTTCTCTTTGAGTGTGCTGAATGCTTTCTTGTGTGGAATACCCCATCTGAAAGCTGCATTTTTCTTAGTAAGGTCATTAAGTGGAGCGGCTATGTCTGCAAAATGCATGATAAATCTTCTGTAGTAAGAACATAGGCTAGGAAACTATGGACTTCATGCACAATCTTAGCTATGGCCATTCCTGAATGGCTTGGATCTTTTCAGGATCCATCCGTATCCCATCTTTCGCAACTCATGAAGGCTTTATCCTTGTATGGAATAGCTGTTGGTTTGCAAGTAAACTTTCTAAAGTCCAAGCTTTTACTTTTGCATGTTGAGGATTGGCATAGCTCTTTGTGACCGGGGGAAATTGTTCTGCCCAACTAGCTTGCTCGTCATCTTGGCTATCCTTTGGGATGGACCATCACTCACCGTCAAAAAACAGATTGGGTACTTATAAAGCTCAAGAAGAAACTAAAATATTGGAAGTTAGCCACTTTGCCTCTTCATGTTCGACGCTGAATTGTGCAATAAATTTTCGTGGCTTACATTCAGTTTTTCTTGCCTTTGATGATGTTGATAAAAAATACATCTCTTCTTTCATGTCTAATATTATGGAGACTTTCTGGTGCTCAAAGCATGGCCGTAAGGGAATTAGATTACTCTCTATGGAGCTAGCCTTCGTTATGGCTGAGTCAGCCCTTCACCTCCGGAGTGCCGATAGAAACTCAATACGAAGACTTTGTATAAATGGATGCTCAAGTATGTGTGGGTGAGTGGATTTGTATGTGTGAGAGCATATGTTTGTACTATGGTCTACACCCACTGTTGGGCGCTGATGATGTTAGTGTTGTGTTTTTAGAGGATGCGTTTGGGCATTTTCTTAGACTCATCTAGGTATATACTCTCTATGGAGCATCTGTGTTTCCCAAAGATGCACGGTGGCTTGAAAATATTGAATATTCATATTCATATTTTGGCACACAAAGGCTGCACTTTCTGCAGGGTGATCAGCCTTGGGCTGCTATGATGTCTCATTTACTTCTATAGTTGACCATTTATTGCTTTTGGGCACTGGCATCCACTCCATGGGACTCATTTTGGTTTATATCGATGGTACTATTAAAGGCTGTCCTTTTGTTTCTAAAATGTTCTTGGCTTGGAAGGAGATTCTCTCTCATCTCAAATGCCATGGTCGTGACTCTTTGGATGGGAATTCCTTGTACGGTGAGAACTTGCACCGGTCAAGGGCATTTCATCGTCCCTTTGCTTTGCAAGAACCTAGGTGCTCGCCTTTTATTTCATCCAAAGAAATTACACTTGGTGGTGTGTGCTTCATGATGATGGTACTCTATTGCCTTTTCCTTTGGCGGCCAGACAGGATTGGGGATGCATTATCGACCCCTTTGGCACTATCTTTCTCAGATGCTTTATTCCTTTTTACCAGTACCGAGGTTGGAGCTTATGTATCGCCTTAGCAATTAGTCCTTTCATCACTAGAGTTCTTCTACCCCCGGCTGATATCTCAGTGGTGGCTGGTTTATATAGGGTTTTGATGCCTCGTCCTTGGATATCGCATCATGCGAATTGTCTTGTCACTCGTGATTTCTTGCTATTTCTTCAGTAGTGCCTCTAGGCTCGCTTTCCAACTGTTTCCTTTGGCAAGCTTTTTTGGACCTTTGGCATTCTAGGCTCGCTTTCCAACTACTTTGGCAATCTCCCACGGCGAGTCTGATCTATTTTTCATGTGGTGTGTGTATATATATATATATATATATATGTCTATATATATACATGTGTGTGTGTGTGTGTGTGGTGTTCGCGTGGTGGTGCGTGGTGAGAGAGAGGGAGGACCTGCAGCCCTTGCTCCAGCCTTCCCATCAGCCCCCTAGCCCCCCCAAACCAGCCCGTTTGCATCAGCTACCTGCTGCGCCACATCAGAGCTCAAAAAACGGCATTTTGGAGCATTAACTACCTGCTGTACAGCCCGCCATAATTCCGTACAGTTTCCGTACAGGTGTACAGACCTGTACGGCCTGTCCCGCCGTGCTCAGGCTGCTGCTGCCAGTCGATTCCCTGCTCCTGGGTCGTTTTTATGCAGGGTTTTACTCACGGACTGCATCTATACGCTGGTTCTGAGGGCTCTCTGCTCGCATTTCTCTCCTCTTGGGTTTTTGGGTCCTGTGTACTCTTTCCATTGCCAGAATCTCCCCTCTTTTTCTGAAAAATAGTTCATCTGGAAACTTTTACTGATTTTTTTCTCTTTTTCTTCTACAGAACTTGTCTTTTCTTTTCTCTAAATCCCTACATCTCTCTTTCCCCTTCTTCTCCTTGCAAATACACTATTTCCTTCTTCTCTGTGGGCTGTTTTTTCTTTTTGGGACTGTTTTTTCTCTATTATCACATTATAGGTACCTCCTTTTTGGGTTCCATCCTCTTCCGAAGACATGGCTGAATACTCTTATGAAAAAACTTTTCAAAAGGATCGATCAGTTCAATGCAAAAAGCAAAAGCAGGCTGAGGGTAAGCATGACCCATTGCATGATTCTGTTGAAGCACAACTGGTTTATGATGTCATGCATGAAGGATTTGCAGACACAAGGAAAGAGTGGAAAGACTCTGTCCCCTCGGTTGGTCTCATGGTTGAAGTGGATGAAATTGTGGATCCGGTTAGAGAATATGCCAAAAATGCAGTTATTTTATTTCTCCCAGGTCGGATGCCACCTGTTGCTGAGGTAGGCAACTGGTTGACCCGCACACTAGCTGGCTCATTTGTTTGGAAGGTACACTATGCAGCTAGAGGTTTTTTTGAGGTCGTTATGGTAGATGAGATTCACATGCAAATGCTTTTGGAACATTCGCCCGTCTTTTTTGGGCAGCAAATGGTGCACGTTTTGCCATGGTCTCCCACAAGGGATTTTCAGGCTTTGATCCGACACCGATGTCCACTTTGGGTTGAAGTTGTAGACTTCCCGCAATGCATGGCTTCACTCTCACCTAAAATTGTAGCGACTATTGGCAAAGTGGTTTGCCTACCACGGCCTAATGGCAACTCAAATCAATTTTGCATTCTTTGGGATACTGATAATCCCACACCAGAGTCTTATTCAGTCACGATGAACAATGTTGACATGGGAAGTGCTTTTTATAAATTGAAATGGGGATTATTTGCAGGGGCTTGCTTTGACTATAAAAAATTTGGGCACATGGCTTCGCAATGTCTCCAATGAGTCAGCATAAAATGTCTCCTGTCACTTTGCCTGTTTAGATGCCCACTAAGGATGCTCTGGAATAAAAATAGAGGTAATAGACAGTTTTTTGTGAATCTGGATAAAGGCAAAGCTCCAGTGGTTTCAAATGGGACTGCTTCTTCCCCTTCGCTTCCTGTTATTCAACCCTCAGCAAAAGGACCGAAACTTCCAATTGATGGATGACAAAGTCCAAGAAAAGTTATATCTATTTGACGACCTCCACTCCCTTGCACTTGGAATGCACTCCCTTGCACTTGGAATGGTGCATCTTCTAGTGGAAACTCTTCAGAGGTCAATTCAGGAATTGGGATCACATGGGTTGCAGTGATAGCTAGCAGAACTCTCTTCCCTGAAGAAGAGGTTGTTGCTTTGCTGTCCACTCCTCAGGCAGATGTTTCTTCTCAAGGAAGAGGCCCTGACCCTGAGGTAGAAATGCAGGGTTGACATCCTGAAGGTTGCTGCTGTACATAGCTGTTTTTCTTCTATAAATATATGTAAATATGACTGCTCATGTCAAATGCTTTACACTTAATCTTCAGGGTGTGACAGTAGGAAATGGAAATCTGTGTGGCTGTATATCAATAGATTTCAGCCTGACATAGTGGCATTACAAGAACACAATCAACATGTCTATGCAGGAAAGACAGGTCATTACTGTGGATATGATATCTTCTATGTTGGGGAGCACTCTTTCTTAGGTGTAGTATTTCTGATCAAGCATGAGCTTCGGCCAGTTATTGCTTTGAATGATAATCAAGGCAGATGGATTATTCTTCAATGCATCTTTCAAGGCGAGGTGTTTGAATTTGCATCTGTCTATGCACCTCAATCTTCTGGGGATAGAACTGCAATTTGGAATGCCATGCAACGATATCCATGGAGATATCATGCCTTTATATGTGGGGATTTCAATAATGCTCCGCAATAGGGTGACATTATATCAGGAAATACTCATATGTTAACCCCTGAAAGGCATGCATGGTCTCAATTACTGATGCATCTTGCTTTGGTTGATCTTTGGAAGGAATTGCAGCCTTTGTCACCAGGATATACTTTCCAACATAATGCCCTTTCTTCTTATTAGGCACATCTGGATCGCTGGTATAGTGTAGCTCCACAACAAAATGATGATTTTACATGCAAAATGTGGATTGACTATGCCTTTGTGCATTCAGATCATGCACCTTTATGGTTGAGGTTATCTTGTTATGATATGCCAAATGATAGACTGCCTCAAAGGCGACATCTGATTGTGAACAATAGCGATTTGCAGCATGTTGTTTTCAAGGCCATGGTTCTCACTCTGTTTCTTCTCAGAGCCACTTTGATATTGATAATGCATGGGATTCTTTTGTTTCCAAAATGCAAGTTGTAATTAGAGGTTATAGCAAGTCTTACATGAAGACTCTGAGGGAAACTGTGACAGGAACCACAAAGTCTTTCAAGAGCCTATTTCTACCATGTTCTACTATTTCCGGATGTCACTCAGGCAATCCTTCTATGGTTGCCTGATTGTTCGTCACATAGATTACACTGTGTACTTGTCCTACAATGAAATTTTCTGATCTTGTATTTGCTGATCCCCACTTTGGGGACAGCTTCTTTTTAATAGAAAGATACATGGATTTCACCCAAAAAAGAGAGAGAGAGTGAGAGAGAGAGAGAGAGAGAGAGAGAGTTACAGGTACAACACCATCAAATACTTCCTGGGCTGGTTGCATGCCCTCACGTGCCTCCCAAAAAAACAGTAGAGAAAGGGAAAAGGGAAAGCCATATTGCTGATTCACACCAGCTTACAGACTCCGGAGGAGATCGTAGATTGTAGGTCAACTACTTAATTCAAGACTATGCAATTTGTGTGCGAGCTCCTTGGACAGCACTCTCCTGCAGACGTGTGCGGTCCTACTGGCTGTGTGTATGCACCAAGCTCTGCTCCAGAAACTGCGCCAGAAGGTGAGGGATGCTTACAGTCTGAACTCCCAAAAGGCCCCCACAATGGGGCCTTTTTATAGAGGGTTTCAAGCCCTCCAGATTGGCCGACCCAGTCTGTAGGTCAGCGAAGCAGCCACAGACTGGGCGACCGAATCTGTGTTCACACGACTGGACGTGGCCTATATAAGGCCAGTCTCCCCTACTGCCGACCTGTTCAGGACTGCCGCCTGGCAGCCTGTAATGTTGTGCACAGGCTGCTGGCTCCTGCTGTAGCTACCTACCAATCCGCCGACGTGTGGGCTATCTTCTCTTGCCCATATGTCTGTGTGCAGCCTGTTGTAGCCATTGCTTCAGCCCTGCTTCTCCTTTCTGCAAGTTTGCTGACCAGTCTGTTTTCTCCCAGGCCCTGCAGATGTTCTGTACAATGATTGTGCAGCCTGCAGGCCTCTGTACATACTGATCCACCTTCCATACCTGTTCTGTACACGTATGTAGTCTTTTTGAACTCCGTTTCCAGCCCTAGGTCTTCTGTGTGGCAGCCTGCAGTGCTGTCCACCTACCTGCCTTGTGGATATTTCCTCCATCTAGATCTGCCCATCTGGCATCCAAACCTGATGCACACACAGCAGACTCTCATGCCCCCCGACCTATATTGGTACCAGGGCCCGGTGCTCTGCTCAAATGGGGGGTCTTATAGGTAGGAGAATGGACCCTAATTTCTAACACCCCCTCCCATTATTACACTGTGACCTGAAGACACATGCCTTCCATCTGCTCCCTTTCAGAAGCTTCCAGGAACAATTTGAGAAATGTGTTGAAAGCATATGGTTTACCTCCATGTCCATTGCTGCTATATTCTTGCAACTCAAGAACCAAGCACGGTACACTACAGTACCATCCTCCAATAGCACTACCAAATGACATCATGAACATTCCTGGCACACCGTACAACTAGGTATAATCTCAGTGTGCTTCCAGTCCCCCCCTCTGAATTTGGGAGTCGTCCAGGCCCTGAAAAGCATCAAGTCTCGTGGGTCTATTTCAACCTGTTATGCAACCTGCATGATCCACAACAAACATCCAGAACCCCTGAAATTACTCCAGGCTGTCTCTAGATACAAACTTGAGCTCCTCTCAAGTTCAAGTCCTGAGTCCACCAAGGTACAGTAGTACTGCTGTCTGTAGATGCCTCTGGTCCTCCTTGAGAAGTCGATCAACTGTAAGTAACAAGCTATCCATGCCAACTAGGTCCATCAACCAACAGAAAACCCAACTGCCTCTGTTAAGAGAGCTCCTCTGGTACCTGTCTAGAGGTTTTTCACCTTCCAACTTAGCAAGCAAATATTGCCAAGTTTACTATTGTACTCATCTGACATCATATAAATACGAAGAGATTACATACCCATGGTCTTTAGTTCGTTGCTTGCTGGTAAAACAAGCCAAATACCTCAATGAAGTACTCCCATCAGTACAGGTGGTTCCGGAGCCAATACTCTAGTCATGGTGACAGTTTCAAGTGGTGTAGTTGAAGGGTAGCTGAATTCCGCTGTTCACGATGAATTTTTTGGAACAATAGATGTTGTGAAATAACTTGTGGATGTGACGAATGCGGATGGCTGAACTTGCAGGCAACAACTGGTCTGCTGTCTCAACAATAATTTGGGTGATCCTTGATAATTTAGATGTGTTTTATGAAGAGAGTTAAAGAAGAGAGAGAGAAAATGCAATATGTGAAATGTGATATTTCTGAAGTGTTGTGTTCATTGGTGCAGGAGATAGTGCCTCTAAGAAAGGTTTGTCGAAGACCAGAGACAGAGTATCGTCTGAATTCAAAACCCCCTCAATCTCCTGGTGATACTTCAGCTCTAATGGTTAACGATTCAACAGTGCTTGACTCTATGGGCAATGTGCATTCATCTAGGGGCACGGCACTGGGAGAAGGCAAGCGTATGAGGCTTGATACTAGTCCCCATCGACAAGAAAATCAACCATTGGGTGGAACTGTGTGGGTTACCGGGCCAAAAGTTGAAGTTAATCAGGCAGTACCTGCTGGATTGCCCCAGTCAATGGTTGGTGGTACTGGTACCATTGCGGCCTTCAGTTAGGAAATCTGCCTTTCTATCGAATGGCAGCTTGTTCAAGCAGTATTTTCTCTCTCAGGTTGCCTACTGTAAGTTATTTAATGGGGCATTGTGGCAATGAGTCTGCTTTGAAGTCTGTTGGTGGTGCTTGTAGAAACATGGTTGCAGGCACAAATAACTGCCCTACTGTAAGTTATCTAATGGGGCATTGTGGCAATGAGTCTGCTTTGAAGTCTGCTGGTGGTGCTTGTAGAAACATGGTTGCAGGCACAAATAACTGAAGGTTCTCTTTCATGCGAAGGAAAAGTTAAGAGAGGCTTCAATATACAGCCTTTGGTAAAATAGTCAGGTATTGAGGAGGAACTGAACAACTGTACTAGTGCATCAATAAACTATTTTTTTCTAGTGGACATACCATGATTCTGTGATTGCATGAGATCCTACAGATTACACATTCTGTACTATCTTATTGTATGGTTAAGCCCATTTTACAGGTGCTCTAATAGTTCACATGCCCATTATATTGGGCCGGAAATCGGTGCACCCCACTCATGGAGCATGGGGATGTGGGTTCCTTACTAGTAAGATTAAGGTGCATTGCTTTATGTTGATAATATGGTTTTGATCCCATTACTACAGAGAGAAACACATACGTTTCATTTGCTTGGGACTGTACGCTTTGTGTGAAGCTGGTTATGGTGTCTTTACTTAGGACATAATACTTTGAGGGCATCCTCTCTCTTTTAAAGAGTAGCAAATGGAGATTGCTATGCTAGATCCCCCCATACCCAAGTGATAGTGCTACTTTATGGAGTCTATATGCATACATCATGGTTGATTTGTGTGTGGTATCTCCTCTTATTGTTAGCATGTGCTGTATCTTTTTCTTCCCATAAATTGGGAAATTTTATTGCATTAAAAACATTTAAAGTATTGGGAACATCTTATTCTTTGATTGTTAACTTAAAATCCCTACTTTGTCACGAAGTTGGTGTAATTGTGTGTTTAAACTCTTCTTACTTTTCTTGTTTAATGCATCGAATTGAACTAGCCTGGACTTCTAAGGCACTTCATAATTTTTTTGTTTTTGTGTGAGGTGAACTTGTAGCTCATTGTGGACTTGGAAAAAAAGAGGCCATAACTCGAGCAATTATAGAAGCATTAATAAAGACGCACAACGTCCACATGGTATAATAAACTTGTCTATGTACTAGGCTAGAGACAAATGAAATATTGCTCATTAGATTTGTGGAATACTTAACTATAGCCCTAAACTAAGGAAATCCTTGCAATTGGATGTGTTGTGTTCGTTCATGAAATGAAACAGACATACACATGACAATAGACTCTTGCGGAATTGCTTGAATGAACATTGCATCCACATATCGTCTAGGGTCTCAAATGAGCAAGACCATAATGATATTTATCTTAAGTGAGAAAATAATTTTGAAAAATAATTTTCGTAACAATCTCATGTGTGATACCTCAGTTGTAGTCATAAGCACAATAAGGATGAGGGTTTCCTTTGGCACTATCAGGTTTTCAAGGGGGAAAACAAAAAAATTAGAAAAAAAGAAAATGAAGCAGCCATCATCGGGAAAGGTGGTCAACTGACCCCTAAAACGTGGGGAAGCTAAGAGGCTCACTACAATATCATTCTTAGAATTGCTAGCAGTTAAGCCTTTAGATAGTTTTTTCTATGTTTAGGAATGTGGAACTACATTAAATTGAATGCATTAGAAGTGTCTCCTAGCAAGAAGAAAAACTTATGTAGATGGTGCATTGGTTGCATTTAAGTGAGCCAACAACTTAAACAAGTTTGGAGATTTTTTAAGGAGCACACCTTTCATGAGTGGCTAATAAAAACCTTCGTGCAACAAAACTAGCAATTTATATAGCTTTTGGGATGTCTCTCCTACTCTACTCTTATCATATGTCTTATATTAATCATCAAGCATAAAAGATGTGTTTTAATCCAATCTAGCCACATGTCATCTTGGCATTGAGAGAAATTGGCATGTATTCTCTTAGGATGAAATTTGGTTCCTTTTTATAAATAACTAAGAAGACGAGGCTAGTCGATGTTGTAACATCAGTGTAAAGAATGTACATCATCAAAATTGAAGAGTTTGTTCCCGTTATGTTCCTTGCATGGAATGTATCCTTATTTTCACAATTGGAATCTTGAGTAAATTTATTGCTAGAAGTCAAAAAATACGCATTTGTTGCATTGATTATGAGAGCATCATCAATATATTTTAGGAGCCTTACCATCTTTGGTTCACCTTTTGGGGAAAGATTTCTTCCTTTTTGACACAGTGGTTATGGATTATGGACAATGTTTCTTTTCAAATAGTGTTTCTCTTTCTAGACTAGTTTAATGCATTTATCTTTGTGCCCTAGTTTCATAGAGCATGAATTGTGCAAGCAAAAATTCTAACAAATGCGATATACATTAGGGGGAGAGGGGCAATCCAAGGAGAAAAAGTATAAGTGATCCATAACATTATGTGAAAAATGGTGATATTATTCTCAAGAAGGAAAAAACAAAGACGGTAGGGCTCTAAAAATATATCAATGTTATTCACACGGTCAAATAACTTTTAAGTAGCAAAAATGAGTGCTTCTTGACTTCTAGCAAGGGATTTATTGAAGTTTCTTTCTTGAATATTATCATTAATCTAAATGTTATTTTCATGTGAAGCATGTATCTTAGACTATATAGAATTCCTTCTACACATGTATGCAAGCTAGTGTTCATTGAAAAGTACACTAGTTGAGCTTTTCACAAACCAAAGATAGCCAATTGACAACATTTGCTGTGGTTTACGTTGTGTGCAATGTCGTGTTGCAATTGTTCACACATGTTTAAGGGCATGCTCCATCTAGTTTTGTTTGAAACTATCTAGTCATTTGAAACTAAGATAGCCAATTGACAACGTTTGCTATAGTTTACAGGGTGTACAATCTCGTGTTGCAATTGTTCACACACATTTAAAAGCATTCTCCATAGTTTCTTGGTTTTTGGTTTCTAGTTTTTCCTAGTTTGTTTAAACTAACAATATTTGAAAATATGCTCTCCACAATTATATACCTATTGCATAATGGTTTTCAAACATTGATCTTTGGTGATATTCGTAACTTGATTAGCCTTAAAATGGATACAAAAGACAAATTCAATCTATATATTACTCTCTGAATAAATCCAACAGTATTTATAATTTTGTATAGTTTCATTTTCCAGCATGCTTTTCTATTGTATTAGGATTAGTTAACTAAATCTAATCCCCAATTATAGGAAATAGTAAAACATCGTTGGGTGTGGCCTGATGGTGCTTCCTCTCACTCATAAATTCTAATTTGTTTTAAGGTTGAAATCCTTGAATGGTATAAACATGATGTGGAATCTCTTTGCAAGTAGCCATGGCAAAGGAGGAATATTTTGGATATTGTGTTCTAATTAAGTGTATTTTTTGTTAACATTAATCAACATGTCCTCAATATAGGCTATAGAGTGCCCATGATGCAGTAACATAGTTTGGAGCTAGAGGTAGCTACCTCTCCATAGGGGTGCAATTGACATACATTTTAAGCCTTAGCAATGATTTACTACTGCATAGAGTGTTCCATTGAGAAAGAGTAGATGAAGTACAAAGAAAAATGGATATGACTATGATGCCATTAATAGAGCTCGTACTTTACACGTTATATGGTGCTTTCAAACAGCCACCTTTTACTCAAGTCATGCCAATGTTCTCTTGGTTTTGTAGCAAAGGCATCACGGGAGATCATAACGATTGCAAAAATATTGCAATGGTGAAGCAATGGGAGCGGTGTAGGGGGACTATGTCGGAGAGAAAAACAATGAACCACAGCTTGAGGATGGCTTTGATAATTGTGAAAATTGGCTCCTTTGGTATAGAAAGTGTGAAAAACGGTCCATGGTTGAATTAGAGGAGAAAATGGAATTCCAATACTTATGTGGCCAATATGAATCTGAGCAAGTAATAAGGGCTTGTGGCACTCTATGCCCACCGTAAGCACTCTTACCCATTTCATATGCGAAGTGTGTAAAAAGATAAGCTATCATTGATTAGAAAGGCAAAGTGGATTCTTTAAATGGCATTTTCAAAAGTTCAAATCTATTAAGGATGAAGGCCTTTCACACTTCTTGCCTAACTTGAGGAACCTTATACAATTTATATGCTCAAATGAATGGAAAATGGCTCAAATAGTAGGAAAGTATGACGACAGAAAGACCACCCATGGTTGATTTGGAAAATATATTCTAGAGGGGGATGGGAGAGGGAAAGTGAGAGTGAGTTTTAGAGAGAGAGTGGGAAAGGGAATTTTAAGTGGATACTGGTAGTCGGTGCAATGCATGATGCAGACTATTAATAGACTTAGTATCAGTATAAGTTGCTATTGCTTATTTGAATTTTTCTCCTTAGCAAATTGTAACAAGTGATCATGCATAACTTTTACTTTGCAACTCAAAACTTCCTATCATCCAAGATCCATGAATTAAACATAGAATTTTATTATCCTAGACATTTGTGAGTTGAACATAGGAGAAGCATTTTGTTTTGTTTTTATTGGGAGTTACTACCTTTCAAAAAGTAGTGCATGTTAGTCCAACATAAGCTCATACTTTGGCTCTTATACCAAGTTCATACTTGCTTTCTCTATATTCATGGGCACCTTAGTTCAAATGAGTATGCAATAAGAGAAGGCGAGAGAGAGAGAGAGAGAGAGAGAGAGAGAGAGAGAGAGAGAGAGAGAGAGAGAGAGAGAGGCAGGGGGGGAGGGAGGGGGGAGAAGTTAGCGATGTAGTAATCTACTCAAAGGAGCTGGTCATGGTGGTGGAAGTGTCTATGGTGTTTGGCCTTTTGGTTATGGTAGGTCATGGTAGCACAAGGACCAAGCAAAGCAAAGAAGAGAAAAATGCTCAAGATTTTAAAAAAGGAGAAGAAGGAGAGAGAGTGGTATAGAGGTGCACTAACCAATGAAGGATGCCACTAAAGATCATGCTCAAATCATGTTGGATTGCAAGCATTGGATACATCAATCCTCCAAGTATTTACACTATTAAACATCATATCACAGGTAATGCATCAGTTGAGTACCACCAAGATAATAATGATTCAAACCCCCTTGTTGTGAAGTTATACTCGGATAATTCTCTTATGATAGTCTCACAGGTTTATATTTATATAATATAAATGAATCTTAAGAAGACATCATGCCATTTTCAAATCCTTCATTATGAAGTGTTTTTAGAATAGTCCAGTAAATCATCCACATAAATATCAATCAACAATTGAATCCTATCCAATAAATCAAGTAAGAGTGATCAAATCTATAAATATCTTAATATAAGAGTTCTCAAATCTATATGTCTTAATATAATTACTGCTCTGTGGAGAATTCCTTGGATTATAGATTGCTTTGCTCATTTCCTCTTGACTTTGTGTCACCAAAGGGTTCCTTAACCTTGGTAGATGTATTAAATTCTTTGGGTGGTACATTTTACCTTTGCTTCAAATATTGAGCCTTTGCAAAAAAAAGGGGCAAGAGTGTTCGAATTGGGATAAAACTTAGTGTTGCTACATACTCTGATACATCAGTAAGAGCAGTGCAAGAGACAATAACCCATCCATGCTCAAACTTCAATAGTTTGACTATATTCAACATGTTTTGGAGACTTTGGGTCCCTATGAACAAGATTATTGAAATTTCATTTACTAAACCAACTCTTCATCATGTACAACAAGTCTTTTACATTTTGGATTAAGTCAATTTTGAATGGAGAATGGTTGTGTACCGTATGCCTAAAAGCAAATTTCAAAAAATGGATTTGTCCCTCCTCCCCTCATGGAATTGGCCTACGAAGGGTCTTTGGGTTTGTGACACTTTCCAACCTACGAAGGGTCTTTGGGTTTGTGACACTTTCCAATAAATATATATTTTGATTTTGAAGACGTAGGATGTTTGGCTATAGTATCATGTGTGACTAACTTCAATCTAGAACAGCCATCATATTCCTAACCTTTTGATGGATGATCAAAATCATTGTTTGATAGAAATGTCATTATCACCACGATTAATTTTTTTTCAATGCTTCTTGACAACAACAAGTAGGATTGAAACAAGAGATATTACCTCATTTGTTGATACTTAAGATGATTACAATTTAACAAATGAATAGGTTTGATTTTACTTCCACTCTAGAATCTTCAATGAGCTAGAATCTCTATCGAGTGTACTAGCTTGGACCACCACTCATTTTGACAATTTATACAATAAGAAACCAATGACCATTACGGCAAGCACTTCTCCCCAATGTATACTCAATTCTTATCACAAGTCCTAAAGCAGGAGTGATTTGTCTACCTCATCGAATATGCCATAAGTAGAACATGCACATACTGCACATGAAAATGGGCTGGTAAGCGAGAAACGATCCGTTTTAATGCTTCTTACTGCCGATGCTAGCACCCATTAGTACTCCCTTAAAATGCTTTGTGCTAGTGCTTTCCTTGATTTATGTATGAGTATTTGCCTCAATATGTCTGTGTAATATGCGTAATTGTTTCTTCCACAAAAGGATGGGCCCAAAGAAAACCCCAAGTACAAAAAATTAGCCATCTTACAAAAGGGGCCAAGGCTTGTGGTGGCCTACGATGACAACAGCTAACTTAGACACCCCTTAGGGTAAGACTAAAACACCACCAAGGTTCTCACTACATTAGTCATGCATTGCCCAATTAGGGGCTTAGACTTGCCAATTACTTTAGCCAAATCCTCAACACCAAGCCTAAGAGAATTGATTCTATAAACCCAATGCCCATAGACTGATGAAAAACTAGTTGATTCCAGACTAGCCATACAACATTGACCGTTACAGCTCTAATATATGGCCAACAAGCCATCAACATTGAAGGCAAACCCATTGGAGTCCTCAAGGAGTGCTAGCTTCCAGTTGGAGGTGATATAGAATCTAGCCAAAAGACTGACCTTACAAATCACCACTTCTACCTTGCTCCATACTCATCGAGTACCTGGGCAATACTAAAAAAAGTGCCTAATTACTTCTAGAGACATCCCACAGAGAGGGCAATTTGGGCTCACATAAAATCTTTTAGCAATCTTAGCTCTGGTTGGGAGCCATTGGATGAAGGGTCTTCCACAGCATAAAGCTTCACCTCCCTATTCTACATTCTTTCCAAATAATCCTAAACGTCTTCCCTCCACCATGCAAGAGATCATCTCAAGCCCCATTTCCTATTCAAATCCATACCATCATCAAATTTTGATAGATGTTTTTTGCTTTGATCATTTTCAAACTAGTCTTCATTAGGTGCCATTGGCTTGCTCTATATACTTGTGTCTCTATACACTTGGTGGGCCAATCATTTGATATCCTACTTAATACCCACATAGCAAAGAAATTTCCCTTCATTCAAAGAAAATATAGTGACCACCAATTCATCTTGGTACCAATCCCCTCTGGAGATATCCTAGAACTAAGACCAAGAAGACAAAATACTTTGTGCTCGAAGCATGTCCAGTGAGGCAAATGGTCCAGCATCATTGAGCACTACTTTACTCCACCATATAATCTCAGAGAGGCTCGCATCACCTCTCAAGCTTGCATGAGAAGACTAAGACATCTTGGCAAAGCTGAGTTTCCAGCACCTACTAGTGGAGTGATTAGATCAAATCCTAGAAAAAAATCGTTCATACCAAGAGAGTCTGAATGGCACAAGTTCACAACCCACCCAATCATTCCATCTAATACCCCCTCATCTTGCAGGGGATCAATATGAATGGCACCCTCCACATCTCCTCCAAAACTGTCGACATCCATACTGATGGTTGTGGTGGCTTCATCATAGATGCATAATTGTGGATGTTGTTGTATCCCCTATGTTGCAATGCCTACAACTCCCAAATGCCAAGAGCACACAAGTGGGGGACTGTGTGCAGCATCGTATATAGTGGACTTGAAGGGGTTGTAGTTGTGTATATTTTTGAAGGCTCTATGTGTGGCATTGCACATAGTCCCCTATTGGTGAAGATTGAATGATATCCTTTACATACCACTGCAAAAAAACAACAATTTATTGTGACATAAATTTTCCCATGGGTGGTTGTTATACTCATTGAGAGAGAGAAGCTTGAATTTTTGGTGGGTAGATTTTGTAAGCATGGATAACTCACTTAGAGACAAAAATCAAAAATATCAAATGAAGAAAACTGAGGAAAGAAGTCACTAAAAAGGCAAGCTCAATGCCCTAGCAGATTGCAAATAGAAACATCCGAGAGAGATGTATTGTATTGTAAGCAAGCTTTTTGCTCTTGTAGACCTACAAGCTATCCAAAGTAATGTCACACAATTTGTCACATGATATATATCTCTATTGTATTGTAAGTAAGCTTTTTGATCTTGTAGATCTACAAGCTATCCAAAGTAATGTCACACAATTTGTCACATGATATATATCTCTATTGTATTGTAAGCAAGCTTTTTGATCTTGTAAATCTACAAGCTATCCAAAGTAATGTCACACAATTTGTCACATGATATATATTGTGTTCAAGAGTTTGGCATTAGAGATAAGGAGACACTCCTAAGACATGCGCCTGAGAAAGATAAGGAATTGGATGAAAGAGTGATTGATGGTGGTGGAGAAGATGAGGCCTAATGCACATGGTATGATACACCCATAGGAGTTTTAGGATAGCTAGTATAGACTAGCTTGCATGGGGTACCCAAGTAATGGAGAAGGGTTCTTTCAAGTGCTCTTTGTTATGGATTGGGACTTGAAGGGCCATGTCATAATAGAGAACAAGATGGAAACACTTGCATCATCTAATGTTACAAAGAAATTCATTTGAGATAGCTATGGCATGACTTGGATTCATGATACTCTAGAAAAACTCGTAAACTCGCTGTGAAAAAACTCGCTATAAAGTAAACTCCGCATGATGTGCCCAACTCTCCTCTTATTTGTCGATGGAATTGGAATGACTACTACACCAAGAGGTATATCTTTGTGAACTTACTTTTATGGTGATTTTATCTCTTCTGCATCGGAAAGAAGTAATATTGTTTTTGATAATGTTAAAAAGTCTAAATCTTCTTTCAATGATTTAATGTTAGAATTTAAATATGTTTTTTTGTCTGATCTTCCTGATGGTTTACCCCCTAAGAGAGAAGTAGATCATAAAATAGATTTGATTCCTAGATCTACCCCTGTTTGTAAACCCCCTTATAGGCTTAGTCAAATGGAGGAACGTGTGATCGAAAGATAAAATTTAATGGAATACCTTAGGAAGGGCCAAATTTAACCAAGTAGCTCACCTTAGTCTGCACTAGTTTTACTGGTAAAGAAAAAGGATGGTACTATGCATTTATGCATAGATTACCAAGTAGTATATAAAATCACCATAAAAATTAAGTATCCTATGCCTCGCATTGATGAGCTCTTTGATCAATTGCAAGGGGAAAAATATTTTACTAAAATTGATTTAAGGTCAGGATGTCACCGAGTATGAATTAGGGAGGAGGATGCCCCTAAGACATCATTTCATACTAGGTAAGGGCATTATCAGTTTAAAGTAATGCCATTTGGATTAACAAATGCTCGAGCAACTTTCATGACATTTATGAATAGTGTCTTAAGGCCATATCTAGGAAAATTTGCTATAGTATTTTTAGATGATATCCTTATATATAGTACAACTAGAAAAAAGCATTTGGAACATTTGCAAAAAGTGTTCTAGCTGCTTAGAGATAATTCACTCTTTGCTAAACAATCCAAATGTGAATTATTTGTAAAAGAAGTGAAATATTTGGGACATATAATACCCCAAGAAGGGGTTGGTATGGACCCTAAAAAAGTAAGGGACATATTGGAATGGCCACATCCTACAAATCTAGAAGAATTACATATATTCTTAGGTTTGTCCGGATTCTATAGGAGATTCATCCAAGATTATGCTAAGATTGATGTTCCGATCATGGACCCGCTTAAGGGGAAGGGAAGCACCTTCATATGGGGTGAACCTCAAAAGAGAGGTTTTGAAAAATTAAAAGTAGCTTTAGTAGCAACTCTTGTCTTAGAGGTAGTGGATCCTAATGAACCATTCATGGTTGAGACAGATGCTAGTGATTTTGCTGTTGGGGCACTGCTTTTATAAAAAAGTAGACTAGGGGCATTTGAAAGCAAAAAGTTAGATCGTGCCCAATGGAATTACTCGGCAAAAGGAAGTGTATGCTAGAGTCTATGCTTTAAAGAAGTGGAGGCACTATTTGTATGGTGCCAAATTTGAGATCATCTTTGATCAAGAGAGCATTAATCGGATTTGCGATCAACCAGAGCTTAAAGGTAGAAAAGCTAGATGGGTTGAATTAATGCAAGAGTTTGATATACAATTGACATATCGAAAGGGGAAGTTCAATGTAGTAGGCAGCAGCTCTCTTAGGCAAATGCCAATTGTTGATGAATTGAGTTTTACTCAATTTCAGAATGATTTCCTAGAGTCCTTAAAGGGAAAATGTGAGTTTGATCCTCACTTCTCTGAAATATGGAAAGCAATTAGAAATAGGAATCCAACTAGTCAAGAGGCTTTCACTGAGGAGTCACATGGAAATGGTAACACACCACAGGTTGGTGATAAAGGACTCAAGTGGAAAAAATATACTATTGAGGATGGCTAGATTCTCTACAAGGGTAGAGTATGTGTCTCGAATAATAATGTCTTGGATAATAATGACATTAGGCACAAATTTTCTTGTCATGATAGTCCAAGTGCTGGACACCCGGGAATTTAGAAGAGATATGTGCTTCTGAAAAGGTAATTCTTTTGGCCTGGATAGGTAAGGACGTCCAAGATTATGTATTGAAGTGCCAAAAATGCCAGGTCAATAAGGTTTAACGCCTTAAGGTAGAAGGTCTCCTATACCCATTGGAGATTCCATCTGGAAAATGGGAAAGCATCTCCATGGATTTTATGATGGGATTACCTAGGACACAAAAGGGGCACAACTCGGTGTGGGTAATTGTTGATTGGTTGACCAAGATGGCTCATTTTATTCCTATCAATGAAGATGTTAAAACTCTAGAATTAGCTAGGCTATTTGTGGAGCATATTTATAGATTGTATGGGCTACCAAAATAAGAAATATTATTAGTGACCGGGATAGCAAACATCCATTTTTGGAGGGTTGTGTTTATGAGGTTAGAAACTTCATTCAATATGAGCACTGCAGATCATCCACAGAGTGATGGTCAATTTGAAAGGGTCAATCAGATCATTGAAGGTATGCTTTGAGCATATGTAAGTAAACAATAAACTAATTGGGAACAATATTTGTCGATATTAGACTTTGCATATAACAGTGCCAAACATTTAGCTACAGGTTTTAACCCATTTATGATGATGTATGGATTTCAACCAAGAGCCCCAATGGCAATGGGACTCAAAAAAGAGAAGGTTCAAGCGACCAAAGACTTTCTTGAAGATATGAATCAAATTCTTAAGCTAGCTAAAGATAGCATAAGAAGAGCTTAGCATAGAGCATGAACTTATGCAAATCCCCATCATAGAAGGTTGGAGTTTGAAAAAAATGAGAGAGTCTACCTCAAGGTACTTGAACCTTCAGAATCTCTAAAGATAGGTAAATGTCCGAAGTTGTCTCCTAGGTATTGTGGACCATTCACAATACTTAAGAGACTTTCTTATAAATTAGCCTTACCTGAGGGATGTAGAGTACATCAATTTTTCATGTTTGTAGGCTAAAAAGAAAATTAGGAGATGATGATAATCTCATTGGAAATGAAGTCCTAGTTGAACTCATTGAACCTGCATCTTTGCCGAACCAAAAAGGATTTTAGATAGACAAGAAAAAAGAACACGGCATACAGTATGGCAAGAATGTCTAATTAAGTGGAAAGCTAGACCTGAAGAGAGTTCAACATGGGAAAGTGTAAGCAATCTCCAGAGGACATTTCCCAATTTTGTTTTCGAGGACGCAAACCATTCTTAAGGGGAAGGGAATGTTATGTTAGCCATAATCTTAGAACTGTGTGGTGTGATTATGCTCAAGTGGGAAACCAGAGGGCTCGACGATGCTTGCATACTATGAGGCCTAGAGGGTTTGAGACTAGGGCTACGCCTAGGCCTAGATATTAATGAAGGGGTGCAAATGGGCTCTATGAAAGGGCTATAATGGCAAGGCCCCTTATGGGACACATGTCACCAAGGTAAGAGGCCAATTTGCAAGCATTGGGCTAGGGGGAGGCTTCTAGAGAGAGATCTCCAAGATGAAGAAGGAAAGAGAGTATTCACATGAAGATCACTAGAAACCATGGCTGGGAGGAAAGCTTTGGCAGAGCCCTCTATGTTTTGAAGGAACGTATCACTATTGCTATGATCACTAACACTATTTAGCCTTTGTCTTCATGCTACAGCCTCTCTTGTAGAGTCTCTTCTTGCAGAACTGTTAGTGCTTGGGTAATCCTTTCCCAAAGCTGCTCCTATATCTACATGTGGACTCTAGAAATTATGTCCAATGTCTACTATTGACACTAAAATTCTAGATTCTAGACTATGCACATTGCATAGTTTGTCCTAAGTGCAAAAGGCTAAATGAATGCTATTAGTCCACAACTCTCAAGTTAAACCAAAGATTTATCAAGCCCTTATACTTGAGCCTTTAAATCAACGATTTATGTGGGCTAAAAAAATAGATCTTTATATGCAACAAAATAGTTTCTTGGCCCACCAGCAAGCTAATTCCCTTAGATGTTTGTACCAACCCATGGCCTTGGGAGTGAAGGACAATAGATTTAAACTCTATGTTGTTGTAGAAAAACATGAAAGAAGGAAAAAAAAGATCAAACTTTTTTGTTCTTTTCAAAGATGCACACAAGATAAATTTCAATAACCAAGAAATACATAAACACAACCAAAAAATCTTTGTTCATTCCACATTGATTCACATGGCAAAGACTTGCACCATGGAGATGACTCATGCTTTAGGGTCAACAACCACAATCATCTTTATTGAATTAGAGGTTAGGAACCAAACTACATGAATCACTATCAAAAACTCATCACCCAATCATAGAGCTCTTGTAGCTCACCCCTGAGCACATAGAGGTCATGGGTATGGTCTATGGCATGACCTTAGCCCTATGGACATCTGTGTCCCATACCATCGACACCCTAACCATAAGGGAGGCTTTGGACTATCTTGCTAGCTTGCCATGCCTAAACTGAATCCCATAATCATGTACTTATCAAGGAATGCCTATAGCCAAAGACCTTATGCTGATATATAGCCTAGGTCATCTCTAAATATATCATGGTTTCTTTTAACCTCAAGATGGTGCTTCTTAGCCTTAGCCCCAAGGATTTTCACTTTAGGCCTCCCACCCTAGGCCGATAGCCTCGACCTTTGTGGTCTACCCTAACCCTAAGGTTAGCTATTGGTAACCCTTAGTTATGTGGGATGTAACCAACCAATAGTGGGGGAGTACCCTAAAGTGACCATATAACTACACCAGATGTGGGGGAGTACTCTAAAGTGACGATAGAACTACACCAAATGTGGTGGAGGTCTTGGAGGATGCATTTTATGATGTCTAGTTAGATATCCCCATGTTTAAATGGTTGGTATTGTGGGTGACTCCATGTAAAGTTGATGTTGCTTATTTGATTGGTGTTATTGTGATTGAGTGTATATCTCCAAATTTCTTACTTGGTATTTCAAGTGATGTTATAATATTGATGATGTTGGATATTGTATTACTGCATTTGATGTCTCTATATGAAGCATAATTATGTTGGATTAATTGATGTGGTGATTTATTTAATTGATTGTTATTAACAAGCATTAATTTTTTGATGGGTAAAATTTTGGAACCCTTAAGGAATCTTGGATGAAAAATGTCACCAAATTGGGGTTTTAAAGGATTTTTAAAGAAGTTATACTGAAAATTGCACTAGATTGTACTATACTATGCATGAGTATATGGAAAACAGTACAAAACATCATGATATTTTTTCAAAAATATATATGGGTTGTCACCAAATGTTTGAGACTTTTCCAAGGAGCGGGCACTGCTAACATGACTGGGTAGTTTGAGTATAAATGAGCTACAAATTATGAATTGGATAATGTGAATAGAGGTGTTAACAATTGGATATATCAATCGGGTTTAATGGAAATGGTCTAATATCAATCAAGTGGAATGGTCATGTGCGAAGTGTGAGTACCACTTTTGTATTTGTATTATAATTCAGTGCCATTGGAAAAAACATTGATAAGGACATAGAAGCATTGAATATTTTCTCCATCTAATTGTGGACAAGATGTTATCGAATTGATGAAGATACTGAAGATGTTACCTATTGATAGTGATAAAAAGGAAGAAGTACCAATGGATGTGTCAATCGAGTGGAATGTCCATTCACCAAGTGTGAGTATCTTGGCCATGTGCCATTCACCAAGTGTGAGTATCTTGGAATGTCCATTCACCAATTGTGAGTATCTTGGAATGTCCATTTACCAAGTGTGATTATCTTAGCCATGTGCCACATTTTTTATTACATTATAATTCCAAGTTGTGGGGAAAAATATTGATGAGGACATAAAAGCCTTGAATGTTTTAAGCCTATGAAGCTATGTATGGAATCCTTCTAATTTTGAGCGTGACAATTATGGATGCACTATTACTGTCTTTCAATAAGTACTATAGATACTCTAGATGAGAAGCTAGAGTTGCTATCTAAAGGGGGCAAATTGGACCTAATGCTATAGTATGTGTTATTCTCTTTCTATTTTCATTTGTTTATAATTCCATTCATTGCTTTTACTAGTGAATTTGATTGTGTTTCAAATCATGGTTCTCTTTCACCATCATATGGTACACTTGATTTATTGTATGCTAGACTACATATTGAGGCTCTCTAAATGCCTAATCTATCCAAGGTTGCTGATCCTCTAATTGAAGAATGCCACCAAAGGATGTAAGTGTTGCCCTCACCTTCTCCCATAATTATACATATCTATAAGGAACCCATAAATATTGCCAAATTTTTTAAAAGACAATCACCTAGAGGGGAATGACACTTTGATACATCATCAAGAAAATCAATGAAAGACAAAAAGAAGTAAGACATTGACAATGGTTTAGTATCGACAACTTTAAAGAGGAAGACACTGATGAAGGGAGTATTGATGAAGAATTTGATTATGACTCAAATGATGAAGATGAAGACTTGGATGAAGAAAGCAAAAAGAAGAAGAAGAAAAAGAAAGAACCAAAGAATAGTTCCAAGAAGAAAAAGAAGAAGAAAAACACAGAGAAAGAATTTGTACAAAAGATTGATCTAGCCAACCCATCTTTGAGTCATTAAAAAATCTTGGACTTATAGGTAACTCAAATCAAGACGCTATTTTTTATCAAATGTATAACAAAAATGATAAACACACAATAGAAAGTTGCTAGTAGAATCCAAATACCATGGAACCTTGCACTCGCATTTGGCAAATTCAACTCAACAAGTGCAACCAGCAATAGTTCATCACGTAGTAGGTCAAGATCAAAATTGCTCATACAATGATACACCAAGAAATCATAACAACAATTGGCAACACAAGCATTATGACCCTTGTGGAGTATATGGATGCTAGCAAGGTGTTAACTATGAATGAGGGTGTAAAAATAGAATGAAAGAGGAATTCCAATTTTTAAATATAGCAATAGGGAACCTCAAGAACAATAGTAACGATCTAGAGAGTGAGAGTGTGATGGCCTCCTCCAGTGATGGCAAAGGAGATAGGGTTGCCTCCACCTCTCATGCTTCCCCCATTGCCATTGCCAAAGACATCGACTCCATTAGCAGAGAGTTAGAGTTTCTTGGGGTAAGGCCTAATCATGAGACAAATGCTAACATCACTCATGATGTAGACATGCTAGAGCGATCATGAGACGACTGTGGAGCCGGATCTAGCAAACTCACTTGGATTTACCCTAAATTTTGGAAGAAAAAGACATGCAAATCTTTCAAAAATGTCAACTGATAAGGGACTCAAAAGGTTGCTAGCGGATTTTAGATCTTCCCTAGATAGCTTTTCATTCTTTAAGAAGGATACAAATAGAATAAAAAACACAAAAGTTATGTCTTTTGTAGCTTAAACTCTGAAGCGCCTGACCAATGGAGCCCCCATCCAGCATTCTGTGCAGTAGGCCGAGAAGGGAAGACCATGTTAGAGATGCAATGAGGGTCATGGCTGCTGTCCAAGGAGCTAGTAGAGTTTGTTTAAAGCCCCGTCAACCCCAAAGCAATTAGCATGGGAATAGCTCCAAAAAAGATCTTCCATGAACTTGCCACAAACACCTCAGCAAAAGCAAGAGTTGGAGATATTGAGAAAGCTCGAATAGGTAATGGCGCTATCAAAGGTAAGCTCCCAACAGTGAAGGTCCATAACGATAATCTCAATACGTAGTTGTTGGGTATATCCATGGCCCTCAACCACTATATATGTTTTTAGAAGATTGGGTTAGGAACTTGTGGTCACGCAAAGGTCTCAAAGTCACTAGCATACGTTTCCTTAGGAATGGGTAATAGTTTGAGAAGTCGGAGATGGTGATAGAGGTAGTCCAAAAGGGCACTTAGACTCTTAGAAGTCAACCCTTGTTTGTCCAACTATGGGAACCTTCATTTAGCCCTGACTCGCTGCCTCCCTCTAAAGCCCCAATTTGGGTGGAGTTTCCTAATCTGTCACTTTCACTCTTTCCGCAAGTAGAGGCTCTGTGTTCAAGTCTAGGATAGGTTCTTGGGTCTGGAACCTGAAAGGTTCATAAGCTCAAGAGGGAACCCACAAGCCGGTGTGTTGATGGACTTAGCTATGGAGCCACTAAATGCCATTTGCATGTTGGATGGTGATGGCACACAGATGATCCAAAAGATTTTCTACAAAAGTATACCAAAATCTTGCTTTTTGTGTGGGTTGGGTGGACACTTTATCAAGGATTATCCTTCTAGGAATAGCTATAGAAAGGAGAAAGCAGAGGAATGAGCTCCCCCTTCTCAAGCTGTGCAAGTTGCTAAGGAAGAGGTTCTCGCAGCATAAACAAAAGGTAAGTCACATGAAAAGGATAATGTTCAGTGGA
Organism: Dipteris shenzhenensis; assembly: GCF_047967505.1. Lineage (NCBI taxonomy): Eukaryota > Viridiplantae > Streptophyta > Polypodiopsida > Gleicheniales > Dipteridaceae > Dipteris > Dipteris shenzhenensis. Next base: position 54,611,023 of record NC_141608.1, read on the forward strand.
GGGAAGTAAGTAAACAGAAAAATGATGATGCAATTGTGATCTCTGAGGAAAAGATGGTAGATAGCTCAAAGGAGGAAGAGGAGTTTGTAGAGAACACACAGGACTTTAAAGCTTAGTTAGAACACACTGAGCACACAACATTGGGAAAGGAAGAACCCCCTTTTACTTTGGTGAAAGGGAGAAAATCTATTCAAGTTGAAAAACATAGTTAGCAACCGGGAGCCTCAAGTGATGAATCAACAGACCCAGATACCATAGAGAGAAAAAAGAGGAGGATGTTAAGAGGCTTTGCACTCTTGCCTCAAGTCAGCAGTCTGATTAACTTTAAGAAGAAATGAAATAAAAGCACTACCCAATGATGTAGAGTCCAGACAAATTTTCTTTCCTAAGTGTAAAGATTTAAGGAATGTCAAATGACCTCAAACCAGTAATTTTTAAAAGATGGTTGTGTACTAGAAGACTCTCTTAGCTCTTTAGGAAGTCAAAGTAGGAAGGTTAAAGCTAAGGTGGCAACTTAGCTAGATTGATGACAAGAGAGTGTGGTTTTTTACTGAAGATGAAGAGGGTAGAGGGGCGGGTAGTTTTGGGCACCTGGCGCAAGTAGTAGGTAGGGTTCTAACCACCTTTTTTTGGAATGGAGTAGGGATAGAATCCACTCACCCCAACCTAGTGTGTCAGATCTTCTCAGTCTATGCGCCTAACTCGGCAAGGGATAGAGCACTCCTCTAGAGTGGTAAGATCCCATATCCAAGCACTGAACTCATACAATTAGCATGATCATGTTGCTTGAGTGATGGTTTCTTCTTGAATCTCTATTTAAAGATCAAAGACAAAAGATTGCACAAACAAATCATTTTTGGTCATTGCGGAAGTTCTATACAAAAGAGGCATAGATCAAGTGATTAGGAGATGTGTCTTTAATTTTGAAAAATAAGTAGTAGAAGCCCATTAGGGAATTTCAGTAGGCCATTTATTAGGTGACATTAAGGGCAAGAATATCATGCAAGCTACATTATGGTGGCCAACAAATTTTAGAGATGAATTCAATTTTATAAAACAATGTCTACAATGTCAAAGAGATGGAAGACCTTTACAATGTAATCGTATGCCACATTAACCAAATTTGCCACTAGAACTATTTCAAAAATGGGTCTTGATTGTGTTGGACCAATCAAGACACCAGCAAAGTATACTAAAAAATAAATATATTCTGGTCACTATTGATTACTATACCAAAAGGGTAAAAGCAATTACACCCAAGGATAACAAATCCAACAACATTTCAAAATTCTATTAGATTACTGACAAGGTTTGGATTTCTTACTGAGCTAGTCTCAAATTAGGAAGTCCATTTCTAAACAAGGTAATTTCAAAGCTCACAACAATTCATGTGCTTGTGGATAAGAAATCTACCACATAAATCCACTAGCAAGTGGGCTAGTAGAAAGCTCCAACAAAGGTTTACTCTATATTCTAAAAAAGAAAGTGTGAAACTATGGATTAGATTTGGGATCAAAGTTGCATTTTACACTGTGGGCATTCAAAACAACATTCAAAGTCACAATTGGAATCATCCCATTTGGATTATTCCATGGACCTGAAGCCATGGTACTTATGGAGTTTCTTGTGCCAAGCTAAAGAGTTATTGTTTAGCATAAATTACCACCCAAACAACCCCCCACTGATAGAGACAAATTGTTGCATTTTGGAAAAATACAAAATCCAAAGCTCTCTGATTTTTTGATATAAAGAAAGATAGGCATGGGCGAACAAAAATATCAAATTCAAACTATTCAACAAAGAAGACTTGGTGATGATTTGCAATTCCAAATTGGGTCCTAGACAAGGAAAGGTCAAACTCCATTATGATGGACCATATAAGAGCAAAGAGGTTCATGGTGAAGGCACATTCAAAATCTTCGACATGCAAAGCAACATCTTTGAAAACTTGATTAATGGTTTCTAAATAAAATCTTATGTGGCACATCAAGGGCTCATCCACCTCCAATTCAAGTGGAATAATGGTCTTGGAGTTACAATTCTTGGTTATAATTATAAATCAAGCTCATAAAACTAGAACACATGCATATTGAATTGTCCTCCCTTTCTAGGATTTTTCACTTTGGGCTTGACTAGATTGCTAGCCAAATTTTCCTGGGTGAATAAAACTAGTCTTGTCCACTTTGCTAAGTTTTCCTAGCATCAATGGACACCAACATATATGCTCTCACCCAATTTAAGCAACATAACCATTCTGATGGGTCGATTAAGCTAGGTTTGGCTCTTTTTGTAAAACTATTTTCAAAGGTTTTTGAGTTACCGTTGGTTCCCAATTGTAAATGGAAATGGTGTTTGGATTCAATATATAGCAAAGGAGTTTGTTCCTACTGCAAACAAACAAAATTACTATGTGTTGAAGAATATTAAGTTTTCCTAGAGAAGAAATTAGCTTAACTAGTTTTGAAAAAGATTGCTTTTGTAGGTCAAAATGGACTATATGTCCAAGTAAAACTATGCATTATTGCATGCAACCAAAATGGGTAGTCAATCCAATTGGGCAAACTATTTGCATTCAAAAATCATGGTTAAGATTCTAAAAAAAAATAAACAGAAGTCCTTGTAGAATTCAAGATTGAGTCTATTTTTGCATGCTTTATTTACCTTTGAAAATGGCTAGGGATCACCACAACATTCACCTCTAGAAAAAGAAGTCAAAATTGAGAACTCTAATGATGACGAACCACCCCTTGTTGCACATAAAAGTATAAGTTTTAAAATTTCCAGCTTGTGATATTCTCTCACATAGTCCGCTTTCATGCTCAAAGTTCAATCACTTGAACTAAAGATGATAGAGCTCAAGGACACACTTGCTTCCTATTAAACTAAATAACAAGTTGCTCAGTAACATAATAATTCTATGATCATTAAAGAAACTTTGTATGCACTGCAACATGACTATGCAAACATGGTAATAGATGAACCTATTCCTAGATTACAACCACGGCTGGAAATGCCACTCAGACAAATGACTTTGTAGAAAAACCTTGCATGAGGCCCTAGAAAATATTCAACAAAATGTTTCTGTTGAAACATTTTTGTTATTGCCGCAAAAAACTTATGTTGCATATGTATGTTCCCTTTACCTATAGTGGGTTCATGTGCATCTTTTCAAAGCTACCCACTAGGTGTGCCAAGTGTTAGAAACCTCCCTATTTTGTACTTCTAAAATTGGAATGTGAATAGTTTAGAGTCAATAATAGTTAGAGTTTCAGCAATTCACAAGTACACTTGACTAATAGTTTCATGATAATGTTCCAAGAATTGGCTTTGTTAGCCATCAATATGGGATTTTGTCCCATTTTATGTAGATCTAGATACAAAATGGTTTTTCTCTGCCTACCATCTTATCTTTTAATTGTTTCAACATTATTCTAGTATTTTTCATTTAAGGGAGTTGGTTTTCCCCCTTAATACTATTCTCACTAGGTAGCTCAATCTCGTCCTCTTCTCCACTAAAGGCACTATTGGTCACAAGCTCTATACTTGTTTGTCATTTACCATTCGTGCTCACCACCATGATATAATATTGAAAACTTTCAAGAGCCTTAGTTTCCAAAACAATAAACCAAGTCTTTAGTCCTTAATGGTTTCAAGTGGTTGCATCTCTTTGAAGGAATAAAATCGTATACACTCTAATTGTGCCCACATGCACTAGATGATGTTGCAACAGCTAAGAGAATGTATGTTACAACATGTTGCAACTCTAATGTCTCTCCACCATATTCCTTCAACGATGTTGGTGCAGTAGTAGTATTAGTAGCATTAAGGTGCCAAGGATCTTTAAATCAACCTTTATGGTTTGTGAACTTTGCTTGTTGCTAGGAGGCTAGTTTACAATGGTCTCTTTGGAGTAGGTTTTTATAAAATCTCTTGAAAGTGGCTTATTATTTCTACATTTTGTGATTGTGCATGCATCTAATATTATGGATTTGAGGCAAATGTAACTGTCCATTTTCTTTCATCTTTTCTCATCCAACTATAAGACAAGTTGCTTCTCCTTAGGTGCAAAATGTAGAAATTCTTTTACATGTTGCATTTCTTCTGACAATTTCTAGTACACTATACCCCCATAATAAAGGCAAACTAATCAACCATCCATAGCGCAAGCACAAATGGCTCCATACCTTCCTTAATTCTTTCCATCTTTCTCCAAAATGAACCAAATTGTACAAAATGTGTGCATCTATTACCAACACTTTGTAAATTCCTCTTTCTTCCAAGTAGTCCTCCCATTGTCTATCAACAATAGTAGTTAACTGTCTTGACCAAAGCATGAAAACTTCCAATAATCTAGTGAGAATAAGAAAAGAAAAGAAGAATGTGGTTTGAAAAAAATTTGCAACTACTTCACTGAACGTTTCTTAAACAAAGAATGTAGCTATTGGTGACTTCATAAAATTAACAAGAGTATTGACATTCGTAGTGCTGGTTGAACAAATGTCAATTGTTTGATATCTTTCACCAACAAGGTGAGAGTATGAGTACCACATGGCACCAATGTCAATGAGGGATACTTTTCCATGATCATATCACCTATAGTTATATAATTTGATGCGTTGTCTATTACTAAGGCAACAACATTCTTGCTACCACCAATCTAGATGATTGTTCTATTACTAAGGCAATAACATTCTTGCTACCACCAATATGGATGATTGTTCTCTCATATAATTTAAGAATATAAGTAGTATTTTTGTATTTTAAGGAAGTATCGATACTCTCTAAAAACATTATTCCCTTGGGTGTAATGCACATAAAGGTATGCCATTCTTCACAAACCTTTCAATCCATCTCAATTGATCCTTGTGGACTTGTTGTCTAAGAAAATCATCCTCCATGGATGATTGCCATACTTTTTTCCTCTTCATACCGCTAAGACAATTTGTGCCGATAATATTTGCATTCTACTTGAGAGGTTTGATGCCATCACTTTTCATATCTCGGCCATGTATGACCAAATCTTGCCATGCACCATGCTTTTAACTTTGCCACAAAAACATAGATTCTAAGATCCCTACAATCTCACCAATAATAAGCAAGATCTTGTGTTAAAAATAACTCTTATAGATGCAAATAATATTTTATTAAAACTTTTATTCACTTACACAATTGAATTGTAATAATCATAATTTAAAAAATGCAATAAAAGCAAAATCCTTTACATGATTATTTTACATTCACATATAATTGAAAGAATAAAATGTATTCATTCAACAATAAGTGTAAGGATGCCTTTTTACAAAGTGCACGAATGATTTAGACATGAATTAGGCTATAACTCAACTTACCCAAAGGTCATATGCAAAGTAAATACACATACTAGTGTCCTCAGTGGGGGCCAATAGTGCCAGCTCCATAAACAGCCTTCAAATGGTAGAATCATAGGTAAGCCACACAATGTATGCAAGAGTGGACCCTAGCATTCAATGCATAGATCAAGCCTATAGCTCAAAACCTCTGATGACTGTTTCTTTACCTTGCCCTCTATCATTTCTATCTTCTACAATGTTGAAATCACCCAAGAGAAAGGCATTACAATTTCACACTATCATTGAGCACCAAGTGCTTTTTCTACCTTGCATACTCATGGGGGCATAAACTGAGGCCACCATGAAGTGCATTCATTTCAAGGCACATTAAAAAGTATTCCATCTATAATCATTATTTGTCAATTCCCTCAATAACCTCTGAGGAATTTGAGAGCACCCCTAGGGCAGCTCCCCCTCTGCCCTCTCATATACCACACTCTTGTCTCATCTATGGACTTCAATCTAGCTTCTAAGGTCTAGTGTGTAACCTTGACCTCCTGAATAGCTCGAAAGTTTGGTGAGAGATAGTTGTTTGTTAGCCATCTGGTAATACTCTCCTGTTTGGAGGGTCTATTAACCCACACATATTGAGTGTGATGAAAGAAATTGATTTACTTACCATTCTTTTTGTACCACTTCTTGGCCCTCGGGTTGGGGCTCTTCACTTGAGGGAGTGACTCTTTCACCTTAGATAGTCTCCTCTTGTTTTGTAGTATTACTAAAACCTTGCTTTGCATTCCAAAACCTTTTTCCATTGTCTAGGGATTTGGGATCCCTCCATCAAGGAGGTCATCTTCCTCATTCCCTTCTGTGACCATGGCATTAACATTATTTTTCTCATCCTTAGACTCTTTGGACCACATTTGTTCCACCTCTTGATTTGGTTCTCTTAGATATAGGCCTCTATTTCTTGATTATGCCAATGCTTTAAAAGTATCATTTGATATGAAGGACACCTCTCTTGTATCTTTGCTAGTGCTAACCTCAACCTCCTTCCTAGTTACTTATCTTCTCTACTCAATGTTAACATCAATAAAAGGTTTATTGGCTTTAGGAATGCATTTGTCCTTTGGAACCATAGGAAGGGCAGGTTTGCCACAGCCAACTTTGCCTTTTACTAATTTTTAGGGCAATTCTTTATTGTGTGGCTAGAAAGACCACATAGGAAGCATGAATTGGGGATATTTATAGATGTTGGTCCCTATAAATCTCTCCCCTTCTGTTAAGGATCACCAAGGCACTGGGAATTTCCTTAGCCAAATCCAATTGCACACAAACCTGATGGTTCCTCCTTGAGTTTATGAATTGCTCCTTCTCTATGCTAACTACTTCACCTAGTCCACTACAGAGAGATGTAGCTGGTTACAGAGCGATAGGGCAAGGTTTGAGAGCTCCACCCAAACTACATTTTTAGTTGATCTTCGATTATCCATGTTAAAATTAGGAGGCCAGCTTTCAAGGTATAAGGTCTGGTTTCAAAAGGCCCATAGCCCTTGGAACAGAATCCTAGTAGCCATGGCTACCCTTTCAAAGAGGAAAATGAAATATCCCATTCTAAGAAATCTAACATTGGTAATAGCAAGCTCTTTTCTCATCCATTATTTCAAACTCAGGCTTCAAGAACTGCAATAGGCGGGCATGCCTTGAGTAGAAACCCAAGAAGTGCATCAGAATGTAATTAATCAACTAAGTCACTGTGCAAGTGTTCATTGATTATTGCAAAAATATGCTCACCTAAATCAGAAGGATCCACCTTTCTTGGACATTGAGAGATCTACTCATGACATTTTGTGTATCATATAATGTTCACTCTTGCATGGATTGTGTGGCTTACCTAAATGATTCTACCATTTGAAGGCCACATTCTGGTACTTCAGATGACTTCTTGGTTTAGGTAAGCCATTCTGGTACTCCAGAGAACTTCTTGGTTTAGGTAAGCCACATAATCCATGCAAGAGTGGACCCTAGCATTCAAATATTCCACGTTCTCAAGGACTAACTTCACATTGTGGACTCTGGTACTCTAGATAACTACTTGGACAAACAGACAACTAGGAGATCATAGAAGGGAAGTAAGGCTAGATAGGGTCTACCTCTCTCAAGATCTCCTAAACTAATCTAGTAAGAGCACCACTCATGTATTCTCCTCTCTCACCCTATCAAAGTATAAATCACCCTATTTGGTTTGTGACTTTAGAATAAGAAAGCGACCCCCTTCTTGGTTTAAAGATGATCCTAGTCTATTTCACGTAAAGAATGTGCAAAGGTAGATAACAAAGATTTGGAGTCTTCCATCTAATTCTGCTGAGTCTGTTGCCAAGACCTGGAAAAAGGCAATTGAAGTACTCAAAATTTTTAAAAATTTGATGGGAAAACAAGGAAAAAAGAATGGACCAAGTTGCAACCACCATGGAAAACCTAGAAGCTTGAGCAAGGCAGCGAGGCAGTAGAGCCACGAAGACTTTATGTTGGCAAGAGAGTTCAAAATACAAAAAACAAGCCACATTCAATGACTCCAAAAATTTACTTTAGGGAGTGCTGAGTAGGGAAATTTGATAGACCTACCAAGGAAACTTTCAATCTTAGTAGAATGAAGAGAGTAAATGAAGAAATTTCATTTCTTGTTAAGAGTGATAACTCTCAGGCTGCAACTTCAAAGGAGAACATGCGAATCATTTATCAACATTTTCAAGCTCCCCTATCCTTGTCTGTAGAATTCAATGATGAGGTTAGACAAGCAAGAACAAAGTGTCAAGAAGTTAGAGAGAAATCTATCCGTAACTTTGACTTCTTCTTCTTGGAAACTCCATTGACCTCAAGGAGCTCAAGGAGGTTGTGTATGCCATGAAAGATGGAAAAACTCATGGGGAGAACATTTTTCCCATTAGGTTCTACAAGATATCTTGGGACATAGTGGGCCCTCATCTTCTATCATTATGTCAAGAAAGCATTAAAAAATAATAGCTTCCTAGATATATCAATGGGGGCATAATTAAACTCATCCCAAAAGAGGAAAAAAGGGAAGAGTTAAAAAATTGGAGAACCCTCAATATGTTGAGCTATAGCTACAAGATCTTTGCCAAATGCTTTGCTTTAAGGATCTAAAAAGGATGGACACCTAGATTCTTCAGAATAAAAAAGGTTTTATCATAGGCAGGCATTTTCTTGAAGTAGTTGTAAACCTATGGGAAGAATAAGAGTATGCCAAGAACACCCATCAAGACAAATGATTTGTAAAGTTAGATTTTGACAAGGCTTATGATAGACTTGAATGGGAATTCCTTTTGGAAGCCCTTTAGGACATGGGGCTAGGACTAGTCTTTATCATACTTAGGGTGTTGTGCCTTAACAAGAGTTTGTGTAAATGGGGAGATGACTCAACCCTCCATGTTGAGAAGGTCCATTAGATATGGCTACCACATAGATCCTCTTCTCTTTTTCTATTCCTACTACTGATGCTCTTGGATGGCTCCTACAAGAGAAACTTCAGGGGGTAGTCTAAAAGGAATTGAGCTTCCCACTCAAACATAGCTAGCAAATTGACAATTTGCGTATACTAAGTTAGCCCCTAGACACACAGTAAGATGTTAAGGGAGTTATAGAGTCCCTTGATATTTTTTTCAAATCTTCTAGCTCTTTAATCACCCACACAAAGTTTGGGTACTCCACCCTCAGTGGTGGTGAACAGGTGGATCTTGAGGATACCTAGAGGTACTATTTTTAAACTCTTAGGTATTCCTATGGGTTTTGACATTTCATTGAAGGATATATGGGATTAGTTTATGGAGAGGCTCAATAAAAAATATCGATGGATGAAGAAGCTTTCAAGAAAACTTGGTAGGCAAGAAGATGACCTTAAACCATTGTATCTATCCTAATGACATCTTCTACCTATCTTATTGGCAAAATGTTCATGAGCACATGTATGTCTTTTCTTTGCGGAGGGAACAACAGAATATCTAAGGTTATATGGAGCTTTTGCACTAGACCCAAGAAGGGGGGTTAGGTGTGATTGCTATACATTAGGTAGCTACTAAGCTGGCAGCTAGTTGGATTATTAAAACCAATCTAAAACCAAAACTAAATTGGGCCGAGCTACTTATAGTAGAAAATTCTCGTAGGTTCAACCTATTGGAAAAACAATCCCGTACTCTCTACTACCTCTTGTCCTAATCCCTGCCCCTGCACCAACGCAGCACAATTCAGAAATCTCTTTGGAATGCTTTTTAGTCAATCAAAAGTCAACTAGTTTTGTCAAGGAAGGGTACTTTTTATGGGTCTTGATTCCATTTGGGTGTCTGTGATTAACAAGGGCTCACCTCTTGAAGATGGTGTCTTCATCATAGCCACTCTACTTTTTAAATAAGGATTGCAATGCTGGGGACAAATTTGGCATAGGGATCAACTCAGATTGAAACCATGGATGGAAGTAAGGAAAGAATCGTCTATTAGTGCTCATCCGATCATCTTCTCTCTATTTGGAAGTGTCAGCCCTACAACTTCAACATCCTTCATGAGATTATCGAGTCAAGATAAGACTAGATGTGTAACAATTGCAAAAAAGATAGGGCTAAGGGGACATCCTTTCCCGACTAATGCAACACTTCATATTTTTGTATGTAAGTTTTTTGGATATGCATGTCACAGAAAGAATCTAGAGACTTAGAATTGTTGTTGGTAGATGTGAGCTAGTGGTTCAAGAGGATACTTCTTTGCCTCAATATCGAGCTAGCTATTGTTTAGTTGTCCCACAAGTTGTAGCATTGCAAGAAAATCAATGTGAGATATAAGACTGTGGCTCCGATCGATGCCCTAATAGTTACTAATTGTCAATCACATGCCTTCTTTGTTCATTTACACAACAAAAGCATGCACATGAAAATATTGTCAAGATGTAGGATAGGCAACGAGTATTGATTGTTGATCCTAGTGTTCTAGATGTGTATATATGGAATTCCATCGAGATTTCATCGAGATTTGTTAGGTCCATCAAAGGTCATATCTCATGATGTCATTATAGCGAGAGACAGTCCTTGTTACACTTGGTCTGTCATGAGGTATAAATTGTTGTTGAAAATGAATTGGAAAGAGATATTTCTTGAGGAGGAGGTGGAAGCTATGCTGAAGCATTTTCCAAAAGAGAAAAGCCCAAGATAGTTGGGGATTTTTTCACAGAGTATGTTGATGAGTTGAAGGCCCCTCTTGCTTCTATTTTTTAGGAGGTGTGGAATACAAGTGTTCTATAAGTTGAAAGATTGGGCAAACATTTATTGTATAAAGCTCGATCCCTAATTAATATGTGTCAATGGAATGGGGGCCATACATAAGATATTTGCAAAGGTCTCGACTAGCAGGTTGTAGCATTTTCTTCCTACTTTGATTCATCAAAGGAAATATGGATTTATTGAAGGTCATATTTTTTTGCATAATGCACTAATTGTATAATTATTATTTTGAATACCGATTGTACAACTTGGAATTGATTATGCAAGGGTGTCAAGGGAAGAGGTGGTTATGATTCAATTGGATATTAATGATCTATTAGTTGGTATTTTCTTTTGTAGTTTATGTAGGCTATGGATTTGGCCCTTGCATGTCTTCTTTAGTCTATACTATTAGCCAACGCACAATGAAAAGGCTTATTTGGCCCTCACATGTCTTCTTTGGTTTATACTATCAGCCAACATGTAGTGGCAAGTCTTATGATTAATGGTAGGGTGACTGATTCCATTCGTTTGACGAGATCAGTTGTAGCACTCCATCCTTTGAAATCAAGATGGGAATCACAAAGAAAAATAGAAAAATTATACAAAAAAGGAAGAGGATTTGTATTGAATAAAATTGCTTTACAATCAGTTTTGGAGACGCAACACTACTATGAACCACTTGATCGGATAAGAATTCAATCCAATCGGTTTGCTTCACATTGACCTACATTCTAAGAATGTCTTCTAAAAAATGATTTACGCTTTCAATCTCCCCATCTTTTTGCGGATGAAATGTTGTGCTCATTTCAAGTTTGGTTCCTATGTCTTTAAATGTAGCTTGCCAACAGTACTCTTGGGCATACCATGCAAGTGAAATATTTCCTTTCCAAACATTTTGGCTACCTTAAGAGCACCATCAATATTTTTCATGGGGAAGAAATGGGCCATTTTGGTGAAACGATCAACAACAACAAAGATAGTGTCATATTGGCCCCTAGTAGTAGGCAATTTAGTGAAGTCCATTGAAATTGATTCCCACTTTCAAAGAGGAATGTCTAAGGTTTCCATTAGACCTAGCATTCTATGTTGTCCAATTTTGACTCATTGACAATGTGAACATTATCTAACATAGAGGCGGATATCAGTTTCAAATTAGGCCAAAACCTTATTGTATGTTTTGTTACATCTTGCACGTCCACATAATGGTGCATCATGAAATTCATGCATAATTTTAGCCTTAAAAGAAGATTGACTAGGCACACAAAGCTTGTCATTGCAATATAAGTTCCCCTTTACTAATAAGTGAAAAGTTCCCTCAACTCTCTCAGAAGGATTCTTGGAAAGTTTCTCAATAATGACAACATAAAAAGGATCTTGTGCAATTCATCCTTAATTTTTTTCATTAAATTAGAATGAACAACAGTTAGAGCGTTCCCGAGAGGATGTCTACTCAAAGCATTGGCCATCTTATTTTCATTGTGCTCAATGTATTTAATCTCAAAATCATATTTAGAAAGAATATCTATCCATGATCTTTGTCTATTGTACAACTATGGTTAAATTCATTTTTAAAACTCTGGTGATTCATTCGAACCAAGTAGAAAATGTCTTTAATGTTTGAATGCATGATCAAATGCATGATCATGACTGGGGTATTTTTCTGTGTGTTTTATAACTTTTTAAGACTCGTACTCCACTCCACTTCCATCTTGGGAAAGAATACACCCAATTTGTGTTTCACTCGAATCACAAGTCACAACAAAAGTTTTTCCCAACTCAGGTATGTTCAAGATGCAATTTTCTGCCACCTTTGCTTTTAATGTGTCAAAAGCTTCTTGACTTCTCATTCCAAACAATTTTTTTATCTTGTTTTGTCAAGTCTGTCAAAGGAGATGTTATTTTAGGGAAATCCTTGATTTTTTTTTCATACACGGAAAAACCAATGAAACTCCTCACATCTCTCACAGTTTTAAGTCTTGGCCACTCTTGAATTACTTTCGCTTATCAGGATCTCTATGATTGCCTTTCTTGGAAATAACTCGCCCCAAATACATAAATTATCTATAGCAAAAAAGCATTTAGTCTTTTTTCCACATGATTTATGATCCTTTAATTTCTAAAGTGTATTCCTAAGATGTATCTCATTTTCTTCCCCATTCTTTGAATATACAAGAATATCATCTAGGAAACCTAAAATAAAATCATCCAAGAATTGATGAAATACATCATTCATTAGACACATGAAAATGGCAAGTGCATTGGTGAGTCTGAACGAAAGAACTGTGAATTCATAATGACCATACCAACTTCTAAACGTAGTCTTAGGGATGTCCTCTTCCTTGATATGATTTGATGATAACCAGACCTCAAATCAATCTTGGAAAAGATAGTGGCTCCCTTCAATTGAGACAAGTCATCTACATGAGGTAGAGGGTATTTGTTCTTGATGGTCTATCTATTTAGTCCTCTATAGTTAATGCATAACCTCTATAGTCAATGCATAGCCCATATGTTCCATTCTTTTTCTTTTGGAATAAAACTAGAGCACCCCAAGGAGAAACACTAGGTTGAATAAATCCCTTCGTCTATAAATCCTCTAATTGAAGTTTCAATTCCTTCAATTCATCCACATAGAATCTATAAGGGGGCCTACAATAAGGTTCAGTTCCTAGTTCAAGCTTTATAGCATGATCAAGATGTCGAGGTGGAGGCATCCCTAGTAAATCATCAGGAAAGACATCGAAAAACGCACCAAGAAGTTTTCAAAGATATTCAGGTTGTTCTTCCTTCTCACTCTCCTCCTCAATCTTATCAACATATAGCAGAAATGTCTCACAACTTTTTTCTTATTCCTCTCAACAATTTCATGGCTAAAATAAGAAAAGATTGACTATCAATTTCCTGTCCTTAAATAATTTGGTTTCCACCATCCGTTCTTGGAATACTGGCAGCCCTTTCTCCATAGTCAATTAAAGCTTTGTTCTCGAATAACCTGGCATCATGCCTATGGCATAAAAATTCCCTTTACACTTCCTATAAGCTAAGGTAAATAGTAAGTTCTTAGAAAGACCTTGGGTGTAGTGTGTTTTTCCATTAGCCAATTGAACATGCCTTCTTATTTTATTCCTCATTTCCAAGTGTTGTGCCTATATAAGTTTGGGGGAGAGAAAAATGGGTGCCGTCGAAATCAATTAGAAAGTTTATGTCCTAAGCCCCAATTCTTCCTTTTTCTCTAATCGTGGTGGCATGTGCATGAGATGCAGAAGAAACCATGCATTTCATTGTAGGTTCAAGTGACTTACCTTCTTCTTCATCATTCTAGACTCAAACTAGATGGCAAAACTGGGCTAATGTATCTTTATGAGTCAAACTATAAAGTGACCATGTCCCCACAATGGAAGCAATGGCTTGCAAACGATCCCCACTTCAATTCAAAATACAAATGGTCAAATCCATCTATGCATAACTTCAATTGTTGAGGTTTGGGTTTCCTAGAATCCCACAACATGCAAACCCTGTTTTTATTCTTGAAAGATAGACCAAGCACCACCCCAATACCTCCCCAATAGTGCACATGGCTGATGACAACAATTTTCACATGGTTGATGGAAAGTCTACAACCTCAACCCAAGTAGGGCAACGTATTTCTATACTCTACCATAGGCGCCGAGGAATAACATGCACCACCTATCCACCAAATAACAACGTGACTTTTTGCATAACCAAATCTCAAACTTCTTTGGATGAGAATAGGACCTCATAGAATCCAAATCTCAAACTTCTTTGGATTAGAACAAGGGGATGGGATTGTATATGAGAGAGAGAGAGAGAGAGAGAGAGAGAGGTGGAGTGAGTGTACATTGAATTCAAATGAAGACAAAATGACTATGTATGTATGTATACATAACATGTTATGTTGGACAATAGTTCACAACTTTATTTCAAGATACTAGAGTGTAAGAAAACCATTACAATCACATGACTTTAAGGTACCTTTTGTGACAATGAACAAATGGTTGCCTTTGGAGACACATTCTTTATTCATCTTACCTCATAGATTGCATAAAAAAGAAGCATGTATAGCTATTTGGAAGTGAGAATTAAAATTATATGCCACTTCTTTCACTCATGACTCACAACACGGTTTAAGTGTAAAAACTTCCAACGAAAGCTGCTTAGTAAAACCCATTTAAAAAATTGTTTTTTAACAATAAAAGCTTTCAATGAAGAGTTGGGTGCTTAAAAAATTCGTTTGTTCTCCAATCAGGCGCCGCTTCTCCACAATAATTCAAAAAAGTAGGATTAAGCATATCTTTCAAATGTTCTACTTTAAAGAATCTCCAATTCACAAAATTACTGCTATGCTAGAGCTAATGACTCTGCTCTTCTAAATTTTATCTTTTGTGCAGAAATTCAACATCTCTTTAAATATCTTCGTTGAAAGTAAACTGAGATTTGCTTCTAATTTGTATAACCACTAAAATGCTACAAGGTCCTAACATTCTTTATTCTCTATACTGTATAAAAGGAATGGAGACCATTATGTTGAATTAAGACTGTACAAACAAGTCCTTTGCACAGTTACAAACCTGAAAAAGTGCATCAACATGCATTACAAATTATTACCTGTTAGAAAGAGGCCCTACATGAAATAAATATCATTTTGTTTGAAACCAATAACATTTAGAAACAAAGAAGATATTCTCCATTAAAAGGGGTCATCTGTGCTTGATCACAGATACAAGAATTACAAAGGCATCTGTATGTCCCTTTAGATAAGTGACACAAAGGCCCTAATTTCCCAAGCTTGTATCCTAGTATACCCATACTGTCCATGACCCAGTATATTGTAAACCTTCCAGCAGCAGTACGTATGCATACAGTTAGTCTTTCCAAAATAGAGCAAGTCTTCAAGCTGGCAAATCAACAACAACAAATGTTAAGAACCCAATATGATACATTATATCCACAGTCCAGTCCAAATACATCCATTACGGTGATTTTAAAAAAAACTTCCCATTTGAAAACTGGTCCTATCCTTAATACTCTATATCAGAACATTATCATTTGAATATGCTTCAAAGCTTTGCCACCAAAAAAAGAGAGAAAGAAATTACTTATGTTCATACTTTGAAAACCTCTATAGGTTTCTAAATCCTCAAATCTAAAATTGCAATCCATTTGAAGCCCTTCTTGCAAATTGCAATTAAACCTAGCAAGCAACTTTGTGGAGCAAAGTCAATCACGATGCAAAAAATGAGCTACTATCCATATTTTAAACTTGGAAGTACTAAGAAAGAGTTCTTGGTTGAAGGACCTTGCACGTAAGAAATTATAGCTTGAAGACGCATCACGCTTGGATGTTCTACCCCTTTTTGGTATTGATTTGCATTTTAAAAAGCGTCAAGGCTGGCTACTACACTGCTTGAGGGCCTGGCTGCTCACAAGGCCAAATACATAGACCACGAATCGCTTCCTGAAGGGGCTGTTCGCGTTCTATTGTCTCTTTCTCTTCCTTTTCCTCAGTCATTGCTGTTGTATGAGCAGGCTAAGCTGACTTACAGACAGGGCAATGCATAATTGGGGGCTGAATTGCTCAAGCTCGTGTATGAGCTCGCTTGGATGCTCCTTGATTGAACAGGGTAAGCTGGTTGGCTTTTCTTTATCCTGGCTCAGCTTGTGAGCAGTGTTTTGGAAAAGCCTAGTTGGCCAGGGTGGTCTACATTGGATGCTTGCAGTTCAGGTTCTTGCTTCCGAGGTTGTGGGCTGATCAGTTATGTGCTTACCCATTGCTTGGGTATTCCAGTGAGTCCGTGGACACTCGTGGCAGTGAGGGGATTTGAGTGACCCCGTATGGGCTGCTAGTAACAACTCCAAGCCTCATGCAGGTGTATGGACAGAGATGGATGCATATTGCCATTGGGGTGTGAGAGCAGAACCCAGCAAGGTCATTGCTTGGGATACTGATGCCTATTGAGAGGAGGGAACTGCATTGAATGCAAGTGGGATCGAATTCATTGTGTATCCTATTATTGGCTTTGGCAAGTAAGATGTTCCGTGTGGGAATATGTTTTTTATTTCTCTGGGAGATGGGTCAAATGCAGGCAGTGGTTGCTAGGCAGATGGCACATCTTTGGTACAGCCTCGTTGCTGAGTAGGCAAGGGTCGGGAATCCATGCTTGGGATGGAAAGTATCCCTAGAACCCAGAGAGGGATGGTACATGTGTGACTTCCATAGTGTTTACTTTGTTGTGATGCAAGTTCACTTATGGGAAACAAGTTGATGTATCAGGATGTATGCTGCCCATAAGCTGAGAGACAATAGGTAGTGGCGGTCTTGCATAGTGGAGAAAGCTCTTGTATGCTTTCTTTTTTCCCTGTGAGCAGATAGGTGGCTAATTGGGCACTAGTGACAGCTATTGGGAACTGTGTGGCCAAGTGTGGTTACTAGTGACAGTTCCAGGCTGTATGCAAGCTTCTTGGATTAGGGATGGAGGCCTACTGCCAGGAGTGGTGAGAGCAGTGAACAGTTTAGGCTATGCAGGGTATGTGGATGCCTAACGGGATGTGAAATGCCTCAGATGTAAGAAAGAATGTATCCTTTATGTAGCCTGGAATTCTGGGCCTCTCAATTGCTTAAATAAATACCGAAAGGGGCGCCAAGGTTTGGGGCCAATCCTTGTCTTTGTCTTGGTGTAGGGGCACTCTAGCTCCCAATCTACTAGTTGTATATTTACTGAATTGTTGTTATAACAATGTTGGCTGGTTATTTGTTAGTTCTACTGCCCTTTAATTTCAACTACTATTCAAAAGAAGCTGTTGTTTGCAAAAAGTTCTTGGTTAAAGGGCCTTGCACATAAGAAATTATAGCTTGGAGAAGCTTGGATGTTCTACCTCCTTTTTTTGTATTGATTCGTGTTTAAAAACTCTCTAGAACTATGACATATATGTGCCTTGTATACCTAGGGACGTAGATTGTAGCACTATAGAGTTTAGACACCCAATTGCCAAATAGCAAAGGAAATACACCAGTGATGAATGTGACCTGGGTCATGCTTTTATGTAATTAAATTGTAACAGAGGGTTACTTTTTACTTAGGCTAAACTTAGGCTAAAGTTAGTAGAAAGGCCTTTATTGGCTTGTAAGTGTTTTTTCTTTTTTTCAGGGGATACCATAAGTTGCCATGTGGCATCCTAGGAGGTAATCCCATAAGCAATACTGCTTTGTACTACCCTGGGCCATAGGGCTATAGTTGTACTTGGCAATTCATTCATGACTTGTACTTCATTACTGAAATAGAATATACAGCAAGAGTTCAATACTCAGCTGAATTCGATTGACTTCCTCCTGTCCTTGTGCAGCCCCTCACAAGTGCCTGTCGAAGATCCAATCCATGATCTTCCTCTCCTACCCTTTTCCTAAACATAAGGTACTACACTACTTTAACTTTCCTGCAAATTCTAACTAAACTTAGTAGTGTTTACTGTTAGTTAGGAGCAGTCCTGTTGCATTGGTATCAGAGCACTTTTTGTGGGAATTTGTGGGAAATTCTTTGTCCAATCACTTTGAAATTCGGAGCATCTATTCTTGAGCCTAGGGCCTACCTCTATGCAAAAATTCAGCACCAGAAGTGCTCTCTGTTGTGAGCTGCCACATGGCAGGCTCTGAGAAACCCTGATTTTCAAAGTGCTCAGAATTTGGGGCTTCTTACATCAGTGGAAAGCCCTTGCTTCCCTGATCATTTCAATATATGAGAATCTTAAAATGGTGGAGTATTTCGTCAACATTGGAGTGATCTTCTCTCTGGCGCAAGAAACTGATGTAAGTGACGTCAGACGATCTGCTGTTTGCCTGCACCAAACTAAGTCGTTCTTGGCTTGATCTGTTCGCACTAATCACATAAGGCTGCTCCCTTAAGTCTGGTGGTGATTCGAAATTGTTTGGAGAAGTTATGAGCAAATTCGACTAGCTGGCTTGGAAGAACTGCTGCGGATTTCAGAGGTACACTTCCATTTTGGGTCAGCTTTGGTACATATGGTCACCTAGCTCCATGAATGCAACTGATAAAGTGTTATAGTGATCTGGTTTTTGGTTACTGAGAATTTCGAAATTCAGTGCAAGAGCTAGTGCAGAATTGTTATTTAAAAAAGGTTCTCGCAATTTCTAGCCATCCAGGTGTAATGTTATGAATTTCTACTCCTGATTGGTCCTTTGGTTCAGTCTTAGCATAAGGATCACCTAAACAAGTGGGAAATTTCAAGTTTTCTCTCAGAAATTTGACCTGCGAAATTAGGGCAAAACTAGCATTTGGGGCTTTTGGTACTGGTTCTTGATCAGGGCTTAAGACAGTGCATTTACTCTAGATTCAAGTCATTAAAGATGCCTCTAAAGAGGTCTACTGGTCAAGCTAGTAAGCAGCCAACGGGTATCTTTGATTCCATCCCAAAAAAGGAACCAATTGATGATCAGGCTGTAGTTTCTGAGCCCAATGATCCTCATGTTGGCAATGTTCAAGGGGATTTAGCAGCAACTCCTCAAGTACAAGCATCCCTTAACCAAGAGCAGATCATAAAGAGTTGTATGGACCCAATGCTACACATATTCAAGGAGTTAACTAATGAGATTAAGACCAATAATCAGAGGATTGACCAAAGGATGCAGAGCATGTCTGCCACTTTTAATAAAAGGTTTGACCAGTTCAAGAGAAGCATTTATGATAGGAAGAGACTTGTGGATCCCCAAATTGATGGAGACTCAGGTTCAGATGATGATCCTATACATGTAACTGAACCGGTTGATTTTATGGCTTTTGCCTGAAGGACCTATCACTCTAGTGGAGTTACAACAACTCATATGGATAAGCATTCAACACATGGTAAGACTCCTAATAATAACAGTTCAGCAGCTGAAGAGTTGTGTCAAAATTTCCATGAATATAAGTTGGTACCAGCAGACCTTAGGGCAGCAATGACATTCCAGCAATATATACAAATAGTTAAATCTATTGAACCAAAAGGACCTATTCATCAAGACAAAGATATGAAAGACAAGATTATACTTTTTAAGTTCAAAGGTGATTCTACCTCTCCTGAGGAATTGGAGGAATGGCTCAACAAGATGGATGACTACTTCCTTCTATATCCAAAGGGTGATCAAGGTAAAATTAGATTTGATGTTCTTCATCTGGAAGATTATGCCCACTCTTGGTGGAGGCATCTATAGCAAGAAGGGTTAACTTTTAATGCTTGGAATGAATTCAAGGCTGAAATGCTTAAAACTTTTAGATCTCCTTTCACTAAAGATCAATATATTTGTAAGTGGTATGATCTTACTCAGCAAGGATCAATGAAAAATTATATCAATCAGTTTTGGAAATTGGCTCTATTTGTTCATGGTATTGATGAAAGAGTTAGAATGCTCAAGTTCATCCATGGTCTGCACCCTAGTATTGCTTTAGATGTTGCAGCTCAAAAGCCCAATTCTCTTAAAGAGACCATGCAATTGGCAAAGCTTTATGAACCCAAATACAATTGGAAGGAGAAGACTTTGGGTATTGGTCACTTTGGAACTGGTTTCCAATGATGAAACAAACTTCCTGCACCTGCTACAACTCCTTCTATTTCTAAGTTCCCCACAGTGTATGGCAGTGGCATGGGACAACCTAAGGCTTACAAGGCTACAGATGTAAAGTCATCCTTTAAACCCACTCCAAAGGATGATCTAGGTGATAAAAGAAACAAGTTGGTTAAGCACTTATCTCAAGAAATTATTGATGACAGGAAGAAGAAGAATTTGTGCTACTTTTGTGGTGAGAAGTGGACCCCTGAACATAGGAATGTGTGCAAAGCAAAAACACGAGCAAAGTTGAGCTTGATTCTAGATATTGATGAGGATTTATCTCCTAATACTTCTGCAGCAGAATCTGAATTTCATGAATATCAGGACTGTGTGAATGAAGGCCTTGATGATGATGAGGATCATAGTTCCAAAAAGGGGACCACCTTTTCCTTTGATCCAGGTGGGTTATCCATGTTTGACACCATGCTTATGGATGATAGTTTGCCAAGGTGCTAAAATAGATCTAGACAATGGAACATTGTGAGAGGGGGAGAGAGTAGTGGAAGAGAGCAAGAGAGTGAGAGTGAGAGTGAGAGAGAGTGACACTCTAGTGCGGGTGTGAAGAATGATGAGCCACACCACAAACTCACTTGTGTTTTATTAGGATTAGGTTTACCCTATGACTGTCTTAAGACAGTCATAGGTGTCCTATCTTTAAATGAAGGGTTGGCAATGTGCCTTTACCCCAACAACCTCCCACCTAAAGGCCAATGTGCCTAAAGGGGAGAAAAGAATAAAAATTACAGCAATATACAGTTACTGTATACAAGACCATAAAGTAAGAATGGTCTCATCCTAATCCCATGATGTGGCGGCAATGTGCAAACCGCTCTGTAGGCAAGCTCTTAGTGAGCAAATCTGCAGGATTATCATCAGTATGCACTTTCACAAGCTCAAGTCGCTTGTCTTCCAGTACCTCCCTGATGAAATGATATTTCACTTCTATGTGCTTGGTCTTCTGATGAAAGACCGGATTCTTTGCCAACATGATAGCACTCTGACTATCACAATGCAAAACTGGCATATCTCCTGTAATGCCTAAATCTCCCACCAGCCGAGTAAGCCATATTGCTTCCTTGCAGGCCTCAGTGACTGCAACATATTCAGCTTCTGTGGTTGACAGTGCAACGCATTTCTGCAACCGAGACACCCATGATATAGCACCTCCTGCAAATGTGAAAATATAACCGGTAGTAGACTTCTGGTTATCTGCATTCCCTGCATAGTCTGAATCTGTAAAACCATGCACCAATGCATCCTGCCTACCATAGCATATGCACAAGTCTTTGGTACCTTTGAGATACCTCAAGACACCTTTCACTGCTTCCCAATGCCGCTTGCCTGGATTTGCCATATACCTGCTGATGACTCCCACCGCAAAAGCAATATCCGGACGAGTGGCAACCATGGCATACATCAAAGATCCAACTGCAGATGCATACGGAACCTTGGCCATTTCAGCCTTATCATCATCTGATCTGGGGCTGTCCTTACTGCTGAGTTTTAAATGTGGAGGCAACGGGGTACTAATGGACTTCCCCCCCTCCATTTTAAACCTCTGCAGTACTTTGTCAATATACTCTTTCTGTGACAGAAACAAAAGTCCCTTGGACCTGTCACGAGTAATACGCATGCCAAGAATATGATTTGCATCACCCAAGTCTTTCATGTCAAAAGACTTATGCAGTTGTTTCTTCAAAGCACTAATCTCATGCTGAGATTTACTGGCAATAAGCATGTCATCCACATATAGAATGAGTAGCATCAAACTGCCATCCTTTGCCCGTTTGGTGTACAAGCAATGATCGGTCTCACACCGATGATACCCTTGGGACTGCATGAAGGCATCAAACTTCTTGTACCATTCCCTTGGCGCCTGCTTGAGTCCATACAAGCTCCTCTTGAGCTTACACACAAGCTGTTCTTTCCCTTTAACAGCATATCCCTCTGGCTGACTCATATAGATCTCATCATGAAGATCTCCGTGAAGAAAAGCTGTCTTCACATCCATCTGACATAAATCCATGTCGTCGTGAGCAACAAGAGCTAACACTGCTCTCAAAGTAGTCATCTTGACTACAGGGGAAAAGATCTCATCAAAGTCAATGCCCTTTTCCTGCTTAAATCCCTTGGCAACCAATCTGGCCTTATACCGAGGTAAAGCATTTGAATCCACTTTGACTTTGTAAACCCACTTGCATGGCAAAACCTTTCTGCCTGCAGGTAACTGCACCAAGTCCCATGTATCATTCTGAAGTAGGGAGTCCATTTCTGACTGCATGGCTTTCTCCCACTTCTTTTTCTCTGTTCTTCCCATAGCTTCCTTGAAGCTGGAAGGCTCACCACAATCTGTCAGCATGATAAAATCAGCCACATTATTGGCTCCTGGAACAAACCTGGCAGGAGGCCGTTGTGCACGGGTGCTCCTCCTCACAAAATGTTCCGAATTAGGCTGCTGTCCAGCCTGTTCTTCATGCATGACGGGTGGCTGTACCACCATATCTGGCTGTTCTACAGCCCCATCTATTGGCACATCCAGTGGTGCATCATTGGCAAAATTATCTGGCTGATTTTCAGCCTGTATACCCTCTTGAACAGGGTGATCTGCAGCAGCCTGCTGCTGCATATAAATGGGCATTCTTTGCTGTCCAATATCATCATAAATAACCCTCCTGTATTCCACAGGTTGCACGGGTTCCTTGTGTACACTATCTTCTTTAAAGATGACATCATTGCTGCGTATAATCTTCCGTTTAACGGGATCCCATAACCTGTACCCCATTTCACCTTCGTCACCATAACCCATAAAGATGCATCTGATAGACTTTGGATCCAGTTTGGTGCGTAGATCTTTGCGTACATGAGCAAAGCACTCGCAGCCAAATACACGTAAGTGCTTATATGAGGGTGGCTTGCCAGACCACACCTCCTCTGGCACTTTCAACTCCAAAGCCTTATTTGGTGACCTGTTAATAATGTGAACTGCTGTTTGCACGGCTTCTGCCCAAAAGCCATGGGGTAATGCAGCATAAGACAACATACATCGAACCTTCTCCTGAATAGTTCGATTCATCCGCTCACTTGCACCATTTTGAGATGCATTATGAGGGGCTGTGAGTTCCTGTTTGATGCCCTTAGCTTGGCAAAACTTTGAAGGGTGTTTTTAGATTCGAAAGGAGGAGTTCTCAAGGGTCGAGACAGCGAAGGTATGAAGGTACGAAGTTGTTGAAGGTTATGAGGATGAGATCAGAAATTCTGATGGAAATGATGCTGTTGATGATGATGAAGTGTATTGGGATACACAATCAGTTGTGTACAGCATATCTTTTGATGTTTTTATGGGCTGCAAGGGCTCTCAAACCCTTAGGTTAAAAGGAACAATCAATAACAGACCAGTCCACATTTTAGTTGACAATGGGAGCACTCATAACTTCATTAATGCAAAGACACTTCAAACAATGAGGTTACGCCCATCCACTTTGGATCATGGGATCAAAGTTGAGGTGGCTAATGGTCAGCATTCCCACAGTAAACAATATTGTTAAGCTGCTCAAGTCTTGGAAATGGGGCCTATTGACATTGTCCTTGGTTGTGAATGGTTGAGAACCTTGGGAGAATTCTCTATGGACCTTAACAGGCTGTTTATGAAGTTTATGCATGAAGGTAAGCACATCACTTTGATGGATCACCAATCTCCTAAATTGTCCTTAATTTCTGCAAGAAAAATGACCAGAGACCTCAAAAGTGTTTGTGGAGTCTATGCTATTCAGTTGACCAAGTCTCAAGAGGATAATGGGTTGTTGGTGGAGGATAAAGACATGTAGTCCCTATTACAGCAATATTCTGATGTATTTGCTGATCTTCCCAACCATCTCCCTCCCATGAGAGATGTGGATCATGCAATTGTGTTGGAGCCAAGATCTAAGCCAATCAACAAAGCTGCATACAAACTTTCTAGAGCTGAAAGCGAAAAGGTGGCAAGGCAAATAAAGGAACTCCTTGACAAGGAATTTATTACACACATTCAGTCAACCTTTGCCTCTCCTGAGTTATTGGTTAAGAAGAAGGATGGCTCATTTAGAATGTGTATTGATTACAGGGATTTGAACAAAATGACAGTTAAGAATAGGTTTCCTATTCCTAGAATTGATGATCTACTGGATGAGCTTAGAGGGGCAAAGTACTTCACAAAGATTGACTTAAGGTCAGGCTATCATCAAATAAGGATGAAAGAGGGAGATGAACATAAAACTGCCTTCAGGACAGAACGTGGGCTTTATCAATTCAAAGTGATGGCATTTGGTCTAACCAATGCACCTGCAACTTTCCAAGCCCTAATGAACAAGGTACTGCAGCCTTTTCTCTATAAATTTGTGTTGGTAAATCTACAGCAAAACGAAAGAAGAGCATTTATTGCATGTCCAGCAAGTATTGGAAGTATTGAGGACACACCAGTTGTATGCCAAATCGAGTAAATGCACTTTCATGGCTGAAGAAGTGGAATATTTGGGCCATATTGTCAGCAGTAGTGGCATTAAGGTGGATCCCAGCAAGGTAAAGTGTGTAAAGGATTGGCCTATACCTCAGAATATCACCCAGCTCAGAGGGTTCCTTGATCTAGCATCATTTTATAAAAGGTTTATAAGGCATTATGCCAAATTGGCAGCTCCTCTCACTAATCTTCTAAAAAGGAATGCTTTCCAATGGTCTGATAGTGCCAATAAGAGCTTTGAAGCATTAAAGGAGGCATTAACTTCAGCCCCTATCTTGGTATGTCCTGATTTCTCTCAACCTTTTATAATTGAGGCTGATGCTAGTGGAAGGGGCATTGGAGCTGTCCTGAAGCAGAGTCATGGAGTTATTGCCTTGAAAGTCAGAAATTGGACGACAAGGAGTCAAGTTTCCACATTTATGACCAATACTTCGTGCAATCAAAAAGTGGCACCACTACATTTATGGCAGCCATTTCAAGGTCAAGACTGATCATAAGACTCTCATATATTTTCTATCTCAGTCTTCTCTATCACCCAGGCAAAGGAGATGGCTATCCATTGTGCAAAACTATGACTTTGACATAGATTACAAGATGGGCAAACAAAATATTGTGGCAGATTCTCTTTCCAGGATATGGGCTTGTACTTTATCATCTATTACTGAGGTTTATAAAGATTGGATCCATGGCATTCAAGAAGAGTATCTCAATGATCCTCAAGCAGCTGCTATGTTCCAAGACTTGCAAGATCCTGACTGTCAGCAATATCCCAATTTCAAGTTGCACAATGGGCTCTTGTGGTATAATGATAGAATATTTCTTACTGAAAATTCCATAAGCTGCTAATCTTGCAGGAATTTCACTCATCTCCTATGGCTGGGCATATAGGCCTCCTCAACAAGAGGTATGATAAGGTAAAACAGAGTATTTACTGGAAGGGGCTTTGGAAGGATGTTCTTGCTTATGTTCAAAGCTGTAAGCCCTGTCAATGAAACAGGGAGTTGAATCTGAAACCAGCTGGTCTACTACAACCTCTGCCTATACCTCAAGGTAAATGGACACATATCAGCATGGACTTTATTACAGGTCTAAGGGTTGGAACAGCATCTTTGTGGTTATTAATAGACTTACTAAAGCTGCCCACTTCATTCCTACTAAGACACAATTTACAGCTTCCAAGGTGGCTAAGCAATTCATGGAGAATGTGTTTAAATAACATGGACTCCCTTTGGAAATTGTGAGTGATCGTGATGCTAAGTTCATGGGGCATTTTTGGCAATAGCTTTTCAGTTCTATGGGAACACTTCTTACCCCAAGTACAGCAGATCACCCTCAAACTGATGGACAAACAGAGAGGGTTAACCACTGGTTGGAAGAGTATCTAAGGCATTTTTGCTTTGAGACTCAAGCATCGTGGGACCAATGGTTGCATCTAGCTGAATTTTGTTATAATACCACCAAGCACACTTCAATTGGTATGAGCCCTTTTCAAGCCATGTTTGGCTGTAAAGCTCATGTTCCATCAACCATTATTGATCAAGCATTGACTAGCCAGCAAGCCAAGGATGATTTGGCTCACATGACTGCTCTATTACAGCAATGTAAAGATAATATGGTAAGGGACCAAGCAAGGATGAAGGATTATGGCAATGAGCATAGGAGAGATATTCATTTTGAAGAAGGGGATTATGTATTTCTCAGATTACATAAGTCTATGCATGCTTCTTTGAAAGGTAATACCAATGTTTATGGACCTTACAAGGTTTTAAGGAAAGTTGGGGAAGTGGCTTATGAGTTGGAGCTTCCACCATCCTCTAGAATACACAAAGTATTCCATGTATCACTGCTCAAGAAGTATTTGGGGCCTAAGGAGCAAGTTATGGAAGAGCTACCTCCTATGGATGAAGAGGGCCAAATTGAGTATATACCTGAGAAGATCCTTGGATTTAGAGATCATGTGTTGAGGAACAAGTCCTACATGGAATATCTTATCAAATGGAGAGGTCTACCTGATGAGGAGTCTTCTTGGCAGCCATCTACAATTGTGGAGCAGTACCCTCAATTGCTTAGCTGAATTCTATGGCCAAAATTGCGGCTTTATGAGCAGATTTGATTTTCTCTTGCTATATGGCATATATGGACATGCTGCAGCCAGCGTTCACTATCCTTTCTCAGATCAGCATGTCTCTCACTGGATTATATGATCAGATCTGTTATATTGGACAGCATAGCTCTTCCACCTGGTTGCTTGATTTCTTGGGAATATTATATGATCCATTTACAGATCAGCATGCCTACAGGGAGGTATTTGACTGAGAAACTTCATTGTTCAGCTGATATGACCAGAATTGAGTAGTTGTACTTGGCAATTCATTCATGACTTGTACTTCATTATTGAAATAGAATATACAGCAAGAGTTCAATACTCAGCTGAATTCTAAAAAGGATTGACTTCCTCCTGTCCTTGTGCAGCCCCTCACAAGTCCCTGTTGAAAATCCAGCCCATGATCTTCCTCTCCTACCCTTTTCCTAAACATAAGGTACTACACTACTTTAACTTTCCTGCAAATTCTACTAAACTTAGTAGTGTTTACTTTTAGTTACGAGCAGTCCTGTTGCATAAAAGGTTGTGTAATATCCCTTTCTTGCAAGTATTACAATTCCTAAATTGTGCACTTAACCCAAGTGAATGCTCTAACATTACCACAATACATGTAACTTTGAACTAGCCTTCACTCTCTCTCTTTGTAGAGAGAGAGACTTAACAGTCAACTTTGGGAAGACCAAGGTTATGGTCTTCAACACCTCACATGCAGTGACTCGACTCAGCTTCACCTATCGTGATGAGCCAGTGGAGATAGTCCAGTGCTACATATATCTAGGAGCAGTCTTCACAGGACCCCTTGTCACGATGACCCACGCAGCCTAGGCACAACTCACATGAGAACAAGGTGCTTTAGCCCGACTAGAGAGACAGTGCTTCCAGGCACACTTTCAGGACCCACCGACGAAGAGCTGGCTCTTTGACACACTAGTGCCACCGACGGCCATGTATGCAGCACCCTTCTGGGGATGTGACTTACCGAAGACCGAGTGCAGGAAATGTGAGCGGCTATAGGTGACTATGAGGTCCAAGATGATTCGGAGTAAGCCCTCAGTTCCACATGAGATGGTACAGGCAGAGTTCGCCACGACTCCCCTACAGATTGATGCCATCTTTCAGACAGTGACTTTCATCGACAAGGTCTGGGACTTGCCTTGATGGAGATTACAGAGACTGACCTTGGAGTCATCGAGACGACTAGCAGAGAGTGGAAAGACAAATGGTATGCACAAATATCCACATGGTTTACCAGACACGGTATCCAGATGGACAGGCTCCCACCTGTTCAGTACAGCATGGACGCACCCCTTGAGTCGACTCCACGAGATAAGATCAATTGTATCATACAGTTAGATTTCATTCAGCTCCAAACGTCTCAGACTTTGGGGGGGGGGGGGGGGGGACCAGGAGCTCCCCACCAAGTCCCAGTTCTAGCACGACCACTTCCTAAGAGTATCAGAGGAGGGATTCATCGTCAGACCCCAGTATCTCGAGGATAGAGGAGTCTCGCATGCACTGAGGATTGCCATTGGACAGATGCGTGTTTCATCTCATCAGTTGAGGATCGAGACGGGGAGAGCAGCAGGCATACCCAGGGAGCAGCAGATATGTATGCTTTACACACTAGGAGTGACTGAGACAGAGGAGCATTTCCTATGTGCCTGCCCAGCCTATTGTGAGATTAGGGGACGATACCATTGCCTCTACCAGGAGGGGAGCGGCTTTGGTCCACTCTCACAATTGATCCACTTAAATTATCCTGTACCCTGCTCGCGCCACTTGTCCCAAGTCTGCACAGCCTTGTACCCTGCTCCGTACACTTGCTGATGCGCCTCTATTCAAGGCCTGTTCCAGCCCGTACACCTGCTCTGAAGTTCTGTCTTGCCAGGCCAGATCGAGGGCTACATGCCCCCGCCATCTCTCCTGCACAAGGTCTCCTTCTAATGCGTTTCTTGTGCTGTCTACATGACAGCTCATGTGCTGCCTATGTGGCAGTCTATACATCCCTAGGTCCACCCCCCCCGCCATGCTCTCCTCAATGGGGGCTTATAGATGGGGCGGTGACCATTCCAACAAGGTCTGCATTGGGCTATATCTACTTGAGATGCGCTGAAACAGGGAGACCCTACTACAACATATTAGAGAGCAGTAGGAGGCGATCAGGCCACAGGATAGAGAGGCTGATAGAGCACAGCATCACGTCACAGACTTCTATGCATTAGAGTCAGCTCCAAGACACAGCGGGATGGAGGTGGAGGAGATAGCTGACATGCGGGCAGCCTGGATTACTGAGAGAGGGACACAGAGACCACTTGCAGCACGGAGAGTGACCAGAGCACACTCTATTGAGGTCCCTCCTATCACAGCTTTCCTCAAGGGAGACCGCCCGAGGCAAGGGATTACTCTGAACATAGCCCAGCGGGTTCAGAGATCGAGGAGACCACGTCCCCCCTCCGCCACCACAGCATGACAACCCGATAGACGCAGATCCGAGACATTTTCGCCGCTCACAGACGAGCCACCACGGCGCCAGGCTTTGGATTCTGAGCCTGAGTCTCAACTCTCAGAATGCAACAGCTCTCAGATAGTTGCTAGACTCTGGGTTATATCTGATTTTGCTTGAGCTATTGACCTCTGTAGAGTTATCAGTTTATCAATTTATCAGTTTTTCAGTTTAGCAGTCTTAGCGCTCAGTAAGGGCCTAAGTGCGCCCTTTGCTCCAGCCCAGTGAGGCTTGTATGAGATCATCCTTTTTGGTGTACTTTGTACCTTGTCCCATAGGCCCGCGAGGCCTTCCGTGGACATTAATACATCTTTCTTCCTTCCTTTCTTTCTTCCTAAATACAATATTTTTTGCTCCAATCAACATTAGCTATCCCTACAAAAGCGCCAAAGCGTTCCCCCTCCGCCACCACAGCATGACACAGCCCGACAGACGCAGATCCAAGACATTTTCACCGCTCACAGACGAGCCACCACGGCGCCGGGCTTTGGCTTATGAGCCTGAGTCTCAGCTCTCAGAATGCAACAGCTCTCAGATAGTTGCTAGTCTCTCTGTTATATCTGATTTTGCTTGAGCTATTGACCTCTGTAGAGTTATCAATTTTTCAGTTTAGCAGTCTTAGCGCTCAGCAAGGGCTTGAGTGCGCCCTTTGCTCCAGCCCAGTGAGGCTTGTATGAGATCATGCTTTTTGGTGGACTTTGTACCTTGTCCCATAGGCCCACGAGGTTGTGTTCGAAAGTTTATTAAAAGTTTATCGCGTTAATGCTTATTGTGACACACTCAATAAACCTTGATGTACTCATAATGTGGGTAGATTTTACCCCTTATCCCTGAGCATACCAAATCCCCGCTCCCCTTGCCCTCCCCTCTCTCCACCCCCCCCTCCCCCCCCCCCCCTTTCTCCACCTTCCCCCCCTCTCTCCACCTTTTGTTTATGTGACCTTGGGTAGAGCCGTCAATGGCTGTATTCTTTCTTCCCGATTTTTGAGTCGACTTCCTATATAAGATAAAACTTACTTAGCACACATCTCATAGTAGTGTAAAAAGGGGCCTCACTGTACTATTATTCCATTTAAAAGAGGGCTCACTGATCTCTATTATTCCCACATGTTGGGTTAATAGAGGGAGTTGTATCTCAAGTTTATGGATTAGAATTGTGACATTTCAATGGGGAAGAGGAGCTTTGAGAATTGTAAGCCTTAGTACGTCACTAAACTCAAAGACATGAATGCATGTCATTGCAAAACACACAGACTTTGACCTATCCTAGCAAGATATGAATGACTTGAGATTTGGTCGTGTTGGAGCATTGCTCCATGGGGATCAATGACCATGTCTCCCCAATGAATATGTAGTCTGTAGGCCTTTTGGATCCTCATCATATGTTGTAAGGGAGAGCAAGTTTTTTAGCCTAAGGTCTCTGTGGGAGCCAATGGTTTTGTCCAATGGGAGACCATAAGTGGCACTACAATGAATGCAATCGTGGCACATGCAAGCATTGTAGTCTGAAGCTAAAGAAGAAGACATTGATCCATATTGTTTTCAAGTGGAGGAGGTTTGAAAATGTCAATGTTGAATGATCCGATAAAAAGAGATGGATACTATCATATAAGAGCACCCAACCAAGGGAGCTTATAGGTCATGTGGTTCACCGTTCAATCCATCCCAAAATATGTGCTTCACAATTT